>NC_053450.1:22677737-22977737 GCF_015227805.2 Hirundo rustica | reverse complement strand
AAGTGCGAACGTGTGCATGAGCTAATGACCAGACTCAAGGCCTGCAGTGCAGGGAGGGAAGCGGTTTCTCCCCGGGTGCTTGTGCTCCCACTGGAGATGCTGAGCCTGGCACAGGGAGGAGTGGGATTATCTGTGGATCTGCAACTGCTGTGTGGACGCATGCCTCTCCATACCCTGTGCGGTGAGCAACCTGTTAACCTAGCCCTGTCTCCCTCCCAGCCCTTCAAGGTATTTGCACTTGCCCTTAAGTAACCATTTCTTTCTTTGGCTTCTTAAGCTGACACACTTTGACATACTCAGGGGTGAATAATGGGAGGTGCTTCTTGAAATAGTCTTGATGTGCTGCACAGGAGAAGCCTTGTTTGAGGAGCAGGCTATGGCAGTCCTCTCTGAGCTGTATTTTTACCTCCCTTTGAATAACACCAGTTTATTTTATTTTAAACAAAAACTCATGTGGGTGCCTTAGCCACAGTAAAAAGACCCCACAAAAATACCTTGCTGGGGTTTGGGTGCAGTTTATTTCCAGTAATGAAGGGCAAGCCTGTATAGGGAAGAAGTTTATGTGAAAGAATGGGATAAGACTTATTAGAGTATGCTGGTCCTGGGCTTTCTTGTGGGACTTTGAGTAAAATTTTGGGAATAATCATCTGGAACAAAGCATTTTCTTAATATTCTCCCCTTCAGAATTAGTGTTTGGCCTGCCAGAAGCTTAGTTGGAGAGCTGTAAGCTGTGGTTTCCTTTGAATCAGAGGGACTCTTTCTCTGGCCTCTGAGGAAGGGTCTGTTGTGACAGACGGCATGAGAAGAAGGGAGGTTGAACTGGGAAGCCTGAATCTGTAGAGACAGCAGGAATAAGAGACTTAAAAATTGCAGGGGGTAAAGCCAAGAATAATCTTCTAATTGCTGAGCTGCACTGTACAGAAAGCATAGCTTTAGCTGTTACATCCAACTGCCACATCCTCTTTCTGGTTAGGAAAAGCAAGAAGAAGGAGTAAAGGACTCTGAGAAGATCATCTGTGTCAAACTTGACTCACACAGGTCTGAAAAAGTGCACTAGGAGTTTCACTGGGTGTATTTTAATAGCTGGCTGTAACAAGAGGGAAGCTGGGCAGCCTCCAGCTGTGGAGTTTGCAGGAGACTCCTTCCTTGCTCCCTCCATGCAGCCCTCCTCGTCCTCTGAACTGCCAGTGTGACTGAAAACCCACCTTTCTCTGACCAAAGAGGCTCTCCAGCTTACAGAAAAGTATCTGTGATACTTCATTTGTGGTCAATTACATGAAATTTTTCTGGAGTTTAGAGTATGCTCTGAGCAGTGCTGATACTCCAGTCACGGCAAAGAAATGAGATGAGAGTTCAGTTATTGGTAGAGCATGGATTTCGTGTTTTCTGGGTTGCAGCTGCTCAGCTGTTTCAAAACACATAGTTTATCCTTTTATCTTTTCTCAGTCACACCTAGCTTGAATGAAGCCTGTGCTCTGCAGGGACTCTTGGGAAATGTTCATTTTGAAGTGGAGAAACTGCTCAACAGTGAGAAGTCTTGGAGCTCTGACAAATAAGTTTGATACCTCAAAATTTTTGCTCACAGAAGATCTGGAGCACAAGGCACCCCAATAACCAATTCCCCATCAGCAGAAGACTGGGTCATGCATCCAGGCTTTCCTGGGGAACTATTTAACCATTGCAGGAGAATGGCTGGGGTGTTCCGAGTCCCTACTTGTGCAGCAGAGACCCCACATGTCCCTGTTGTCCAAATTCTTCAAGGTTTTTTTTGCTTTAAAATATAAGCAGAATCTGAAACTGTATGGCTGACTTCTTGCTTGAGGTGATATCTTCCAACAGAGGAGGAACAAACCAAGGAAATTAGAGAGTTTTTTTCATAAGATTTTTAAGGCTATTTTGTTTTCTTTTTCCATCATTATTTTTAATCCTCTCCTGCTGGCAATGTCAGATCCATCAGAAGAAGGCAGTGTGTTCATTAGGTGTGGTGCAGGACTTATGACGACTGACCAAAATGAATAGGCTTCACTGGATGGTCATTGAGTACATGCTCTGGAAATAACTCCTCCATTTTCTCTTGGGGTTTGGGAATTGAAAGGAGACTTTCTTTCAGCCCTTCTACTTATTTAAAATAATACACTGGCATACCGAACAGAGCAGGATTTATTTTTTTCTAATGCTGGGAGAAGAAGCCTGTGATTAAGAAACTTGGCAGTCTGTGACTCTTGGTTTTCTTGTATTTTTGATGCTTGTGTTTGTATGCTGGGGTGTTCACAAAAGCATAAGAAAGTGTACTTTTGGGGAAGTTGTGAAATGGATGACATTTTCCAAAAGGACAGTGTGTCTCTTGGCAGCATCATGATCAAACAAGTAAATATGTATTTTGGTAAGGAGCCTAATTTTGAGAGTATCTATGGATCTACCCTGTCATACCCTCCTCACTGTGATTGCAATTCCAGGCAGTCTTGGAAATACCACAGATATGAAATCCAAGTATATTTCCTCCATATTTCATTAATTTAAAATTACTTTTTAATTCCATGATAATGGCTGGATTGGTGCATAGTAAATAAATCCACTGGATTTCTAGTAAAATTAACATAAGTTGGGGGTGAAATAGCCTGGAAATCCAGTGATGGTGTCATCACTTTCTGTGAGAAAAAGGTATCAACTTCTGTTCACTTTTACCTCTCAGCTGACTCCTGCTAGCAGAGCTGGTTTGGGTGTCTGTATTTCCAACGTGGAGAGATCTTCCCTCAACTAATAAAAAGTGTCAAACTCTGTTGAAAATTTTGTAGAGGAGATGGTGTATGCTGTGTTACTGCTGCTGATCTCTTGTGTGTACAGAGGGCACTGGGAAAGTCAGATGGAGATACAGAAGGAAGGATAAGAGCCACAGTGTGACTTTACATGCTGAAAATCATTCTGTGACTGCTCACAACTGTTAATTAATGCAATTCCAGAAGATTGTGCATGTTTTGGAAGTGACTGCAACAATAGATAGGAGAGAAGCAGCTTTCCCTGAAAAGGTGTGAAAACCCTGAAGAAAATCCATGTGCTGTAACTTTTGATTCCTTCTACTTTTGTTTTTGTTGGGTTTGTTTATTTGTTTGTTTGTGTTTGTTGCATGGAGGATGTGACTAAAGTCATTTCCTCACTCTGCTCTGGCCAAGAGCCAAGTGAAGCACTGATGGAAAGTGAACGGGTACCTGGCATTGCCATTCCCAGTACGTGTGCCAGAAGGTGAAAGAGCTGACTTCTCACCAGTCCCTGAGCAGCTCGCCTCATTCAAACCCTTCCCTCATCAGGGAAGCATGATAGTGTTGCAAGTAATGTGAGAGATGAGGGCGAAGGTAGTGCGTGGGACTTCAGAAAGATGACACAGGGAAGTGGGGATGTTCCTGCGTAGCTCTTGTGAAAGCAGGACCACCTTCTCTAGGAGAAGAAATGGGACAGACTGGCAAGTTGGAGCTGACTGGGTGGAGAAAAGCAGAAATACCCATTGTGGTATTTAACATCTGAACTGATATGAAAATGCATATGAACTGATATAGCTATCATGGCAATACTTAAGCGTGGTCTAAGGAACTTCTAAGCTTCCTCTGCGGCAACAGCAAATCAGTTATTACTTTGTTATGCTCATGTAAGAAGTACAGTACTTGTATCTTACCACTTTTATCTTCAAAAATCTGTGTTACTCAGGGTTTTCAACATGTGAATTAACCAAGTTGAAGTCTATGCATTACAGTGCATATGGTTATAAATTCTTACTTACATGGTGAAAATTAGCTAATATTTTAAATGAGCTATTAAAACCTTTTTAGCTCTTAACTAATAAATATTTATTAGCTGCTAAATATCAGTCATTCATGCCTGATGAATGAGGTTCTCCAGGAGGCAGCTTCAGCTGGGAAGGCATCTCTCTTCCTGCCCTCCCTGCCTGGATCTACATGAGGCAATGTCTTTCCCACCTGCTGCTTTTTGCTTGCTGTTGGAATGTCCCTTTTCAGTGCTTGTCAGTGGGTCTGGATGGAGATGTGGGTATCTGGCACTTCCCAGCCTTCAGAATGGGGCTAGTTCTCCAAGACAAATCCTTTTAGAGATAGGAATTTGTTTGTTTCTCAGGGAGGATTGAAATGGATCATCTACTCAAGGGACACAGTGGTTTTTCCTGACGATTTTAGGTGAATATTACGCATGTCACACAGCTGAGTTTCTGAACACATTTTTCTTTGTAAGTCTGTCTTTTAAATGTCAGTAGATTCAACTCTGAAGCTTAAGCATCCAGAATTGATAGGTGTCTTTTTAGGACCAGAGAGTCTTTGTGGAGGGGGAAGTAGGAAAGCAGTATTGAAGTGAAGCATTAGTCTATTTGGGATTGCTATTCAGCTTTAGTGTCATAGGATGTCTGGTAGTACCGGAGATACCATTTTCCAGAGCATCCAGACCATGTGAATGCATATAGAGTTCAGGCTGGAGCAGGCAGGATTTTCTATAGGACAGGAAAACAGTAATTCATGTGTATGCATTATGGCTGTTTGATGGCAAAGGCAAAACTCCATTTATAAGGCAGAACAAAGGGGAACCAAAAGGAATTGCCCAGAATTATATGTGTTTGTTTCTTTAAAAACAGCAGACAAAGTACAAACAAAGTAAAGGAAAAGATCAACCCCAAAATTTGAACTGATTTTACCATGATCAGCAAAGGCGTAGCAATCTAGCCTCAAACAACAGCTTGGGATGTGTTGCTGGGCCTTTTGAAAGGAAATGATTGGTAAGTGGTATTTCGCTCATGCATTAAGTGGCATTTTGCTGCAGACTTGCCTTGAGGAATCAAAACAAGTTAGGGACATTACTTTTTCAAATGTACAGTTTCTGTTGCCCAGCAGTTCAGGGATTTCCACACATCAGCGTGATCTGCCCGGATTATGGAGATGGATTTAGTCATATATTTTTACCATATAAAAAAGTCAATGCTTCTTATTTTATTAATTTCCTTTTCAGTCAGTGTGTTCTGTATGGGGTTTTATTTCTTTTTTTTTAACGAGACCGCAGCATATGAAACTTTGAGTATTAAAAGTAACTTTGAAGGGCGTAATTACAAGGCAGTTCTGTGCTGCATCGCACTTGGTTTGTAAACTGTGACCGACACTATGCAGCTGAACTTACCCTTTGAATAAAGCCTTATGTACCACCAGAGTTAATATTTAAACCAAACCACCCGCTTAAAATTGGCTGCCCAATTACCCCAGTTACATTAAATTAGAACCTCTCATAACAATGTGAGATGGTTCTCATTTTATAGCATAAGCTGCTTTCCCACCCTCAGGCAGCAAACTTGAAGTATTTTAAGTCTTCTGCTTGGAAAAAAATAAGAGTCCAGTCCTCCAGCTGCACATGGCCATCTCAGCACCACAGAAATAGAAACGGGTGCTATCCCAAATGCATAATTCATCTGGTAGCTTGCAGGCATTTGTGCAATGCAGCAAACGGCAGTGGCTCCTTCTTGGGGGAGCTGTGGGTGAGCAGCAGCACTGGGGCCGTGGTGCCTGCAGTTCTGTGCCTGTTCCCAGACTCTAACGTCTTGTGCACGGTGAGAGAGGTGCCCTAAGGATGATATGGGCAGCCTGGCAGCCTCACCCGGACATTCAGGAACTCCTCTGCTTTTGGGGAAGTACACGCCGGCCTGCAGCCACTTAAGTTATGGGGGAACCTAACCGGATATTGTCTTGGTTGAATGCAGAGAGAAGAGTTGTAGAAATGAAGCAGCCTTAACTTTCTGGTATCCTCTGGGTGAAAATGCATTGATTTGGGCTTTGTAAAACATGATTATGTTCTCAATATGTATAGAAAAAAGCAGTTTTGTAAGCTATGTATATATGATGCCTTTTTTTCTTCCTTCCCTCTTTCCCACAAACCAGTATTTGTTTTTCCCCCTTCATCACATCAGCGTTGGTCTAATTACTGCTGCCAAAACCAACAAATTGGGATCAAGATGGTGCTCAAGATGGTTGATTATTAGAGCAGTGCAACATAAAGTAGTTCATGTTAATAGCATCTTTTACCTTGTCTGCTTCTGAGCAAAATTTACTAGAGCATTTCTAATTTCCATTGGGATACTTAGTATTGCTTTTACTGTTGGTTGTGCCTGAGCAAATGCCATTGACTTCAGTGAAGTTTCTGTTGTAGGAGTTGGAGATCTTACTCCAGAGGGGGGAAGAAAAAAAAAAAAAAGGCTAGAGCTTTGGAGGCATTGAAGGATGGAATCACCTCAGGTAGGAAGGAGCATATGGAAGATTGTTTTTTCTTAGAGTGAAAGCGTGACAAAGATAGCTGACCTGTTAACTTGTTTTGATAACAAATACACATCTATTTCTCTACTGCTTTGATTTATAGAGGAATAAACATCGAGCAACAAAAATAAATATGGCGTGACAGAAAAGATAGGAGTTTAGGTGGCATCTCAGCAAAGAAAGGAAATGCTTTGAAGTATGTCCTGTAAAAGTGTATGGTGACAAGCACACAGAGCTTCATTACGATGCCTTTCAAAAGAGATTTATTTTAGACTTCACCAAAGTGATTCTTAAAAAAAAAAAAAAAAAAAGTTCCTTATATGCTCACAGCTCTCTTCATGTTTCTTCCATTTTCTGTAGCTATATCTCTGTGTGCACAGAGGATGTAGATTTGGCAGAACTTCATTTGCATGGGAAAGGAAGTTGCTTTGGTCGTGCTTGGTATCCATTAATAAATTTGATACATGCAA
The DNA here is from genome assembly GCF_015227805.2 of Hirundo rustica. Lineage (NCBI taxonomy): Eukaryota > Metazoa > Chordata > Aves > Passeriformes > Hirundinidae > Hirundo > Hirundo rustica. Next base: position 22,970,977 of record NC_053450.1, on the reverse strand, counting down.
AGAAATATTGACTGTTTCATGGTTATGGCTTGATGAAATCAACCCCCAAATTAAGTGGATGCTTGAACTGGCAAAAGGGCATTCAGAGAATTGCGACCATCCTGATTCACCAAGTACATCCTTAGTGCCCACAGTGGGGTGGACAGCCCTCTTGCCTTGAGCCGTGCCACCAGCTTCCCCTGGGGCTCATGTCCCAAGCGCACTTGTCACCTCTGCAGAGATGGAGGAGGGCTGGGGTGGCTTGGAGGCTCATGGTTCTGCTGCCAGCTGTGCTCTTGCAGGGGAGCAGGTGAACTGGGCATGTGGCTGGGAGTCTCACACTGCCCCATGGTCCCTGAGCCTTTCCTCTTCCCATGCCAGGGGATCTGGGTGGCCCTGCCTTTGGCATGTGATGGCCACATGGGATAAGCTCTGCCTGTGGGCCAGGGGCCATGGCTTGGCCATGTGGCATCAGTAACTGAAGCCAAGATAAATTAGGATGCATGAGGATTTCAGTCATCAAGGGAGAGAGGTTGAAATGGCAGTGATTCATTGTGCAGGAGCCCACATCTATTAGTGCACGAGTTTTGCTCAGCTGGGTGATGGTCTTTATTTTACTGGGATTTAGGAAAATCCCAGCCTCTACTTATGACTAGATACTGCTGAAAAAAAAGTCTTTTGGTTGCATAACACTAAATACTCGTTGATCCATCACCTCACTTGTATCTCTTTAGCTTTTGATGATTGTTGACCTTTAAATAAAACTTTGTAACTATGGTAGCATTTGTATTGTGACAGGTGGGCTCCTGCTGGGCCGCGTATTGAATGTGTGCAGTAGGTACTGTCTAGAGGGGCTGGTGGTGATGCTAAGGTTAGATGGATCTCAGATGTTACTCGTTTGTTTTTCTTGCACGTATCTCATTTTTAGGACCGTTCAATCGTTGATGATGCTAAATAAAAAGATCTTAGGGGTTTAAAGTGCAAGTGCTTGTATGATGTCCTGAACTATTTAGGAGTTGTAAATAAGTAAATAAAATAAAAAATAAGGAGAACTTGTATTTTCAGAGCAGCTCTTTTCAGCATGAATTAAAAATTTTAAAAAAAGCAAATCAGATGCAATCCATGACTTAAGCACTTGCTCTAAGTTAAGTGCACTGACAAAGCCTGTATGGGGTGGGACTCCTTGTTGTGCATAAAGTGAGGCATGAGGGCAGGCATCTGATAAAGGTCCAAGTTCAGAGTCATAGGTGCAAAATCCAAAAGTGATAGCAGGGTACAGGTCCAAAACTGACCAAATATGTTCCTTGGAGGGTTTGTTAGCTTTAATAAATTGCTCCATGAAGTGTTTTCGCAGTTTTGGAATGATCCTAGGCAGGCCAGAGCATGCTGTTGTCTGCTGCTTAGTTTATTTATGAACTTACAAAATTAAATAAGCAATTTTAGTGCTCTGGAGGGAAGAGAGGATGGTATAAAATTCAGTGTAATCATGGAATGGTGTGAACATTTAGACTAACACTGCACTGGTTGCTTTATTCAGTGTTGTGTCAGTGAAAAGACAGAAGTAAGACGAAGTCACAAAGTGTTGTGTTGAGAGGAGCAGGCTGAGCAGGAGGAGCTGACAAATGCAGAAAACAGGCAGCTGGCTGCTTGCAAGTTTGACCTAGGAACTGTTGCTTCCTATAAAAAGTAAATTTTATATTCTGAAGGTGGTTTACGTGCTGTGTTTGGCAATACAAGTTAGGAATGCAGCTGAGACAGGGGATGCAGATCACTGCAGACAAACATAGGATTATCTCAGTGGAAAAGATGAGTAACTCTAGAAGAAGGTGCTGTACAAATGGCTCACTTACTTTGGTCAGCCCTTGAGAGGGGAAATCAAAATGACAGAAGTTCATGAGTCTTAACAAATCTTCATTGGAAGAAAAGATGTTTCTTCTGTGCTTGACATGAAGGAAACCAGTGGTTGCCATTTCCCATGTAATTTTGTAACTCGCCATTCCTGTGTGTGACAATTAAAACGTGCATCGTATTCCCGTTTCAGTTAAGTAATACTTTCCATTCCAAGCTCTCCTTGCTAAATATTTGTGAAGCAGTCGTGCTTTTCTTACTTGATACCTGACAATCGCCTGCTCGTCTCTCTTCACAGATCCTCACCCCTGCCCTAAACTCAAATTATTATGCAATGTAGGGATAAATCCATGGCATCTCTGGTGCTGCTGCACAGGCCTGGCTGAAGACCAGGCTTTTGGAAGGCTGCTGTCTTGCTCTTGCTTAAGGATACTCTTCAGGGCAAGATCAGTGGATGCTTGCAAGGGCTGGAGTCTCACTGTGGCATCTGGGAACCTGCAGCTGTAGGCTTTGTTCTACCCTTGAGTTGGCCAACTCACACCAGGTGTAGGTACTGGTGCACATGAACCTCAGCAGCGTTGCAGAGTGGGTCCTCCAAATCTATGTCATGACTCTCCTGCATACTCACTGTCCCTGGAAGTTGTTTATATTTCTGGTTCTGCTGTTTCCTACTTGAGCAGCTTTGGTGCCTTGTCCCATGCAGATCAGGCACAGATGAATTCTAGTTTATTGAAGTTAAGGGTTCACTTAAAACCATGCTCGTTCACATGTTGCCCTGAAGCTGGTTGTTTTTCCCGTGGCCTGGGGAGCTGGCAGGATTTGTAGGCACATAATGTTCAGTGAGTGCAGTAAGGTCGTACCTCTGAAGCCCGTAGTCAGTTCTGCTCTGTTTCAGAGGATTTGGCTTTGTCAAATCCTTCCCTCTGCTGTTAGGCCTGACAGATGAATGTGATTAAAAAAAGATCTGTCTGCTAACTGTTTGAATTCCCAGGTGGCTGAATTTTCATGTAATAGGACTTTCACCATGATTTATCCTCTTGGGGTGTATTAGCGATGAAGTGCTGTCTTTCTGCAGTCACTGTCTGGTTAATCATATTTTGTTTTTGCAGTTGCTCAACCTGTTTATCATTCATCTTTGCTACTAGGTTGCTTTTGCTACTGTAAAATTTGAGGTACTCTATTGAAGAGAAGCTATACTGGGAAATTATCCCTTAATTTCACCTGCCCTAGTATATAATGTCCTTCCTTCCTTGTCTTGCCATTTTTCTCACTGCCGTGCTTGCTGCTCCCATGGGTGGGTCTGTCCTTGGCAATGGAGGTCTGCTCCTGAGGCTGCCTCACCAGCAAGATAGGGAGTCTAGTGTCCTGGAAGCAGAAATAACTGGTGTAGGCTGCATGGCAAAATATTTTTTCTTTTTGGGAGATCTGCTTTATTTGACAAATTCCAGCAGCCATGCTTCTGGTGTGACTGTTGGGGAAGCAGGTTTCCAAATCGTATTGGTGTGGTGACTTAGCTGGTGCCAGCTGTTGGTGTGACCTCTTATTTGTCCTTCAAAGCCTGTGACACCTGCTGGACTAATGCTGAGAAAAGCAAAACAGGCAGAGGAAGTTTTTCCACCTCGCCTTTTCCAAGTGAAGCTTCAGCTTTGGACCTCTCTCCTCTCAATTTTGCCTTGGGAATATACCTCAAAAAAGGTATTGTGTGAGTTTGAGAGCACAGTGTAATCTACAGTGTGGGATTTCTGTTAGCATGTCACCTCACTCTGCTTCACTGGCCTCTTGAAGAACTTGACAAGGCAAGTATAATTTATAGCTTATGACAGGTTTATATGGAAACAACAGTATTTTACCATTGTCTCCTATTTTTCATTCTCTTCCAGTAATTCAAACTACTCAGTTTTAGAAAGGGTACACATTATAAATCAGTTTTCTGTTTCTATATCCCTTACATAAATTTTGTGGAAATATATGTAAGGGATATAAAAATACTTATTTTAACGTTGTTACTTTCTATAATTTTTTCAGTGTTGTGTGATGCTGAATGAGCATTCCTTCTGTTTCTTGAAGCATCTTGCCATTGTGAGTGTATAATGTTTCTGCAATTCAGTAAGCTTTATATGAGTTTCTTCCTAGTGAATGAAAAGAATTGCAGGTATTTCAGGAATTTATGAATAGGTATTTCATAATAAAAGGCTAATAAGAGGGGAGCATTTTTTTTTCTGGTAATCTGAGTTTCAAGAGAGGTGAGTACTGAGAGTTCAGTGTTACAGCCTCCTTGCTAGAACTTGATACTTCAGCTGTGTAAAAGAAAGCTGTAGTCTTCAATGAGATTGCAAAGAGATAAAAATACAGATCCACGTTGTGTCAGAGTATTTCTCGCCACAGCACTGAGTGAGCACTGAGGTCTCTTTATCTAAACCATAAGTGACAGCACTGTTGCCTTCAGCATGGCCAGGAGCTAAGGTCGAAGGAGGGGGGCTGGATAACAAGTCCCATTTGAGTGCTTGTAAAAAGTAAACAACTAAATTACTTGCAAATTCTATAGTATGCTACAAGTCCTTCTCTATTAAGAAGCATTAAATCTGATTTGGAAAGACATCTCAGGATGACCATTTTACTTTTTAGAAAAGAAATTCTGCTAGATTGCTTTGTTCTGTGTAGTGAATTGTGGTAGCTGCTGTGAGAGCCCTTCAACCTTAATGCCTTCCTTTTAGGAAGTGGTATTGGTAATGGGAAGTTGTTCAGATTAGGTTATATAGGTGCCTGGTTTCTATCAAACAGCTTGGCAGGAGTTGCTGCATTCTCTTCTAATAAATTTGTTCCTCTAATGGCATCTCTTTCTAAACACAATCTAAGATGTGATGCTGTAGTACAACTGTTGTTTCATTACTGTACTTAAGAGCACTGCCTTTAAATTGTGGAAGCTTATTGTGCTTCAATTTATTTATGTTAAATTTTTAAGTAGGGGTTCTCTTGAGCTAGGTACTCAGTTTTACTTAAGGCACGTAATAAGTGTAGGTATTAGATGTGGATGATTGTTTTACGGCTATGGATTTTCACAGTATAATTAAGGTTAATGTTTTCCTAAACTTATTTAGTTTTGCATCCTTTTACGTTAGTGTCTGATATAAAAGATAGGTTTGTATGCTACCTCTGCTCTATTACTTTTTTTTCCTAATGTGATTTAATTATTTCTGAGGGAAAAAAAAAAAACAACCCACAAAACATCTCTCAGGTTTGGCTTCCGTGTTTCAACAACATATAACCTTAGAGGAATATGCTAAAGCGTGAACTTTTCTCTTTTTTTCTCATCAGTCGTTGTCAGGAACAGGTTCCCATAATTTAAGGCTGCCTCTCCAAGGGCAGTAATATTACCTGTGCTTTGGATTCAGGACACACAAGGTGGGGTGTGATGGAGTTTTAACCCCATCCAGCAACCAACCACCAAGTGAGATCAGGGAGAGAAGCTGAAGGGTAAAAGCTGGAAAACTCGTGGCTTGGAATGAAGACAGTTTAATAGGGAAAGCAAAAGTTGTGCACACAAGCAAAGCTAAACAAGGGATTGATTCGCTACTTCCCATGCACAGCTATCCCCAGGAGAGCAGGGCCCCATCCGGTGAAACGGTGGCTTAGGAAGACAAACGCCATCATTCCAATCATTTTCCTTTTCGTCCTTCTCCCCACTTTATTTATTGAGCACGATGTCATGCTACAGAATATCTCTTCGGTCAGTTTTGGTCACCTGTCCTGCCTGTGCCTCCTCCCAGTTTCCCATATAACCCCAGCCCCTGCCACTGTGGCAGTACGAAAAGCGGTGTTTAAGCCCTGCTCAGCAATAACAAGAACTGTGTTGTTAAAACTGTAAGTATATTGTCAACCCTGTGTTCAGCACAAACTTGAAACACAGTCCCACATCAACCACTGCGTAGAAAACGAGTTCCATCCCAGCCAAAACCAACACAGAGTAGGTTTCATTACAGGTGCTGAAGAGGGGACGTCTCTCAGTCTGTAGTTCCAACAAAAGGAAAGTGGTTTGTTTTCCTGTTGCCAGAAACAGCCTTAGGATTTTGCTGTTTAAGAAAGTTACCCAAATAACTAAGTCTAAATTTATGTGTAGAACTTATGCTGGATCAGTTTTGAAAATAATGCTCATTCCTTCCTTAAGTAAGAGACATTTGATTTAATGCTGCTGGTTCAAGGCAATATCAGAAGGACAAAAACGAACAAATCTTGCCTGTGTATTTGAAAACAGTAGAAACATTTAGATGATGTCTTGCTTTACACAGGAAAAATTTTAGGCCCAGATAATAGAGTTCATTGAGCAAGTTTAAACTTGGAATGGGTTTTCTGCCTTAAAAGGACAGAGCATAGAGTAAGCAGCTTGCTAATGACTTTTATATACCTGGGACTGTTATTGCAGCAACCACACTTCATGGGAAAATCAAAGAAATTTGGAAGTATAGCAAGTTTTCTAAATTTCTAAATAAAGGTTAATAAAATTAACCAAATTTCTAAATACAGATTTTAAAAAATCCTCTGTTCTTTCCTCCATGCCCCAGCCTGTGCTATGATCCTCAGGCTGTTGTGAGGAGTTTGTGTATTGTTTTCTGTTCATCACAAGAGGTACTTGTATTGAAAGGAAATTAAAAGCCCCTGTGGGAATGGCTGTTCTGTAGGAAGCTGTCCAGGCTTCCTAATTGTATATGCAGTAAAGCTTATATGATACTTCCACAAAAGTTAATTGCTCATATGTTTAATTTAATCACAGAATTCATGCCTATAAAGGAATTAAAATCTGGGACTTGTCCTTTTCTGGTGATGGCTGGATTTTGTGAATGAGATTTTGAATGTGTTTCTTTCGTGTGTATATGTGTATACAGGTTTTTGGTGGTTTTTTTTTGTTTTGTTTTTTTTTTTTAATCGTCTGTTTATTCCCTTTGAAATTATTGTAATAAAGCAAAATGCCTATTTTTAATAGAAATGAATGAGTTATGGTACACAGTAATATTTTTTTTGTGAGCCTGGGAAGGAAGGAAATAGGTAGCCTTTCTGGTCGGTCTTTAGTGGAGTGCTCTGAAATGCTTGGACTTCAGTCAAGAGAACAAAAGCCCTCTTGTTGGTTTGTGCGGTTTTGGGGTGTGCCTACACCCTAAAAATGTCGTAGTAGGATTTATTTTGGAAGCCTTATTTGGAGCTTTCATCACCACCTTGATGAGGAAGGGAGAGCTACTATGGAGTCCCCTGTCTGGCCAGTTTCTGGCTTAATCCAGCCAAGACAGAAATGTCAGTAATAAGAAATCAGTCTGAGCAAATTTTGCCTGGACCTGTCTTTCTGGCCTTGGAGAAAGAATGAGATTTTTTTGTTGATGTCTGTGTAAGTATGGCTGATGATCTGTACAATGGGAAACTCTGGAACTGGAAGACCTACGTGTGTTTTAATACAGGCAACTGGTAATGCTTCACTTTGCTGTCTTCAGCTGCTCATTTTATGTAAGATCCAGTTTGGGATTGCAGCCTTCAAGCCCATCCTAACATATTTTTCACTATGACAAAGGGGAGGAGCATTGTTCCTTCTGCAAGAAGCTGTGGCTGATGCAGCAGCCTGCATTCCCACAGCCTCTGACATGGATGTGTCAGAGGCAACAGGGGATGAGAGGAACTTAGTGATCTATAGAAAAGTTCCACTGGGAGAGCTCAGACGTGTCCCTTCACTGATGCAGGAACTATTGCAGATCCTCAGGGTTCTCTTGCAGATTCTCACAGAAGCAAGGATAACCAAATTAAGCAAATTGAAGTTGTGGGGAGGAGGGTGAAGATTTGGGTCCTTGCTTTTCTAGTTGTTAAAGAAATTGTCTAAGAGATGAGCGTTACAAAGACATTAGTGTTCTTTTCACTTCTTGAAGCAGCAGGTTACTTAAATTTGCTTTGGAGGTTTGGAAACTTTCTGTGCCTGACACTTGTAGTTAAAAAAATCACCATGATGGAGAAAAATAATTCTGAGTATAGGTCTTGTATCCTTTGTAATCATCTTGCACACATGGTATGCAGAAATTCAGGTTGATGTCTGCTCCTGTGAGGAGCAGGTGGGGATTTGGCTCTCCAAAGCTTGCCTTACAGAGCAGGGGTCCTGTCACTGAAGGGTGATAAACCAAACTTTGTTTATGTTGCAAAGCTGAGCATTCCAGAAGTGTTTCAGACATCTGCACAGCTTCATTCAGGGTCTTTTGTCTTGTATGCCGCAGACCAGTCCCCAGTTCAGAGACAGCCTCCTCCTTCTGCTTGGTAATCCAGCCCTCCCAGCACAGGACACAGAAGACAAATAATCCTTTTTGTGACATTTGAGCTACCTTCTGGCACTGGGAGGTTTGCACAGTCTAGTCCTGGAAGGTGCGATGGGACCTGCAGGAGGCACATGTCCACCTGGAGCAGGAGCTGGGAACAAAACAGCATGCCTGAGGCATCTCAAGCAGTGCTAGGTGCCCTTGTTTAGGAAGCTCAATGGGACTCCCCTGACCACAGCTACAAGATTTCCAGTGATTAAAATAGAATTTTGGGCGCAGAGCTCAATACAAATACCTGCCTAAAAGTAGGTGTCTCTGAAACTGGATGCCCCACTTTAAGCCTGGCCCTGTGGGCAGTTTGGGCTCTCTAGGAACGAGCTTTAAGTTCTCCATGCTTGTTCGTGCTTTTTCTCTTTCTCTTTTTCCCTGTTGCTGATGAGCAGCAGTGGTACTTCAGCTTGGGGCCAGGAAGCACACCAGTATCCTGTAATTGCCTCTCAGACATTTTGTTGGGAAGTTGCTTTTGTATAATTGTCTTGGTTTTTTTCTCGCCTTGTTTGTTCCCACAGCCTCCTAATACATTAGGACAGTTTGTCCCTTTTGGAAGGTTTTCTAAGCCACTGTAAGGTAATTTCATCTGTGCTGACCAGGCCACCATTGTTTATAAATGCATTACATGCAGGTATCCTTAGGGGGTTTTTGTACCATGTGGGCATTTATCAATAGCCTAGGTCTAAAGTGAAGAAGGTGGCACAGGAATAGGAACTGGAGTGCTGTCTTATACTGAGGAAGTAAGTTCTTATTGTCTGCAGGTATAGTAGGTGTGTATAATTTCAAGAAACTTCAAGCACTTTTTAACACAAGCAGAACTCCCTTTTAGTGGTTAGCCTTAGGTCAATTTTTCTGCTATTCTGTAACTGATAGGTATACAAGGCTCTTTTACATAGCAGAGAACTGTGAATTTTGAACTGGTTTGACTGGTTTCTGTCCTATGGCATGATAGATACAGGATGTTTAATTTTAAGCCTTAGTAGATTACACTTCATTCTCATTGTGCATGAGAAGATATAGTAAAATATAGAGTCTGGAGGTTTTATAAACCATTACATCCTTCTGGGATAGAGCAATAGTTGTGTGTCTTGAGGCTTTCAATGACTGTATCATAATGCAGCTACTCCTTTGGTTTCCTTTCCTCAAAGTGGCACATGAAAAATCTTGTTTCTAAAGCATTATTGTGTTCAGTGTGCATTCTCCTCTACACACGGCATTGCATTTAGAATGGATCTATGTTACTATTGATTTCATGACTGTACAGGGTAAAATTAAGAACTGGAGGAGAGTTATAGTTCTCCAAGTATGGAACAATATAATTTTCATAGCAGTCAGCAAGTGACTATAAGAAGCAGAGGAGAAGGTAAAAAGTTTACCTAGAAGATTTTTTTTGGCACATAATGCTGTGCTAATTATCCAGCAGAATTGGTTTTCTATACGGACAAGTCTGCACATTTAGTTTCATGACAGTGACATCCAGGTGCTTATATAGCTGAAATAGCTGCTGTTGTACAGGGCCAGAGAAATACAGCTGCTTCTTGCTGAGGGAGCTCTGCAGTCAGGAATTATGCTGTGTTTGCTATTTTTCCCCTTCCTTATGAACTGTCCAGAGAAATGAGTACTTGCTGTTCCAGCCCAGGGACAAGTCACCTACTTGGTTGGGTTCTACTGTGTCATTGCAAATGAACAGGGGTCTCTTACTGAAACCATCAGTTGCACAAGTATGTGTCTGGAGCCCAAGTCGTGGGGTTTGGGTTTTTTTTCAGTGCATCTCATGGCGGCTCTGATATCCTGAGGTTTTTTCTGAGTCTTGCAAATGTGCTGCTGTCACAATAATTGTTCCCGTGAAAGATGCAGATAATCTGCTGGTTTTGTAATGTGCCTCTCTACCAGTATTCCAAAACCCACTCAGACCTACTGGAACACGTGCTGTTTCAGTCAGAGTTTGACTCCCTTGCTTATCATGCGTTGGAAAGACTGTTCAACTGATAACCAAGGAGTCTGAATTCAAACATCAAATCAGGACTGTGAGCACCCTGCTGGAATATGCCTCTCTCCGTTGATGGTCTTTCCATAGAAGGACTTTTTGGTCCTAAATTTAGCTGCTCTGAATAGAAGTAAAATTAGGTGCTTGAAATACATAGTGACTTTGTCTCCCCACCTCCTTAGTCTCATCTGAGAGTGCCAAAGCTCTGAATTGGATAAAACAGCATGAGGCCAGTGGATTCAAAATTTCAAGTGGACTCTATTTGTAGTGATTAAACCTAATTGTACGTAAGTATTGAGAGGGAAAGACATGTGTTTATGACTCTTCAAGGACTTGCTTTGATTCTTTGTCTCCCTGTGCCAAGCAGAGGGACACAGTGAGTAGGAGTAGATGCAGATAACATTGGAAAAATACATTAGGTTTCATCCAAGGCTTGTTTTGTTTCAGGCTCTTGTGGAACTTCCCATAAAGCTGGCTGAAACCCCCGTCATCCCATGCAGGAGACACCATTGATGTTTGGTAACTGCAGGCAACAGCAGAGCTGAGTGAGGAACAGTGCCCATCATTTGAGCTCCTGGTCCAGCCCACCATGCTGGGCACTTGCGAGACACTCGGAATCTATTGATGAATAAATACATGGGGCAGGCAGTGCTTTTAAATGTTGTCAGCTGAGATGTGTGAATTCAACCACTGATATGAACTCTGTTAGGGAGAACTGTGTCACTTTTGCCAGACCGAATTGAATGGTGTAACCTAGTGTGTTTGTGGGACAGCCTGTATCTTGTAAAAGCAAGGGCCTCTGTCACATGAAGCCTGGCGTTGGGGCAGGGGTGAGGGTGTCACCTTTTTGGTATCAAAGGGATGAACAGGTGGTAGATGTTAGTCATGCTTTATATACCGTGTCAGAGAGAACTCTGAACAACCTGTGCACAACAGAATTAAGGAAGGTAGAAAGGCTGAGCATTAATCCACTCTGGAAGACATCTCTTGCATAAGAGGGGATGGCCTGGACTTGCTGAGGCAGCAATGTAATCCAGGTGTGACCCTGTCACAAGGTACACTGAGCCTCTGGGAGCTACCTGTCTTTAGCTCTGGCCTCACTCCAACCTGAATCCTGTACCTGAGTAAGAGTTACCCATGTCTCCTTGGTCTTCCCCTGCTTAAATGGAAACACCTTCAGTTTTCTTGAGCGGGGAGGTCAGCTGCTGATCTGCATAGCTCCCTAGAGAGCAAGGGGCACTTGCTCTAGCAAGTTAAGCAAAATTTGTCAACACAGATTGCACTGTTAAAGGAAGTAAGCCTTTGAATCCCAGAACCACAGTCTTAATCCTACAGTCATTACAGCATCAACCAACAAGTCTGAGAAAGATGTCGACTTTGATGCTGTTGCTTGGGATGCCTTCCAGCCAGAGCAGCCAGACTCCACTTGTGGCATGGGACCACAGCTGCATCCTGTGCTTTCTCTAAGCACCTCGCTTCTGAGGTGCTGAGGTTTTAAACAGTATGAGGATGAGGGCTTTAATGGGTTACTCTGTTTTGTTTTGGCAAATCCTCAGGGTATTTATTGCAGTGGTGCATTCAGAGGGGAAGTAAAATGCCAAATAGCTGCCATAACTGGATGTTTCACGGTACTTTCTGTGCTTTGCTTTGAAAATACAAGCCTGAGACTTGACGTGTGCCAGGATCACTGTGAATGCAGACTGAATCTGTGTTTAATTCCTCTTTAGCGTTGGGGTATAAATAAGAAGTATGTGCCCTGGAAATTTTTCCATCTACTTGCAGAGAAGCAGCAATGGAAGCTCAGCATTGAGACTGATTGATTACTCACAGATTATAGAGCAGAAATTGCAGACAGTTTTACTATTTAAACATTGCTTGGTATTAAACCACTTTTATAGCAGATTGGAAATGCAGATGTCCATTTAATCTGTTTGGCTCCTTCAGTGCTGCATAATGTTGTGAATGACAACCTTCTCCAACAAAATGGAAACCTTCAGCTGTGTGATTCAGTGGAGGAGGCTTGAAAGTCAGGGAGAAGTTAACTCCTTTTAGCAACTCTTTCAGTGATATGAGCTTTAATTTATAGATAATAGGACTGATTATAAATTGATAATGGGATATCCCAAGATATACAGGATAATGTATATCTTGTTTAATACATCAATTGTGGATATTAAGTTAATTTCCTAAGATACTATAAGATGGAGCAGTAGTGTGAGGTAACCTAAATTATCCCTTTATCTGAATCTCATGTATTGATTTAAAAAGAGAACAGACAAAAAAAGCAGTACCATTCCACCCATCCCTCAATATGCGGTCTCTGTGTACTGAGGTTTTGTGGTCAGATCTTTAAGTGCCACTTTTATCCTTTTTTTCAGCAAGTGCTGAAGGACTGCTTTTGGCTATTGCCAACACAAGTGCCTTCCATTTTGTGTTACCTCTGAAATGTGCCAGTAATGAAAACAGAGAGGGGAGCAACACAGCCCTCTCCCATCCTCACAGAATGAGGTTTCAGAAAACCAAGTCCCAGTGGCTGGCCGGTGCCTGGTTGGGCTTGCATTGGAGCTGCCACAAAGGGAGTGGGGACAAATTAGTGTCTAATGGGCATGTACCTGGAGATAGCTTGCTGGAAATTTCTCCACAGCTTTCTGATGACAAAACGAGTTTTTTTTTCTCTCGAATGCAGATGTTGTGCCACTTCAAACTGGCCCTGCTGGGAAAATAATGAAGAAAATGCTGCTGAAATTTTCTGTAAAAGCAGTCTGCAGCTTGCCTGGAGGGGCGCCTTTGGCTCCCGGTGCCATTTGCTGCCTGCCTGAATCCGGTGGCTGCTGAGATGGTGCATGTGAGGAGCTGTAGCATTGCCAGGGCCAGCAGCTGCTGGGTGCGTGGGCAGGGTCAGGTGAGATGGACCTTTTCCTCTCCTTTCTGCCCCATGGCCTGCAGTAGAAAAGGGAATGACCACCAGAGCAGATCTTGATAATATTAGACCTGCAGAGCATGGCTTGGTCTTTCTTTTTGAAATTGTAAACCACCTCATGGAGGACATGGTGTTTGGGGAGAAAATAGAGAGCACGTTCTGCCTTTCTGGGCGGCATTGAGGCTGCTGACACGGACCTCATTTCAGAAGGTGAGACGTGAGGCACTGTCCCACTGCTTTCTGCTGTGTTTTATGTCGCTTTTTTCGTAATGTTCTTCATAACCATTCATTCCCCCCCTTCAAACTAACTTAAAAGGAATGAAATGGAGGCTTGTTAAGCCTTTCAGTTGCACACATCTGAGCTGTAAGCCTGTAGTAATCGGCTCTCCCAGCCCATTAGAGGCTTCCCAGGGGGTTGCTGCGTGGGCCTGTGTGTGTGCAGGTGTCATTAGTGGAGGAAGGACAATCCCTGTCAGGAGCTGGGCTGGGGCTTTGGTCTCCAGAGGGAACCATGCTCTGTCAGGCTGTGAGGTGAGCAGTATTAGCCCAGCAAACCTGGGAGGTGTCAGCATATCTTGGTAAAACAATTTTTTCTGCAAGTGAAGTACAGCTATGTATTTCACTAGACAAGTATCATTAGTTTTGGTGGGATGTGTCCAGTACAGACTCATGTTTCTTAAATTAAATGGGTTGATGACTCTCCTTTCTCAAATGACAGTAGCTATTCTGTTCCTCTGCCTAGTGGTTTTTGTTTATCATGTCATTATGAAGTTGAATGAAGTGACATGACTTTAATTTTCAGCAAAAATGATCTTCACCTTCTCAGTTGTCAAATGCTTTGTGGTCCTCATCTGCCCTTCTTCAGTTGCTGTCCCTGAGAAAGGCATAGGAAAGCGTTTTTCTGATCTTTTCTGTCATGTCAAAGCAAATAATCAAATTCTGCCTTCTATGATGTAACATGTTGCAATTGCCTCCTTATGTTCTTTTTCCTCAGCTTACCAAAAAAAGCTGCTTCCATTTGAGTTGTTTGAAGAATTGGATTTATTGATAACTTCTTTATCTAATTTGCTCATGTACGTTTATGGGGAAACCTGATTTGCACACTTCATGCCCTGCCCTTTGTGGAGAGGTTTATTCTTGATGACTCCTGGACGTTTTTTACTAAAATGACATTACATGAGCATTCTATACTTTTAGCTGTATAGATGCTTATGGTAAAATGTTGCTTCATGTTGCATTGTTGTCATTTGAAATGCAGCTCTTGACCTCTGTTTTCTTGGACGTACATATGCAAGTTTGCGTTAGTAATGTTGCAAAATTCTGCATTGTCTTGGAATGGTCTGAATGTCTTGCTGTATGGTCTCCCTAAGCAGAGTTTTTACACCTTCCCTCTGTCCTTGGATTTTTTTTTTAAGCTCATAGAACCCAGGAAGGTGAGCAGGTTTGTGCGAGGTCAGGTCTGTTAAGCAGCTGACATCTGTAACCCTTAGGCTGATGAAACCCCTTTTTGCTTGTTTCATTTCTAAGTGCTGAGTGACCCTCTTCCTGAAGCAAACAGGAACTAAGAAGCTTTCCAGTGCCATCAGTGTAGCAACCCTTTCTACCACTTGCAGAGAAAAATGTGTGATTTGAATTAGTTTTGTTATTAATCTTGGGGTACACTTGCAAAGTGCAATTGCTTTAGACATATCTGCAGTGAAAACTGAAGGGAATTTGTCCATTTGATTGACAGCTATATGGAGAAGATTATGTGCTGTATTTTTGAAGCAGAAATTTTGTTGGAAATAAGGTGCAGATAATTGGAATACATCTGCGCTTTATCTAGAATAACACAGGATTGACAGGTTACTTACTCGCTGTGTCTGCTATTTTTTGCCAACCTTTAACCATGTTAAGTAGCAGAAAGATGTCAGTGCTGAATTAGTTACTTCCATTGGTTAAAAGCTGTTTTCATAGTACTTGCAAGCATTACAGAATAGATAAATCAAAAAACATCCGTTCTTTCCATTCTCTCCACAGAGACAAGGAAATAGGAAAGTTGATCTAATACCCAGAAATAAAATACCGCTAGCAAAGACTTTGTGGATTAAAGTTTAAATCTTTCTTTTACCCTTCTCCCTGGGCAGCTTCCACTGTGTATCTTGGCCCTCAGCTGAGCATCTAGTTATCAAGTGTGATACAGAAGTTGGTATCAAATCTGAATCTTCTCTGTGCCTATGTGGGCTGTCAGTTGAGTAGATTTTATGACGCGTCCTTGGATTAAAACAAGTTAGATCCTAGTGGTTCTGATGACACCGAGAGATAGTATGGGTCACTGGGCACACAAGTTTTCAAGATATGAAGCTTCAGAGTAAAAGTACAAGCAAGAGCTGCTCCCTCCAACAGGATCACCTCATAAATATTTTTGTGGGTAGAAAAGTAGAAGCAGCATGGATGTGACTGCTGTACTGTGGCTGTTCATAAGTTACATCCAAGGAAGACTGCTGTGCTAGCACTGGCCTTCTCTGTTGATACCTCAAGGCACGAGCCTGCAGAAGACCATGAGATTGCTTTTTGATGTATGCTGATATGTATCAGGTTGAGATGTGCTTTTCCTACCATGCCAAAGAAATCTGATCCTCAGGCTGGAGACCTTTATCTGATAAGAAATTTAAGAATAGAGCAGAGTGTACAGGGTTTGAGTTTGAAGTGTGAGAAATTTACCTCTCTTTATTGTTCTCATCCAGGTGATCTATTTTCTTACTTGTAGGTAAATACACTTGCCACATTCTGTTTCTCTGCTGCATATATATACAAACAAGGCAAAAGAAAGTGTGCAAGTTAGACTGCATGGTCCCAAAACCACATGGATTCGGTCTGTTTTGTCTGTTGTGCATTCACGTTGCCTCCTTTCAGGAGGTGGCTCAGGTGCATGGAAGAATTCCTGGCAGCAGGTCAGTGATCTGTAGGGTATTAGAAGCATAACAAGAAAGTGGAGGGGAAAAAGGAAATAAAAAGAGAATTTGACAGACCTCATTCTGGTTTCTGCTTAGTTGCTCCCTGTTTTGTGCTGTATTGTAAGCAGTGCTTTAGCAATCGTACAGACAAAGCCTAACAAAGAGACTTGCTTGCTGGCAGAAAGTTGCTTAAAATAACTTACTGAGGATAAAGAGGCTGCCCAGGTCAATAATGCTGTGAAATCCTCAATGTGTAACAGCTCCCGGAGGTTTTGTAGGCATATAGATTTTTAAAAGCTTTAAACTGTTGATAAGGCAGTAAAGATTGTAGAGTGGTGCTAACCTTGTATTGATGGTGCTGGGACAGCTATATGAAGATTTGAGATTTGGCTATAGAAATACCAAGATCTTTGTTCCCGCCAGCAGAACTCTGATTTACAAAGTGTGAATGCTAGAAAGAAAGAATTCTTCTTTGTTAGAAGATACTTAATACTGTTAAAGAGTTTTTGTTGTATTTTACTCTTCAGTCAGATCTATGACTGTTAAGAATGCTGTCAAACAACTTACTTGGCTTGCTTTCCATCAAATCAAGGGAATTAGGTTTATCAAATACAGTGTAATTTATCCTTACCTTCATTGTGAATCTATTAATTCTTTTGGTGCTAATTTTATATAGCCTTATTTTTAAAACATCAGCTGAAGGTAATGGATATGAAGCTTACTTCAGTTCTATTAAAAGTAGTTGCTTGTGAGGCCTGGGAGAGATTGTTATCACTAAAACTTCAATTAGATCAACAGCTTTCTTAACCATGCTTTAAACCAAAAAACAAAGTGCTGTTTGAAGGTGGTCCCTTATGTAATTCCAGTTGAAACTAGTTTTGAGAAATTCCTGTACCATCAGAGTTTTTTGTTCCATGTTCTGCCATATCCGTGTGCACAGCTCATAGAGAGGCAGTAGCACAAGGGAAAGAAGCAGGAGAGGGGAACCTGTGTAGGAAATCTGGTGCCAGCCCATTGTGGAGTAGCCCTTTTATTTTCGTGTACCTTTTACTGTGCAGTTTCAGCGTGATGCTCTCCTTGTCCATGTACATTTGTGGGGGTTTTTAGGAGCAGACACGTTCGCTGGCTCTTCTCAGGAATAAGAATGTTTGTTAGTTGTTACAGTGTGTGGAAGTGCAGGTGTGGAGGCTCCCAGCAGACTGCCTCACCAAGGCTCTGCCTTGGTTTGTCTTGCTGTGCAGTTGATATGGGCAGCCGTGTGGAGAGAAATTCCTAACAATATTGTTGAAGTACTCTTTTAGTGGTTCTGCTCAGTATATCCATCAATTTTCTGAATGCAGAGCTGGGCTGTGTAAGTCATCAGAAGAAATTGTCCCCATGGTTCCCTTGTCTGGTCTGATGCTGCACTGGAAGCCCCAGAGAGCTGTCAGGAAAGTCAAAGACAGAGGGAAGGTAGGGGAGAAAATCTTTCCTTCTTGCCTTAGCCCCAGCTTGGTAGGAATTTGTCTGGCATTGCTGGCAGGATGCTGTGTCCCCCCCCCAGCACAACCTGTTTGCTGTCTTTGGCTGAGGAGCCAGGCAGGCTTGTGTCAGTGCTGCACCAGTTTCTTCTCCCTGGTGGAAGGAGGGGAGTCGTACCTGAAGGGCACCGTACCAGCCAGAAGACTGCTTCTGAAGCCACATAGCCTGTGCAAGCCATCCCATCTCTGATTTCACTCAACTGCTTTATAGTGCAAGTTATTAGAATGATGTTTTATCCCATGTGAAGTAAACTCATCTCTTATCTTCATAGGCATCAAAGAAGATATGAAAACCAAGCCTTTGTAGCAAAAATTCAGTTAAGATGGGACCAGAGTGCCGAATCCAACAATTTAATCCTGGAAACCAGTGAGATGAGTTGACACGTTGAAATAGCAATAAAATAATTTTTATTGTCTCTCTGTTTGGGGATCTGGAATACAAAGAGGCATCTCACATACATGTACCTGGTGTCTCAGTGCTGTCTGTGTTTGCTGTTGGTGTTTGAGAAGCCTGTACCAGTGGAAAGAGTAGCAGTGATACCATTTATCCATCTGGCAGCAGAGACTGTGGGGTAATTTAACCAAGTTTTGAATTTACCAGTGTTTTTGACCTGGGACAAACTAATCTTCTACCTCTGTGCTTCCAGCTACCACCCAACAAGTTGGAAGTAGTTACCTGAATAAATAAAGTGATTGTTTTCCTGAACTGGAGAAAGAAGTCAGCAGATCCATCACGTTCTGGCTAATGCAAAATTCACATTGGTCTGCAGTTCAGTTTGCATTTTGCATCATTGTACAGTACCACTTTCAAGGGGAATATCCACTCTACTAGCACCCGACCTAATTTAAGAGGATTATTTGGGTGTTTTTATTTATTTGTTTAAAGAGTGATTAATTGTTCTGGTGTTGAGTCTACGTGTTCTGTTGCCATGAAACTGAGAAACCTCGTACAAAGGTGTTCCATTTAAGCATAGTTAGAGCATATTTGAGCCCTAGTTTCCTTAACTAAGACTCTAGCAAGCCTAGGATGTAAATGTGCTACCACCGGCATTCCTCTCTGTTCTAAAGAATCCAGGATTTCTCTTAATTTAGTAGAATTTATTTTCCGAAATAGGTTGCATGTGTTTTTGGGAGGGATCAAAGTTCCTGCAGCTAATTGGTACAACTGTACACAATTTTAGAATGATCAAGCAGATTGTAGATTTACCAGTAGCCATTTCTCTGCTTGTGGGGTGCTTTGGTGGGATGTCACCGGGAGTGCTGGTGGCTGCAGGTAACAAACAGGAGTGTCCACTGAGTGTCACAGACCTTGTTGTTCAGTGAGTAAGGTCCTGTTGAATAACAGATTATGCATTACAGAACTGGAAATGCTCACTCCTTAAACTGTGAAGTTGGATTCCTCCTCATCTCTGACAGACTTCAGTTGCCATACATAACACTGGCTAGCAGTATTTAATTGCTGATTAATGTAACCATAGTAATATACTGGTTTTATATGTCACTTTCCTGTTTATGCAGAAGGAATGTAATTGATTGAGACAGTTTGTTGCTAATTCTTGCTACCAATGGCGAAGAGATCTTAATTTAAATGATTAAGTATTAGTTGACTCAGTTCCTCACATGGGGTTATTTTGCTGAAATCCATGGACTGGAAGGGAATCAATATGGGGCTTCTGAAACCTGGTGGAGGTTTGCAATGCTCCCACTACGATTGATTATAGCTGCTTTTGTAGAGCTTTAAAAAGAACAATCTGTATTAAAAACATTATTCTCTGGTATGAGCTAGAACAACTCCAAATAGGTTTCCATGGGGCCTGCCCTGCAATTTGACCACTTCAAGGGATTGCAGTAATCGCCAGTGGGCCAGGGCAGTGAGGCAGAGGAAAGGCTATTAGGTGGGAAGTTATCGGCATGCATGCCAAAGAGGTTACCCTGGCAGCTTTAATCATTCAATCACGCTCTCAAGAGGAGGGAGGAAAATACAAGTGTTAGTTCTTCTGATTGATTAGCAAAAAGGATCAGTAAAGCATGAAGAGAGAGAGGAGGTGTGCATGGAAGAGCCAGTATGCATTAGACTTAAAAGCACTGACTGGGGCAGGTACTTGCAGTTATGACCTCTACACCAAAAGCTACCTGCTTCTTCTGTTACTTTCAGACTTGGGACTGGTGATTCAAAGACAGGCTGACCTCTTCATTCAGCATTTTCAGAGGCGTGCATTTAGCTTCTCAGTCATAGCTATGCCTTAAATTTAACCTGTCTGCACATGGGGCTGATGTGTCCTTAAAAAACTGAGTAGCATTTTGAGCTGTGACAATTTGCATGGTGATTTTGATCCTATTTTTAGGGAAACCAATGGATGCTTCTTGGAAAATGTGTAGGAAATTGCTGTGCTAATTGAGATAAATCAGTCTGTGATGCACATTGCTGGCTGCTGGCTTCTGATGCTGTTTTGCCTGTATATTGCCCTTTAATATTTCAGTCTGGAGCAGCACTTTGGAAGCTGATCCAGCTGTAGCCCCTTTAAAATAGTGTTCCTGTTGTATTGTGCCTATGTCAAAGGCAGAGTTGAGGAATAAACTGTTCTTTGCACTGATTGATGGCTTGGCATGAAAGGGCTTTGTAATTTGGGGATACCCAGAGAATCTTTGATACTGAACTTCTGCTTCTACATGGGAAATGGGAATTGATGTGTACTCTGATTGACTCTTAAGCAGTCTTGAGGTTTTCAAGGTGAAGGACACTACTTCATCGTTCATTTCTGGGTTTTACATACAAGAAAAGAGTTAGAGAACGTGAGGCCAGGGGGGTTGCATAAACAGCACAGCAGTACTGTTTGACTCAGTTGACATCAGATTTGGTGTACCCCTCTATAATTTCTAAGTAGCCATTTTGAAGTTGGAGTAAGTTTTATGTGGTCATGGAATTAGGAAGGTCTCTCGGTCCTAGATGGGACCTTGGTAGCCTGTGTAGAACTGCTCTTCGGTGTACTATAGTAGTGGCAAAGATCCACAGAGGTAAAGGTTGGTTTTTGCAGAAAATTATTGTAACTGAATGAAGATACAGGTAGCTTTCTCAGGGTAGTTGATGAATATATCTTTGCAGTGGTGTAACTGTGGTCTCATTCAGCTAGCAGTCCTTCAATACTACTCAGGAGCTTGAGCCTAATTTAATAGCCTAGGCAGGCTGTGGGGTAACTGCTGTGTAGACCCTGGAGAGAGTTGTTTGATCTGTTCTTCATCAGAGATCATGCTGTTGGGACTTGTGTAAGGACAGAGAGCTCTGCCTTGTCCACTGCTGTGCTTGCTCATCTTTCTCCTGCATCTTCATACAGCAACCTCTGTCCCACCACGGGCAAGACAATTTCTGGGTAAGGACTAAAGTTTGGTCTCAATG
Organism: Hirundo rustica; assembly: GCF_015227805.2. NCBI lineage: Eukaryota > Metazoa > Chordata > Aves > Passeriformes > Hirundinidae > Hirundo > Hirundo rustica. Next base: position 22,950,061 of record NC_053450.1, on the reverse strand, counting down.
TGCATGTAGTAGATAAATGAGACACAGCTGGAAATCAGACACTGTGAAAATAAATGGAAAGATAGAGGCTTTTCCTATTGGAATTCATCACAAACAGGTCAGAACTTCAGAGCACAATTATCTTTCTCCTCAAGACAGGACAAGCTCCAAAGCTGTAAGCAGGCCTAAGACCCACTGCACAGATCTGTGAGTCTTTATAATGGGAAGAAAAACACTGAAGGTTAAACAAGATTTCCTGTTACAATTTTAAGTTCTGTTACCACGCAGTGTACCATACGGCATGTAATTGCACATTAGGGAATATTTCTAAAGGCACAGATGACTGTTAGAAAACAGGCACATGAGTTTCTGTGGCTTCGTGAAGAGTGTGAACTTAAACCTACCAACGGCAGCACTGTAATTTCTTCGGTGCGTGGCCATAAGCGAGCAGTAGCTGACGTGACGGGGGCTTGTTGGTGTCTCCTTGGATGTGGTGTGTTTTTTTCAGTGCGAGCCACGACATAGACTGCTGAAATGCCTGACACCAACAAGAGTTGTTTTATTAATGCCGTCCCTGTCAAACACGCCTCTGTTTTGGTAATTAGTCTGGCGTAACAGATTGTGTGCATCCTAAAAGCCAGCATATTTAGACTCTTGGCTCTGACATGAGGCAATCTCTGTAAATCAGCTCTTCTGGTAGACTTCTCTATTGTTGAACACTAGCAGTAGTAGAAGCAGTTTGCAGTACTTGTGTTTATTTTGGGCTTTCTGCCTTTCCTCAACAGCCACAGTGGTCAAACCCTTTCTTTATCTGTCGTGAGAGATTGGAGGCCTAAAGCTATAGTTTTGTGCAGGATCAGGAAGTTATACATGAAGTATAAGGAGCGTGAATAATCTTTCTGGGGGGTGCTCCAGCTGTAGTAGTGGCTCTGCTCTGCACCACACAGGGTAACAGTGCCACTGTTGGCACCACCACCATCCCTAGAGGCAAACACTACACTGGTAGGGTACCCCGTACAAAGCCAGTTTGGTCCTCCACTCTTACCTGAGGAAAGACAACAAATGTCTTCTAAGATTTTAAAAATACCTGTGGAAACGAGCTCTCCAGAATGAGTCATGGCAGTCAAGGCTTGTTGTTTAGTTGACCAAAGGCAGCAGTGGAGGAGGGAGTGGCTTTTGCAATTCCAGGCATTCCCATTGCAAGGTTCCACATTGGGCATGCAGATGGGCATGAGGATTGGCAAGGGTTTTATGCCATTTCGAGGTAAAATTGGGGGCTGCTTTATAAAATCCTTGCTCTCTAACTTGGAAGATTCAATCTGGGGTCTGTTGTTTATAGAAAGGATATTTTGGCTGTGATCACAATGACCCTGACAGTGGCGCGGGGCAGACCTGCAGCCAGTGCCCACTCTACTAATATCAGCATTGTGCAAGCAGGATGGTTCCTCCAAGGAAGAAAGTTGGGAGTCCTTGAGTGTTGTGCTTAAATGGTGTTGCCAGTTATTAGCATCTTATCTCCCAGAAAATCCCGCAACCGTACATCCCACCAGCACTCCCACTGAAGGCTCCACCGTGGTTGGCACAGTGCCCCTGAGGTGGGGTTTGCTGGGAAGACTTCATCCTATGAAGTCCTTAAAAGTGGGCAGTGTCACTTTGGAAGGAAATAATGGGGACTGCTTCTCTCCTTTTCTACTGTGGCCAGCCGTAGGGCATATCAGTGAAAGGAAAGGCAGACATCTGTACTAAGACAGTTAGTGGTAAACACACCTTGTAACATAAAATCCTCCGTCAAAATTACATGTTTGTGGCTGGACACGTGTGGGCAGCATAGGAAATTGCAGGCTGAAGGAGCCAGGAGAGGCTCATCTCTGACTAAAACAATGAGAAATGGAAAGTGAATGCTTTTCTGGTTGGCATGTTTCCCTGGGAAAACATGGTGCTTTGAGGTGGAAATGGAATTCTAAAGTATTGTACTTCATTTTTTTTGTTTGTTTAAAGTAATGCCTCTCATTCTTGGACAAGGTTTACAGTCTCTTAATGGGACAGTGTCACCTTTCCTAGTGTGATGAAAGAAGGCAAAGAACTGGCAAACGATGATAGGAAGACACCTGCCAGCTTCAGTGTCAGCAATCCTGAGGTCTGTTAGGACTGAATCCTGTTGCGTGGCAGATCATAGTTCCTTTTGCAGGAAGCCTAGAGGGAAATACAGCTTCTTCACACAATTGCCTTTTCTTCAGCCTTCAGTGGGAACCTCTGCAATGACTCTCAGACATTAGATGAATGCATTCACATAGTTAGCTTTCCAAAAATGTAGTGTATGTGAAGAGTATAGCACTTTAGTGAACTCATACTCACCAGCTGAGCATGCTTTTATACAAGCGTATATGAAACTGCACTATGTGTTAATAGAAGAGAAAATCTGTTTTCTTTCTCCTTCTTACATGGAAGATCTCTGCCTAATCAACAGCTGTAATGCTTGCAAGTTTTCAGAGACCTCTGGCTTAGATATTTGTAATACAACATCACTCTTAAAATACTAGTTTCTAGTTCTCTGCATACTAAATGGGTTACATCTAAAATAATTCCATCTGGGGAAAAAGGAAGTATCATTAGTACACAGCTGCAAACTTCAAATTCTCTGTCCCATGCATATATCCAAAGACACAGACCAAAAATTGAAGTTCATCTGTAAATAATAAAGTGTTTCCTTCCACATGTCAGCTACTCATTGCTCCAATGTCTGAGTTTCAACAGCCATGGTAGACATCACTCCTTCATTGCTGCTCACACCAGCTTTCTTGGCTTCATCCACATGGCATAAAAGTCTTTAATGTCTTACTCCTAAACCACCTCCATGGAATGGGAGGACCAACAGAAACAGCAGCAGTGGGTAAAGGGAATGACTATGACAAGGCACTTTGTATTTTTTTTTCAAATGAAATACGCTATCCATTCCCAAACCTCCCATTGTCTGATGATTGTTTTCAGTTTTTTGTTGTCGTAATTTTGATGGATGATGTATGTCTTTCATGAGATGATGAGACCGGTAAAGGGGTTTTTTTTTGCTTTGTTTCCTCTCTGTGTCAAAATAAGGGGGGGTTTTGGTTTTGTTTTTTGTTTGGTTGGTTGGGGTTTTTTTGGGTTTTTGGGTTTTTTTGGTGGGGGGTTTTTTTTTGATTTTTTTAAAATTTTTATTTTCTTCTCCTGGATGACCCCAATTTATTAACTTAAAAATTACTGTTAATGTAAAATATACTAAAATAAAGACACTGGGATTTCAAATTCAACATATTATTGGTATGGAAGTACCTTTTATCTGGTACTTAATAGGTGCTGATCTACACTACTTCGATGAGGTTTAGATTTATGCCAATGTAGTCAATACCCAGGCAGGAATCAGTGATCATTGGCACGTAGCATGTGAAGTATTTAGGTCACAGGATTTTGCAGCATTATATTCTTGGAATAAAAACGTAAGTGGGATAACAATGATAGACAAGAATGCAATCTCTGTCAAGAGGTAACGAGCAGTTTTTGTGGCTTCAGGGCCAGATTAAAGGGTTGATAACAGAGACATCCTTGCTTGCCATTTTAATAGGTCTGAAAATAAGGCTGTTATTTAAAAGTGACATGAGTGCTCGCATTTCAATTGTTAGCCACAGGAAATAGTCATTTAAATATTTGGTCTTCATAATACCTAAAAATAGTTTTATGGAACTAGAATTTGCTAACTTATTTTATTTTTCCTCCTAAATATATTGAAATGCTAGTACAGACCTTTCTGTGTCCAAGCCTACTGACAACAGATTTGTTTTCCCAACTTGTGTTTTGTGAACATTCTGGAAGCAGTCCATGGACCCCCATGGATTCCCAGCTGACAAGTGAGAAAACACTAAATCAAGTTTATTTTAACATAGCATAGCATAAAATTGTTAAGTGTGGCTTCAGTGCTTGGAACTGACTTAAACACCATTAAGTATTCTTATATTTTCATTATTTTTCACCCATTTTTCTATGCTTAGTCTTCACTGAATTATTTTTAATGGCTGTGGGGTTTTTTGTTAACTTTTGGGCTTTTCTTTTTATTCTGAACCTTAAGGCAGTTTTCATTCCAAGTAGTCTAAGGCATCTATGTGTTTCTGAGCGACTGGGATGAAAGGTGCAAGCTGTGGGTGCAGAGGGGTGCTTCTACCCTGAGTCTACTAGCCAGCTTGCAAAGACTGCACTGCAGTGAATGCATTTACCTGCGCAGATGCTTGGAGCTTTTTGAGCTAGAATGTGCTTCCTTTGCCTTTGATTTGAGAGGATGCTTGTGTCCTGCCTGAGTTCCACCAGACAAGAATCATTTGTACTGAAATAGGCTGAACTGAGGCAAGGAGCTCTGGTCAGAAAGGCTGCAAAGCATCTTCCTCAGGTGGAGCTTGATGGCTGATCTGAATGTCTTTTGGAATTCACTGTACCATGTATTTGTTCTGGTGGTAAATACTGTACTGCTTCTATAAGACTGTGGGGAATAGTTTGCTCATTCTGATGGAGTTGTGCCGTGCACAGTACTAGATATGTTTCACATTGTATTCTTTGCATCCGCAGATTAAAATACAGCAGATGAGCAAATTCCTGCTGAAAGCTGCCCGGGCTTCTCTTCCATTTCTGTTCCTCTGTGTTCAGCTAGTTTAAATCCTGAGAACATCTCAGCATAGTGAGAAATAAAATCTTTTGGCAGCTGAAGAGGCATAATTCATCAAAAGAAAGGGAGTGAATATGATAGTGAGGAGCCTGGCTGACCAGGCACTTGCAACTTGGGCTGGGTTGGGTTGGATGCTCATCTGTCTTACAGAAACTAAATTGTTAGAAGAACTGTCACAAGTCATTTCTGTCTTTTCTGAGTTCTGTGAGGCTGGAAGGAGCAAGAAAGCAGGGTGGTTGTTTTGAGTGGGGAAGGAGAAGTGGGTGTTTGGTTTTTGAATCCTGCTGATACAGTTTGTTTCTGATATAGACAGAAGTTGGAAATAGTCTAGGGAATAAATTTATTGATTAGTTCATATTTTTACTGAACTCTTAAAAATTCTGGGCATGGCTGTGTGATGCTTCTGTTCTCATGAAGACTCGTTTTCATTCCCTTACTTTTGCAAACTCAGGCTGTTTCTCACCTCTTGCATAAAGCGACTTCCATTGTTGGGAAATTTCTACATGTAGATATTAATTTTTTCCCCCAATTTAGCATTGAGTAACATTCACTGCCTCTGATACCTTTTGAATATTGTATGCCTTTTCTGTACTCACAGCCAACCACCTGCATTTCCTTTTTAAAAAGTTTTGTTTTTTCCTGCCTGATATTGAGGAGTGATGTGTTTTGTACAACGATTGTATCTGAAAGCAAAACAGGGTGAAGTGGCTTGGTCCATTGTGGCAGCTGGATCAAGAGCAGGGTACTTGTCCTGTGAGAGGGAGTTGTTTTCCTATACGGAAACAGTCTCAGCCGTGTCTTAATTACAATACCACCCACACACCTACTAAGGTACTTCATGACTTCCTTTGGAGACATCTTTTAAAGGAATTAAGTCGTTTGATAAGTGACCACACATCATCTTGAATTTCTGCTTTGGACTGCAGCCAGTTCAGGCAGACCATGTGAACTAACAGCAGCAGAATTAGAGCAGGTCTTTGTGTGCTTATCTTAATAAGAGGGCACTTTTTTCAGCTCTACATATGCCCCATGTAAGAGTGGCTGTAGGAGGAGTATACTTTGACCAAGAATCATGTGGGTTTTCTTTTCCTCTGTAGAAGAGAGCTACAGGGGTAATACTGTTGCAGTTCAGAGCTGTTTGGAGAAGTGTTAGGTACTGCCCATGCAAAGATCTTTTACCCTGAAATAGATCTTTACATAAAGAATAATTTCTTTATTGTAGACCAAACTGAAGAGCAGTGTTTTGCTGTGAAGAAGCTTTGAACAGGAACCTGTTGCCAGAAAAAAAATCCTAAAAAGAAATCACTAATGTCTTCAGCAATAATTTTAGACCTCTGGGGAAGACCTCAGGGGAAAAAGTTACCTTGTAAAGTCAGATGTGAGTCTTAGCATACAGGAATTAACCTATTCACAGTTTAGAACTCCTTTAGGAAAGCTACAGTGAATGTTGGGTAGAATAAAAGGAACAGTCAATTACATGCAGTAATAAGTAATTAGGAAACTTTTGGGACTCGGAGCAGCAGAACTGAGCTTATATGAGATACTGAATAGGTGAATTTTGGTATAGCATTTTGTTATTTAGGTGTGTTTTTTTTTTTTACTTAAAAGTCCATTAATAACTGGCATATTTTCTTCAAAATTCATGACAAACAGGTGTTGACAGAAGTGCTGGTTAAAGTAATAGGAGTAATAGTGCCATCCAAGATTCCTGGCTCTCCCAAGGAAGTTTATTCTTTGTTAAGAAAGTGCAAGCTGAGGTGAAGGAAGATAATTCTTAGTCTTTCTAAGCCTGAATTGTCAATTTAAAAGGTGACTGGTACCTTGTTCTTTTTTGAGCTCATTTTAACAGAATCTCTCTTTAGTGGTGAAGTACTTGCAGATGTGATGATAGTCACAAGCAACCAGATTTTTGGCCTGTTGAAGATGCAGTTAAATTTTAGGAGAGATGTGTTCGTTTAGGAATTGGAGCATGATGCTGTTTGATCTGGCTGGAAATGTCATAATCCTTAATCAATAGCGCTGTCTTAGAAACATTTGTAGTCAGTTGTTCATTCTAACTACTGCTAGAGAGTTTCATGAGGCTTGGCTTGATTAAACTCTGAGATAGTTTTTGATGCATGCTTTTGTTCCTTTTCATCTGAGATCAGATGAACAGATTTCATGTGACAGTCTATAGATTTGTGTATTTGAGATCTTGACAGAGGGCTTCAGTCCTGGGATTTGCTTCTTGTTACAGAAGCTCTGCAGAGTATATTTGCAAATCCTATTTATTCATTTATGCATTTAATGAGATGAAGTGTGGTTTTCATTGTGCAGCCCTGGTCTTTTTTATTTTTTTCATTTTGCAATGCTGTAATTTTAACAAATTTCTTTAACAACTTACATGACTTCATGGCATAAACTGAAAGTACAAGCATCAGTGCCACCATCAACTTAGAAAATAGAACTGAAGATGAAGAGACTGCTGCACTGGAGAACTGTTATCTTTTTAACCATTCCCTCTTATCTGTTTTCCAGAGAGCAGATTTGACCTCTGATAAAGATTTATACCTTGACAACAGCTCTGTTGAAGAAGCATCAGGCGTCTATCCAATTGATGATGATGATTATTCTTCTGGGTCAGGTTCAGGTGAGACAACATGTCACAAATTGATTTTTAAAAGTGTAAAAAGTAATTCAGTTATTTGAAGGAAATCTGCAATTTTGCTTTGTAAGCAGGAGATTATACTTTCAGTGAATACTGTGAGTGCTTTGCTATTTAAAGAGCACTGAGCACCCCTGTGGGGGGTTTTAAGTATTAACTTTCTGCTCTTTTCTCTTACTCCTTAGTTGCATCACTTCACTGCGTTACTTTCTCTCTGCTGGCTCTCTCCATTCCCTCTGATTTCTGTGTAGATCTCCCTGGAGTTTAGAAATAAGGATTAGAGAAGGCTTAGTTCTCCCATGACGTAATACTAATTTAGCACTCTGTAAGAAAACATAGCAGCAGCATTCTTGTTTTCTCTTATATGCAGTGAGGTTCAGGTAAACATGGTATCCATTCCTGTTTTATTGTGGCTCTTTTACATTTAGAAATCCAGATACTGCCAAAACTATGAGTTTTCTCTGAGGAAATTACATCCATATAGTGAATAAAGAAATTCTTAAGTACAACATACTGAGTTCTCAGACTTAAATACTCATTAGAGACATGTAGCTAGCTCAAAATTTTTCAAAAGACTGTAAGTGAAACGTCCTTAATCATTTCTCTTAGAAAGTCTCTTTGAGGAGTATCTTCTAGACTAGCTTGGAGACTCCGAATGTTAAAAGCTAAATGCAGGATTTTCTGGTAGTTCTGGAAAAGACGTTTCCTTATTGTCGTGAGTATTTGCTGAGCTGTTGTGGAAATCCCATTTATTTTCTAAGTGTGTCACTTACATGTTTGTTATTGCACTCTTTTTTTTGGTAGGTCTTGATGCTTATATATAATTTGTGTACTTCCAAAGTATGAGCCCTTCTTCTAGTGCCTTGTCGGTGTTAAGCTGTAAGGCACATGTGAGATTTTCCAGATGGGTTTGTGTTTTTCTTTTCTTTAGGCATCTGATTGTGTTGCCAGGCAAATCCAGGCCCATCATCATTTATACCTGGGTGATGTCCTGTGTTTTGGGAGTCCTCTTTTGGGACAATTTGACATCCCAGCATGATCAGAGGCTTAATTGGGCCTCCTTGATGTAGACTTATTTGAGAAGAAATTTAATATTTTATTTGAAAAAAAAAAAAACACAACCTAGTGAATTGGTGACTTCATTCCCGCTTCTCAGGACTGTCTGAGGGCTATTCTGATCTCCAAAAAATTGTGCTGTCAGTCAGCATCCCATTCTGTCATGTCTTCAGATGCTGGTGACTTCATAAGCCTCAGAAAAGGAAGTAGGTTACCAATAAACAGTTGTATGAAGAATGATCTAGTGTAGTTTTTCCCATCCCTCTATGGTGTTTGGCTGTTTCTAATACGGAAAATGCAAAATTTAGACCTGCTTTTGAAGTAAAAAAGACTACACAAGAACTGGCTTCAGATCTTATTAGCCCAGGATTCAACAAAGGAAGTGTAGGATCCTGCACCTGGGGAGGAATAACCCCAAGTACCACCACAGGCTGGGAGTTGACCATGCTCTGCAAAGAAGGACCAAGGAGTTTTGGTGGCTGACAAGCTGACCATGAGCCAGGAGTGCCAATGGTATCCTAGGGTGCATCAGGAAAAGTGTGGCCAGCAGGTCAAGGGAGGTGATCCTGCCCCTCTGCTCAGCTCTGGTGAGGCCACATCTGGAGTCCTGTGTGCAGTTCTGGGCTCCTCAGTGCAAGAAAGACAAGGAGCTACTGGAGAGGGTCAGCACAGGGGCACAAAGATGATGAGGGGTCTGGAGCATCATTTATGGGGTGAGACTGGGGAAGAGAAGACTGAGAGGGGATCTCATCAACACCTATAAATACCTCAGAGGCAGGTGCCAAGAGGATGGTGCCAGACTCTTTTTAGTGCTGCCCAGTGACAGGACAAGAAGCAGTGGCCATAAACTGGAACACCGCAACAAGAGGAAGAACTTCTTGACACTGAGGGAAGCAGAGAGCACTGGCACAAGCTGCCCAGGGAGGTTGTAGACTGTCCCTCTCTGGAGACATTCAAATCCCACATGGACACATTCCTTTGTAATTTGCTCTTGGTGACCATGCCTTGGCAGAGGGGTTGGACTGGATGATCTCCAGAGGTCCTTTCCAAGGCTAACAGTTCTGTGATTCTGTTGTAAAAGTGAAGCCAAAAAGACAGAAACTACCTCTCGACCAAAAGTAACACCTTGTCTTTCTCTCCTTTCTGTTCCTGTGCTCAGCCTTGAGCCATGGGTGGAAGTCGGAGTGCACTTCTGCTGTCTCTGGCAATCTGTCTTTCTCTTCCTACGGGAAAGCAAGGAAAGTCTCATTGTAGATTGAGACCAGCTGAATGCCCCTGCAGAGAGCTCATGTGACAGTATACCCAGATCTAATATTTTTGAACCAAGCAAAAAGCCTTTAGTTCAGGGAAGCAAAGTACCATCCTTTCCACCCCACCTATATTTACTGCTCTCTGTTTTTTGTTGAAAATGTCCTGCAGATGTACCACTGATCAGTGTTTCTCATATTATGTTCAGACTCTCTCTCTTTACTTGATATTCAGTGATGTAATGTAATGTTTCTAGCAGGAAGAGCCTTCCCACTCAAGAGTGGTTTTCCTGCTAGTAGCAAGCACAGTCCAAGCAGACAGATCCAAGATGACAACACTGCTGACTCCTTTCTTTGCTGTGAAAATTGTTAGCTGCCACCAGGCCTATGGAGATAAACAGGAATTGTCAGTACCACCATTAATGCCCTTGCAGGTCTTCAAGCAGCATTAACATGGACAAACGTCACTGTAGGCATGACACATTTCAAACTGGAAATTGGCTGAGGGCTTTTTGTAAGGAGCAGCAAAGGTGATGGTGTTCTGGTTTTTTCTTTTCTTTCCCTTCTTCATAGCGTGGTTTTTTTGTGGGGTGGTTTTTTTTTTTTTGGTACATTCAGCCACTGTTGTGCATTTGCCCAAATGTTGAATCTGAATCCATGGGTCAACAATTTCCAGAGAAGCCGTGCCTGCTTTCTGATTGTCGTATATCAACAGTAGAATATCCATAGTGATTTAATTTGTTCATTGTTTCCTTCTCATAGTCTCCATCTCTGAGGAGATGCTTCACTCTGTCATCACTCTTTTTAGCATTGGTGTTTTATATAACATAATAATAAAAAGTAAAAATATTTTTCCAGCCTATGTACAACTCAAAATGTTTTTATAACTATTGCTACTTTTTCATCTGGCATAAAAGGTTTTAATAGAGCCTTGGTCTTGGAGATAAGTGAAAGTAGCTGCTGAGCAGCGTGACTACTCATTACATTAAGGAAAGACACCATCTCTGCCAGATTTATCTACTAGTTCTTTGATAAACTGTCTGTCTTGTTCTTGTGTCTTCTCTAAAATTACTCTTGGCAATTTATATCAGAAAATCATGCAAATTTTTTCCTTCCCCTTCTTCTCTTCCCTACCCTAACATTTCTCAGTCAATAGCAGCTTGAGTTGAGAACATCAGCTGAGGATGAACTATGTGTATTCTGACATTGTGACTGGGGACTGTTCTGGGAGAAAAGTTGTAGTGGGGTTGGAGCTTCTTCAAGAAACACAAGAGCAGATGTGCTTTGGCTCCTGACCAGGAGGGAAAGCTGATGTTACACTCCAAGGCCAGCAGACAGTTTGGGAGTCCTGTGGGCATAGGGTGTGACGTGGCTGAGGGACTGTGTGTCATGGTCATGGGTTTGGGGACGCTGCGGCGCACGGGCGCTCTTCTCAGTGCTGCACAGGAGCCAGCACGGGTCCAGGGCTGGCACTGGGTGCTCCTGGCCTGTATGGCAGCATGCCCAGCAGGCACACCTCTCTCTCCTGCTGTGCTTCCCCTGCCGTGGTGCAGGCAACACAGGAAGGATTCATTTTCCATTTGCTACGGTCCCACTCGTAAGTGCCTTTCAGATGGTCTGGGAGCAGGAGCTTCTTCTGTCCACCTGCTAAACCAGCCCCAAGCATGCTTCATGACATTGACTACTGGCTTCTGACATAAAAATCTACTGTGATACTGTTAGAAAGTGTGCTTTTGATGCTCTGGACAGAATCTTAGATGTCATTATAGTTAGGACTACTCCTTTTAATCGTCCAAGTTTTGTTGGTTTCTTTGTTTTTTCTTCCTTGTGTGAGAACTATCAGAGATGTGACATCCTTGCACTGTCTCAGTTTATTTCAGCTGCAGTTCCCTGGCAGGGCATAGAATTATGTTTACAGTGTCATCTCTGGGTGCCTAACACTATGTTGATTCAGGGTTGCATTGGGGACTGTCCAGTCAACTTAAAATACATAATTTTGGTGTGTGTCACATTGCTGATAGAGATGGAAGGTGCGGAAGAGATGGTGGTTATGTGTGCACTCACCTTAACACAAATTTGTTTTGGTGGTGGTGCTCCCAGAGTGTGTTGTGCAACAGCAGACAAATAAGATGCTAAAAGATAGGGTGAAATGACTGGATTTTTTTGATAGGAGGTGTTAGTCACCGGCTGCTTTGCAAGTCAGAGTGCTAACTACTGTGGGCTTTTTTCTACAAAAAATACTACTGTCTATACAGTAATTTTGACTTTCCATGCAGTAATTTAGGGTGGCACAATCTTGATTTCCTGACAAGTTTCCGCAAGCGCTAAGAGTGTTAAAAAGTATTCACATTCCTGTCATTCAAGGGGGGTTAATAGACACGACACTGAGGGTTATATTAGATATTTGCAATACTACAGCACAGTTTAGAGCTATTTTGGCCACTGAGTTGGAAGTCCTGAAGAAATTAACAGTGGATAAAAGATGGTGTGTGATGGTCAAGAGCTCTCAGCTCTACCACAGAGAGGGCTATATGTTTAATTACTGCAGGGATTTTGTGGCACCCTCAATAAAAGGGACTCAAGGCAGTGAACAGTCAGCACCATAACCAAATCCAGAAACCAGCTATAGAAACAGTGATATTTTCCAGAGGAAGAAGTAAGTTCTTATACTCCAACTGTTTCACAGTATTCCTCTTAACAACCTACTTGGAAGTCACACTCCTGACACTGTAGGCTTTTCTTTCCAGTCTTACTTGGATTTGGTGATGCTCTTTTTTGTGCTTTTTAGGGAACATGATACTATGTGAAATGGTGTTGTTGCAGTATTCTGGAGAGGACTAATGAGTGTGGGTTTTTTTGGTCCCTCAGTCCTGTTTACAGGTAATTCCAAAAATACTATTGTCAGTTTAGCAAGGGAAGTGTCTTCTCCTTGTTTGGATCTATTCCATGCCAAGCAGAGACCTGTTTAGATAAAGCTAATTAGAAAGCAGGAACCATGGGGGATGTGTCTTAGCCGGTACCCAAATCAGGCCTAAATAATAGTTGCTTCAACATTTTGGGGGTTGTCAGAACTCCCCTGGGGCTATATGGAAGAAGAGCTGGGTACCTCTGGTGCAAATCTAGTGACTAGTGCAGGGCTTAGATTTGTTGAGAGAACATGGATCTGTGTGCTCCTGAGCCAAAGAGGTTCAGACTGTAAAGCTCTCCATTATGTTTGGCAGACACAACTATTGCCTGAAGCAAAGGTGGCATTTAAGGATTTGGAGGTGCAGTTGTGATTAAGTGGGACTTTTCATTTCATAAAAAGAAGAAAATACATTTCTGTACTCTGAAGATGTGTTTTGTCAGATCTCTAATCAGATAATCAATTTTAATTTCCTTGCCTGTGAAAGCTTTGTGTAATATGGAGGAACTTCAGAAGGTAAAGTAGGTTGAGCTATCCAGTGAGCCATTATTTCTCAAAGAAAACGCTTGAGTCAAAGCCAGAAAAATTTTCCTGTTGGATGCCTTTACACACCTTTGTTTTGAAGCAGGATGTTGATTTTTTGATCTTTGAGTTGCATTTCAGGAAAATACCTGCTTCTTGTTGTGAGGTCTTCGTTCTAGAAGTTGTGCTGTAATTTTGGTATATCTGAAAGTTTTTCTCCCAGTATTATTCTGTGCCAGTATCTTTTTTAATGATTCTAAATTTTCTTTTCTACCATACAGATTGTTTTAGTTGCTGTCTTGTTAATGACCCTCCTTTAAATGCCAAATATATGTAATTCTTGATCATGTCTTCAAAACATCATTATTGTGCCCATATTTTCACCCTGTCTTCTTTTTTTTAAAAAAAAACAAATTTAAAAGTCAGTTTGGAATGTGTGAGTCATACTGTTCTGTTGTAGGAGCGTTTTATTTGTTAGGAACTATTCTTATGCACATTTGCTAGATTTATTACTCAAGGGTTACTTGGGTAACCGGTGCCTGTAACGAGCAGAACACATTGAGATTCCTAAGGAGTGGTCCAAGAATGGGTCAATTCTTTTTTCCTCTTTCAGGCCTTGCTAATAATTTAGTCTCTTTGCTGTGTCTTCTTCCTTTCACTATCACTAAAGGATATTTATTAGAGATGTCCATTACCGTATTCTAAAGGAGCCTTCATACTCCAGCAGGGCTTTGAATGTGGAGGAAATTAAATTTAAGGTAATCTTTAGGGAGATTTTTTGTCCTCTTACTCGGTTCAAAAGAAAAGGGCTTCTGAATTATGTGGAGTTTAAAGCCATGTGAATTCCTAGTGACTGAAACATAAAGTAGTAATAATCTTCCTGTAGATAGAAACTGCTTTGTTTTGTAGAATTCAACAGATGTGCTGTAGAAGAGTAATTTTGTTGTTGAAGCAGTATGTGGCAGGCAAAAACTGTTCAGTTCATATGGTTTAAGTAAGGATAAAGAAGTGTACTGATTTATTTATGGTATGTAATTAACTAGCAATCGCTGAAGTATACTTTTAGGCTCAATGTCAACTGTACAACAGACAACCACAGTACCTACCATTTATAAAATGGTAACAAGCAACTGTAAATTCCTCAATCACTTTCTGTAACTGATCCAGTGTGTGCCACGTGCACACAGACACCTGTCTCACAGGCCATGGGTGTGTAAGCTCCCCTCCACTTACATCTGAGTGTACGAGACCCTCTGTCCACACACCCTTGCTGTAGGAGACTTAGGAGCCCCCCATTGAGCCTGGGGCCCCACCAACACCTCCTGCCACACCCAGGAGGAGACTCTGCACCCCAAGCTGTGGGTTCTAGGGGTGCCCATGGTGGCTCTGGAGATAGCTGCTGAGGGTACCCATAGGGTGGGAGGTGGCACTGCCAAGCTCCAGCAGAGCCTCTGATGCCATGGGGCTTCATCAGAACCCATGGGACCGGGGTTTGCCCATGTCACACAGGCCTGATGGCTGCTGCGTTCACTCCAGACTTTCTGCCCTTATTACAGGTGTTACAGGTTTTTTCATACCTGTTTTCAGGGAGAGGTCTTCTGTTTGAAAAGTATCATGGTAATTTCTTGGTTGCTACTTATTCCAGCTGATGCACTTCCTTCCTTTTTCATGGGATCACTTGGGGCAAGTATCCCCCTGACAGTTTGCATTCACAGCTTTATCTTAGCAGGCACTGTCATCTAGTCCCCTTGCCTAGGGTGGGCTGTGCAACCACCTCTACCTTGGCGTCATAATAAAAAATGCAATTGGTCTGAAAGAATTTCACAGGTCAATGAACTGTTACATTTTGTCTCCAGGTGCCGAGGAAGATGAGGATAGTGCAGTGATAACAACATCCAGAGCAGTTCCAAAGTTACCAACAACTAGTGATGCATCCAGGGCTGAGACCACCACAGTGAAAATGCAGACCAAGGTGCCTGCACAAACAAAGGTGCGTGGCTGGAGAGCAAGACCATTTAAAATTATTCCACTGTACATTCTTGATGGTTTGATGTTAAGTCTTCTATTTATACGGATTAAAAAGCACCCCCAAACTTTACTTACTACTACAGCCTGCTAAATGACTACAGAGCTGTTTGTTTTCATTCCTACTAGAAAATCTGTGTGGCAACATCTGGATTTCACATGAAAGAAAAGAGAGATGCAAAGTAATGTATCATGATACACTAGACTGTTTCTCAAGATACCTTTGAGTCTGAGCTGTACCTTTTTTACATTTCTTAAAGAGTTATTCAGAAATTCTGTGTGAAACTTCCCTTCTCAAAGGGGAATGCTGTATGGTTTGGGTGTAGTTAGAGCACTCTGCAGGTTCCGTTTAGTATTTTACTATCTCCTTCTACCACCATAGATAATACTGTTACTCTCAAAGGTGTTCTGCATGTAACGTATCTGATGTGTTAATTTCAGAGTTGTTACTTCATTCAGAGGCTGTTATTCTGATAAACACAAGCAATATTAAGAGCTGTTTGCTAAATGTACTTTCAGAGGTTTTAAACTTATGGGCAGTGTTTCTCATTCTGACATGATGACGACAAATAGATCCAATTACAATGTCTAGACCAGCTTTCTGTGCTCTTAAAACCTCCTACGTGTTGTGTTGGTATTGTGCAGTGTGTGTATGGGGCACAGCTACGTGACTGCCCATGACAGGCAGTGACTGTGCCAGCTTGTGGTCCGCCCTCTGTAAGCAATGCTCAGTTTTCTTTTTTGTGCCACAGTCACCTGAAGAAATTGATAAAGAGGAGAGGTCTGAGATGGATGCCAAGAAAAAGAGCGATGAGCCAGGGGATGACACCGATGTGTTCACTCAGAAGCATTCAGAAAACCTCTTCCAGAGAACAGAAGTTCTGGCAGGTGAGGCAGTGTTTGCCAGGGTCTATCTCACCAGAAATAAAACAGAAAACAGAGAGCATCTGTATCAAATAATGCAAACTCAATATTTAAGTTTTCTTGGCAGATTCATACTATTAAACACATTAGTACAAAACACATTCATAGTGGGTAGCCGGTGGTTGATTTGATGAGAATAAATAGGGCATCTTGAGGAAATATTTAATAGTGAAGTCCATTGCTAATTGATTTGATGCCCACAAGTTGAACGCTGCCAGCTGAGTATGTGGAGCTTTCACAGCTCAGGAAAGGAACTGGAATTTGATTAATGCTTGTAATGAAAAAATGTATTTCTCACCTCCCAAGAGCATATTGCTGTCTGGTCCATCTGGTGCATATGAAAACTGCTTGGGAGGAGCTCATGGCAGGCATGAGTGGATGGAGAGGGAAGGATAAGCACAATCCATTAGGGTACAGAGATCCCTTAAGATAAAGAGGGTCTATTTCTATGCATAACCTAGGGAAGCACAAGCTGACCACCAATGTTTTCACTACCTGTGAGATTTTCTTTTTTGCCTAAGGACAATGTTTACAGGTATACTTTCCCCCCATGTATTTGGAAGGGGAGTTGGGAGCCATGAAAGTCACATAGTTTTGGATCACATCTTCCTATGAGCATTAGAATGTGAAATAACCTTAAATCTGCATCAGTGGAAGCATGTGGGTTTCTTCTTGAAGTCTTGTGGGGAGTTGATACTTTTCGCACACTCACAAGTGCGTGAAGTGTTCTCTCCTATTATTGATCAATAGGAAGTTTATTTCATCGTAGAGTCAGAGTGAAAGCTGACAGAGACAAGTAAAAGCCCATTTCTTAGCTAGGGCAGCAAAATCTTTTGAAGTTGAAAATGTAACTGTTGAAAAATGAGTTTGAAAGTTAGCTTTACACTCTGCAATACTAGTGGTCTTCTTAGTTGAGGTTTTGAAAAAAATTAATAACTTTCTTAAAACTGGCTTGATGGATCTCTGACTTGTAAGTAGAATGTCATTTTAAATGATTGCCTTCATGAATGCAAACAAGCTTTCTGACAGTATATTTCAGGATACTAATAATGAAGACAGTTGCGTAATGGGAGCTCTTTCCTGCAATTTGAAAATAATACCGAACTCATTGTGTGAGATGAAAAAGAAGTATGGTGCTAAACTTGTTTTACTGGCATATTGTGAATCTCTGTTTCTTTGATTACAGCTGTTATTGCTGGCGGAGTTATTGGTTTTCTTTTTGCAATCTTCCTTATCCTGCTGCTGGTGTATCGCATGAGAAAGAAGGATGAAGGCAGTTACGACCTTGGGGAACGTAAACCATCCTGTGCTGCCTATCAAAAGGCACCAACTAAGGAGTTTTATGCATAAAATTCCTATTTAGTGTCTCTATTTATGAGATCACTGAACTTTTTTAAATAAAGCTTTTGCATAGAATAATGAAGTGTTTTTTTTTTTTTTTTTTTTCATTAAAGAGCCATTACGGCACCTTTATGATAAAACCCCATTGTATTTAAAACTTTTCACATATTCGTTTAAAAATGTAAAATTAAAATTTAACATTTGCAGTGTTCTGTGAATAACAGTGGCAAGGCATTATTTTATAAAACCATTGATGTTCACTGAATGATTTTTAAAACTTTATGCATAATTATAATGAAAATTATTGTTTTATCCTATGGTTCAATGAAAGTTGTTTAATTTTGGTCAGCATGTCTCAGATTGATCTTACAAGTTAGTTTTTATTTCATTAATTTATCTGTTTCCAAAAAATGCCTTTTTGTAGTTGTCATGGTGCAATTTGTCTTCAGATAATTCAGATAACAGTAACTTTTAGTGTAAATGTAATTTTTCAGCTATGTAAACTTCAACCTCCACTTTGTATAAATTTAAGTGTCAGAATATCAATTTTACACTTTGCATTGTTTCTCGGCGTACCTGTAGCTTCAGTGAGATTTGTAACAACAAATTAATGTGTAAAATTGGATTATTACTACAAACTGTATAGTCATATTCTTACTAAACAAATCTCCTGTAAGGAAGATTTGTAGTAAGCTACTGACAAACCTAAGCAAACCCAAAGACTCTAACAGTATTTTGAGAAGTTGCTGCAGATTTCTATGGCCACTGTATTTGTTAATTATTTGCAATTTGACAAGTAGAGGTTTAAATTTTTGTTCTTTAAAAATGCATTTAAGTTGTAAACGTCTTCAAAGCCTTTGAAGTGCCTATGATTATATGTGACTCGTTGCAGACTGGTGTTAGTGAGTATATAACAGTAAAAAAAAATGTTGGTATTTTATAAGCACAGACAATTCTAATGGTAACTTTTGTAGTCTTACATGGATAGACATAATTGTAATTTGGGAACATAAACACTACTGAATAAATCATGTGGCCTAATACTGAGAATTCTATTGTGATATGCTTTTGTATGTTTTTCATTTTATGTCTATTTGCTTATGTTTTAATGTCACAGAGTACATCTACTAGATCTTAAAAATCAAAACCAAAAAATGAAAGGCTGTTGATCAGGGGGATCCTCAGACCAGATTTATTGCTAAGGTGGCAGAGAGAAGTGGGAATGTTTAAGTCTTACATCTGGTGTATTAGCTGTGAGACATTCGACTTTTGCATTATGTTTAATGGCAGCCTTGACACAGGCGTGTTCTTCCTGCAAATGTTGTCTTCCCTACTGTAAAATTCAAAAAGGAGTACCCCAGTTCGTTTACTGCATGTATTTGTTTTTGATTTGTTGTTCGCATTTGTTTTTTTCCCTGTCCCTTTGGATAATTTTGGTTTATTCTGCTCAGACTCCAGCAGAAGAGTTGAGACAAGTGGAATGTCTTCATAAGAGAAGAAAGAAATATTCGAGTAGAAGAGAGAAGTCTCTGTTGCTTAGACCTTAGATAGGTGCCGGATAGAGGGACACACAGGGAGAAGATGATAGTCTGCCTCCTTATATTATGCTTTGTAACAGACAAATGGCTTTGTCTTCTGCTCTGTTGAACTCCTCATTTTTTTCTTTTGAGATTCCCAAAATACAGGTGTTCAGGATGTCAAGCTGAAGTGCTTTTCGGAAATGACAATGTATTGTAAATAAGATCTGGTAGCTCTTCAGATAAGAGTTGTGCAACTTGTATTTGTTGCAGTCCCAGGTTCAGTGGTCATTTAGGAACAAACAAATGCTATCCTGTGCTAAAATATTTAATATATTGCTTTTTACTTATACTTAACTGGCAAGTTTTTCAAAGCCATACAAGTTCAGCAAGTAAAAACAGGGTAAGAGTTTAACAGGTATATCTTGTGCAATATTTAGTGAACTTCAATTAGTAAAATAACTGCTTGAAATAACTGTGCCAAGAAAAGAAAATTTCTGGCAAATGCTGTGCCACTGCTGTAAAATAAAGCATTTGTTAAAGTGCCAAAATAAAGTCTACTATGCCTAAACTAATACTTTATTTGTATAGTCTGACATCTAGTTTTTTGAAGCCCACTTTGCTTAAGGTAGTAGATCTGAATTTCTTTCAAGGGTGCAATGAATATTGCTGGAAGTATAGCTATAAATATTAAACATCAGATAAACTGTCTTCTTCATAAGCAAATTGATAATAAGTAGCTGTTTTGATTTTATTTATGTATGTTAGACTCTGCCTCTATAGCTACTGTGCGGGCCACTTTATCCAACACAGACATCTGTTGTAATTATGCAGACTACCAAATATTATGCTTGTCTGGTTCCTCCTGCATCTGTTTACAAACAGAAGCAATGGTAAATTTTCAGCTTTATTTCACCATTTGCCTTTTTTTCTCTGCACATTCATTATCCACTCTGTTCTATGCAGAAGAGGCTTAATGTTTCAGCTGTGTATGTGGACCTGAAATACTGCAGTCTTCCCACCCTCTTTAACAAGAACCTGAAACTTCTGAAAGTGCAGTAGGTGTGTTAATAGCATTTATCATCTCACGATCTCTTTGCCTTTCTGTTTTCAGTGCCAAACCGTACTATTAGGGAAAAATTCGAACAGAGCTATCATCTTGGTTATAAACATTAGTTCAGTTTTCATCAGGCTGAAAACCAGTCTGATGCAGACACTCGACTCCCAGCAGTGCTGTTCAGAAGAAATTGGCAGCCGAATGTGTGTCTCTTAAGCTGAGGCTTCCTAGCAGAAGTTGGTCTTCGGTTTCCTTTCCCTTTTGTTCTCTGTTTCCTGGATGTGTTTCTAGCAATAGTCTGGCTACTCATGGATGTTGCTGGGCAGCTGGCAGTCTCGGTGCCAGGCTGTGGTGCTGCGCCACCTGCCCTCAGCTAGCCATGGCTTTTCCTGGAGACCCTTGGCTCTGCTCTGGTGGAGCCACTGTAGCAGCTCTGGAATTCCTCAGCAATCTCATACAGTGTCTCCTTGGGATTGGTATGCTCTAGTGTTTTTTCAAAATCCCATTTTGCTTTGATTTACCCTGGATTATAAATTGTTACTTCCTCTTAGATTCTTAGTAAAAGAATCCAAATTCAACTAGTGTGAAGCTTCTGCTGAAAGAAGGCTCTCGCCTTTGCTTTATTCATGACAAAATAACTTCAGAAGTTGAGTACGTGGCTCCTCTGCTTGCCAGCTTTATGAGTGAATTGTAGCTCATGTTTACAACTGAAATAGGATAATTGTTCTCTTGCACTTTTTAATGAGAGTACCACATTTGTAGCCTTGACTAGTTTTGGGGGAGGGGGGGGTTTGGTGTTTTGTTTTGTTTGTTTGTTTGTTTGGGTTTTTTTGGTTTTTTGTTTTGTTTGTTTTTGTTTGGTTTGGGTTTTTTTGTACTTAGAGCTATGTATGGAAATGATGGTGAAGTGCAGTCTTAAATGACAGATACTATTTTGAAGGAACATATGGAATACAGGAAACTTGTAAGGAAACAGTTTTCCAGATAAACATTAAATAAAAACTATTGGAGTAAGGCAGATGATGGTATTATGCTGAGTATTTATGTATTTTCCTTAATTAAGCAAGTGAGAAGGGAGGAGGAATCCAAGAAGGAAAGCTCTCTGTAAAAACTATTATTCTTATAGATGGAAATAATATAGCAAAATTTTTTAGACTTGGAGTCGGTTATATTTGTTAATTAGTGCTTGCTTAATCAGACTGGCATAGTTTCCTTTAAGGAAATATTTGTTCTCCACTTTTAATGAGCGTTAAGCTCTCAGCTGTATATCCCAGAGCTCTAAATTTTGGTGTGAAAACTCCGTGCTGGGAACCTTTAGGGTGTTGCCTTTCCAAAACTTTCATCAGGCCGAGCAAACACAGCTTTGCTTTACAGTTCATCTGAGAGAAGACACAGCTAGTATTCCAGTCCCTGGCATGACTTCTGGTTCCAAGATGGTTTGTGGCTGGAGCAGGAGAGGGGCATGCTGACATGTGCATTTGATTTCCTCACAGCTCTCAGGCTGACCAGGCACTGGGTTCAGCTGCGTGGGTGGGACTGGAGGAGCTGTAACCCAACCCTGCTAGGGGAAAAAAGATGGATTGCTGAGGTTTCTTCCTCTGTGAAGGAAAGTAAGATGTGCATCTTTTGCTTTGAAATTAAATAAATTATAAAATTTAACCTCAGTAGAGCTAGAAATGGAGATGTAGGTGCCTGCCCTGGCCCCTTGTGAACCAGTTTCACATGTGTATCAGATGTGTCAAGTAGCTGCTTACGTGGGTGGAAATCTGAAAATCTCTCTGTGTACTGGCAGTATCTGAGTTTAGTTTATAGTGGGAATGAGGGGGAGGGGATAGGACTCCTTTAGAACTGCTGACATTAATTGGGAATGAATGGAAAGAAGGCAGGAAGAGAAACTGTCCTGACAGCCCCTGTTATCCACTGAAAATTACAAAACATTTTGTTTTATTGAGTTGCTACCATTGCACTAAAATTGACCTTCACCGAGGGAATCTATAGACAGGAGAGCGAGCAGGTGCTGGTGTCATAACCTGAGAGACACTCCTGGGTGCACACAGCTTCCCAGCACATCAGAGATGTTGCCAATCACAGCTTCTGCTGGTGGCTTAGCCCTGGAATTTTGGCTGCAGCAAAGCAGGTGAAGGACCTGCAGGTGAAGGTTGACCCCGCACGTATCCTGCTGCCCACACGAGGTGCTGGCAGGGTGACAGGAGGCAATGATTGGGGTGCTGTGCTGCACTTGGAAGGGTCTGGCTGTCTTGTCCATGGGAAGTGGGACAAAAGGGATGAGATGTGTGACAGGGGCATTGCAGTCGAGACATGCTGTTAAGTGTTGAAGCAACTTTCCATTTCTTTCCCATGCTTGGAAAGATGTCATACTTTCACTACATTGGACTCTTTTGATACATGTTTTTATGGCATAGCTTGCAGAACTCTAGTTTTTTAATTCACATTGCAGCTTTAAATCTGTAGATGAAATAGATCTGTAAAATGCTATTGTTTGACTGGAGCTGAGTGCCTGTGTCTCTCGTGACCAAAGGTCAGGTCCAAAGAATTCCTCCATCCTGGCAGTTCAGCCCTGGCCTGGAATGAGAGGAAATAGGAATGTTTGTGAAAAACTTCCAGAAAAATATTGCAAAACCTGTAATAGTTTGTTGAAAATAAACAGAGCCCAAGTTCTCTGTAGGGGGTGACTTTAATTAATTTTGATTTCTTCTGGGGCAATACGCAGGGGTTTTTTTCCCATGGATTCTTATTTGATGAATGCAGAGGAACCTTCTGATATTTTTCTATGCTTAATCCAAGCTCTGACGTATAAGGAACAATAATTCCACCAGACAACCTACTTGAAGTTTATCTAGTGGTGGGAAACTAAGCTCAGTGGAGGAAAAAGCTCTTGTGTCCTAGTTACCCACCCACCTTGTATGTCCATATGTAGTCCTAGAGTGTAAACAAAGTTTGGTACCCATTTTCCTAAGTTCCTGTGGTGGAATAGGAGCTTTTTCTAAACACTTCAGGTCCCCAAAGGATACCAAAGAGAAATGAGAACAGATTTCCTTTTTGATGTTTTTGTGTCATAACCCATAATAGTAACACTCATCTCCTTCCTACTCCCCTTTCTAAGTATAGCAGCAGGGAGAAGTCAACAACCATCACACTAAATGATACTGAAAGAATGTAAAACAGCCCAAAGTTCAGTTTTCATCATTCATCCCTATAATTTTCAATACCACAGAGCTAACACAAGAGTCTCTTGTGAAAGCTGGAGAAGCAGAGCATGTGCTTCCTTCTGGACCAGCCCACAGTGCCAGATGAGTTAATGCTGACTTGGGAAAAGTCTCAGATGGCAGAGGGAATGTCTCACTCCTGCTCAGACCAAAAAGCCTGAAGGAAGGACCCTGCCTTGCTGCATTGCCTCACTGCCAGGCTGGCACTGGCAGCTGTGCCACTTCCATGCTGGTGAGCCAAGACATTAGGAGCAGTTCTACTGAATCTTCATGATCGGAACTCCATTGTGCAGGAAAACCTTCCCTGGCACTCACTGTAAGCTTAAATTATTGACTACAATCAAAGCAGCAGCTAGAAACTTGTCTTTAAGTCATCAGCTTTCACCCTGTTTTGCATTTGCTCAGATATTTTCCTAAAGAAAATTCATTTGTATTGGCTGGTAAACAAGATGGCTTGCTAACTGACAATTTAATCTTTACACTAATTTTTTCTCTGCAGTCATACAGACTGTTTTCAAACTTACATCATTACAAAGATTAACTTCAATTTTTTTTTTATATTTTAGTTTCTCCATTCTGTTATGTTAAAATGGTAAATAAATATTTACCAGCTAATACAGTTTATAGCTTTTATTTGTCTCAACTTGCTTTTCAATGTAAATTGAGAATTCATTATGAATGCACGAAATTAGCATTTCTTACAAAGTAAAATATATTAGGCCCATCAGAAAAAAGATTAGCAAAACTATTTTGACTATAAAGCACGTGCAATTATTGTAACTTATTTATTACACAGGTGCATTTCTGCTAGTTACTGAATTGAGTAATTCCAATAACAATGTCTGTTAATACTTTAGAACCAGCAAGTCTCAATCTGTCTTTTTTTTTCCCATAAGTAGGAGTACAAGGTTTCTACTTTTTCAGCTTCTAAGTGGTTTTATATATTAAAAAAAAAAAAAAAAAAAAAAAAAAAAATTATACTCACAGAAGAGCTGTCAAAGTGTCTAAAGTTTTATCATCTCAAAAATTGGTTACAGGTGCCCAGCCACGTGACTTCTCACAGTTCATGGTTTGATTTTTGTAACAGCTCTAGCAATAGAAATCATAAATTTTTCTCTTCCAGTCTGTGCTTTTTATAACACACTTTTAGCCACTAAAAGCCAAGCAGAATTTTACTTTAGCCATTCCTAATGGAACTTTTAATGCAGATTCTGAAATTCCACAGACTTGTTCAGCTCTGGCTCTTCTAAGAAATGCTGTACCTATTCTTAAAGAAGCAATATGTTGTTTTAGACAGTCTCTCAATTTATAAACTTTTATATGCTTTTCAGCATGTTTTTCAAAACTTTCAAACCATGATCAGACAGACTGCAAATTTGAGTAGGAATCATGCGACCTTCTAAATATATACTGTAGAGGATCAGGACTCCAAAATTTTAGTTGGTTTTGGAAGTAACACATTAACTCTCTTGCAAAGTCACATCTTTTTAAAGTTTAAATGATTAATGCATGACTTGAGCAGCCTGTTCAGAGTCTTGTAGTTAAACCTAGAATGAGATATTGGTGAAGCCAGGTCTCAAAGCATGAATCTACACATTGAGTTGTGTCTGTGCTCAAAACCTGTCACAAAATAAAGCACCCTGCACTTTTGGGCCTGTTCAGATGATAACAAGCTATTTTAGCACTCAGTTTCTGTCCATCTGTCTAGTATCTGCCACTCCAAGAACATTCCCCTTCCAGCAAAATGGCTGGCTGTAGCTTACTGAGAGAAGTCACACTTCTACTCAGCCTCCCATCTGCCTCTGTTAGATGGAGGTTTTATGTTCACATCCTGTATGAACACTATAATGTGTTCATAGAATCATGGGATGGTTTGGGTTAGAAGGAACATTAAAGATTATCTAGTTCCAACCTTCCTGCCCTGGGCAGGGACCCCTTCCACTAGACCAGGTTACTCAGAGCCCCATCCAACCTGGCCTTAAACACTTCCAGTGATGGGCATGGGGAGCTGTTCAATACAATTCAATTCAGGCCAAGTCCAGAAATAAATGATGTATTTTATCTGCATCTTTAAAACTGTCCATGGATTTAAACTTGTCTGAGACAAATATGGGTGGAATAAGTCAAATTTGGATTCTGAGTTAGTTGAACCTGAGCTTTATCCTGATTAAAATACTGAGAAGAATGAAGGTACCTAGCTCTAGGGGAGAGAGTTCTTGAGAGAAACTATAATTTAATTGCTTCATTGGAAGGAAAGCTCTTATGAGCAGCATTTAATGTATTTTTAATGCAAATATATGATAATTGATGTCAGATATTCAAATATATTTGCTTTGTAAACACACAAGTGGAGGCAGACTCATGTGTATGGCTGGACCAATTGCTACCTGAAAACTAAAATCCGTATGAATGAACAGGGAGGGCTCCTTGCACATCTGGTTTTACATCAGGTGCCCATGCTCTGCTTTCCCTCCATGGAGCACAAGTCACACAGTTTATAAGGAGCTGTAAGCGGGAACATGTTCCACTGATTTTTACCAAAACCCCATCTGTAGTATGGCAAACACATTGCCCCTGTAAGAAAATGTAGTAGTCTGCAGGAGAAACCATCCTGCCAGCCTATGTCTTTAGCAGCAAGTTTTGCTGCCAGAACTTTAGTGGTGTCATGAGTTGTGGACATTTTAATGTTCCTGGAGCATGTGTGTTCATCATGGCTTTTTTGAGATGCTGTGTGCCCTCGCTCCAAGAGGCTGTAACAGCAGAAGGGCTTGCACTTGCCAGGAGCACATATACAGTGGTATTTTGCTGCCAGCTATCTTGGCTGGTGTTATTCAGAGAGGAGACTTCACTTTGTCAGGAGAGGGCTCATTTTGTTGGCTTGTATCAACTTTTGTTGGCTTATATCAGCAATGCATAGAAACCTGAGGCAACTAATGCTGACTTCTGACTGCAAGCCTGCATTGCACTGGCCAGGCTGCAGCTACAATGCATCCCAAGCAAATACCCCTGTCAACCCACTGCTGGCAGATGTTCAGTTCTTGCCTGATGATCTGATCTTGATACCTGAAATAAACAAGTCTCTGACACAGCAGCAGAAAAGAAAACAGACCTGTGTGGAAAAGTACGTTTTGAGGTACTTGCTGTTTTTCTTTCACAATGTCCCTGCTTTTTTTCCTTGTTGTATGCATTATTAGGATATATTTATTTGCTGCTAGGCTGCATAAATGGAGACATTTACGTATGACATATAAGTCAGGATCAAGCTTAAATACTTCCTTCTACAAAGAACTGAAGAAAAAATATTCTTTGAAGCTTACAAGTAATTCTTTTCAGCTCCTTTAACTGAAGAAAAAAAGAGGAAATAAAACCTGAATTTTGCATTAATTAGCAGTCCATTTTTACCTGCCTACAATGCAAAGCAACAAACTTTAAATGAAGAAAACATATTGTAGTGGTCCTAAAATCCTAGAACCCAGAGGAGACTTTTGGGAGACTAAGTCAAAAAATAAAAAATGCTATGCTAAAGTAAATAAGTGTCGTAAAATGAAAATTGAGAGCATACTCCTAAACAAGGGTAACTGGTATATTGGTAATTCTTCAGTCTAGTATAGTGTGCTCCCACTTCAAACACCTTTTGTATCTGGACCTGTGCTGGCAGCTTTTCAAAGGAATTTCATACTTTCTTCCCTCCTCCTCCCTACTTTGCATAATAATTCGTATGTGAATATGCTTGTGATTTCTTCTTATTATTTTAATACAGTCACATTTTAGAGACTTCAATAATGTTTGGAGGACAACCAAAGCAGTTCTTACTCCAAAAGCTATGCAGTCTAAATGGAGTGGAAAACCAAAGAGCAGCAAAGTAGCATCATGTCATTCCCCCTTCTTTGCAGGGAGAAACATTGTACCAAGCAATTGTCCATCAGAAGAAATTCAGGAGCTGCTCAGGCAGTGTTTTGTGCCTAACAGCACACTCCACCAGTTGCTTCATATGCTGTATAATGGGAAGTGAAGAAATCCAACAGTAAGTAGTTGGATAAGTAAGTAAGTAAGTAGTAAGTAAGTAAGTCATATGTCCTCATTTTAGGTTGAATTCCCCTTTCCAGGAGTTAAGTACCAGCTTATTCCTTGAAGCACCAAGTTACAATCAGATAATTCTGATTATTTGTGACATTTATGTATATCCAATCCCTTTCTTTAATAGTAAATTCTTGACTCTAACACTGTTTCTACCAGTATAATCACAGCATTCTTGTAAAGATGCATCCATACAGAGACCTTCAAGTACCTGATAGTTTTTAAAGACTTCAAAAGTATGCAAGATGCATGCCAAAGATGATTTCTGGATGGTGGGGCTGGGATTTTCCCAGCATAGTAGCCTATAAAGTTTGTAAAACTGATCACTCAGCTCCAGACCCTCCCAGATTTACAATTACAGTCCTGAGTTGGGAAAACCAAGCAACCCTAAAGTCCTGAGGTTGTAAACAAATCTATGTATTTAGTGCATAATGCAAAATGGAGAAAATCATGTAAGAGATGGGTATAAGGGAAACACCTTTCCTGAGGCTAAATGGGTATTGATGTGTTTCAGACCTCTAAACAGATTTGTGCATGTCGCTGGCTGAAGAGGGGTGGAGCTCTAGGTTTTGTTATGCCTCTTAACTTGCTTTTGTCACTCCTCTGGCAAGGACAGGAGGAGACTGAAAGCAGTGAGTTCTCTACCCTCTGACCTGGGATTAATGACAGCTACACTAAGATATTTCTGTTCTTCTGACTATTTGATGAATGAGAAAAAAAGATGGCCTGACTCTCCTTTCAACTTCTTGGTATAGAAGGATTAACAAAGGAAGCTAATTAAGGAAAAAATAATGGGAAGCCAGTGGGATGAAGTGATTTAATTGTAAAAGGAGCAAATGAAGAGAAACCACTTCCATGAATAAGCCAAAATCCTAAATTTATATACTGCAAGTACAATTTTACATGGGTTTGTTCATGAAGACATGTCATATGCTCTCTCTTGCTGTAAGTGAAAAGGAAGGCTGCATTGGTAGTTAAGTTCAAGGTGTTGCAGATGTAACAGCCAAACTTCGAGGATAGAGTATTTTCTTGCATGACTTTCAGTGATATATTTATCACACTAATCACTGTATAATCTCTTCCCAGAGATACAGTACTAGATGGATGGTTACAGCTCATAGGGTACTATAGGTATAAAATATACAGAATGTGCAGCAAAGAAGTGGCCAGACAGGAAAATCTCTGACAGCCTTTTCCTTGTGTAACATTTTTGTTGAAGCAGTTGTTTTGTTGCTCTCAATGGAAGAGGACTCTTAAGGACTGTGGCAGTTTGAGAAATATGTTGTTTCATCCCACCAGCATGCTCCCTGATCTATATTGCAGAGGACACAATCCCAGCTGGAAAAACATACTGTTCAGATGCTGTACTGAAAAACAGAAATGAAAAAATATAGATGAGTCACCTCAGATATAGAGGTGGAGGAGTCAGGTTGGCAGCAACAGCCATTATAATAATGTGTTTCAAACCCCTCCTCAAGGTACACACCCATGAAGCTCATTAGTATAACAGTCATTTCACTGAGGCAGAAGGTTCATGAATATTGGAATACGGTGTTGAATATTAGAGGGAAATTCTTCAATATCTTCCTGCTACAGCAGCTTTTTGGAAATGCACCAAGGGCTTTGATCCTAAAATCCTTACCTCTAAGTACCTGGGTAGTCCCATTGACTTAAACAGAATAAAATGAGAGCTTTAATTCAAGTGTTTGCAGATTAAGACCCATGTTTGTATTTTAAGATCTTATCTACAGAAGAAATTGCACTCATTTACCTAAGTGTTTTTATAAACACACCTTTATTTAAATGAGTGTGATGTTACTTCTGCAGGCAGCCACCACCTGAGAAGCAGTGGCCCTGCCTCAGTTCCCAGGAGTGTGAAGGCAGGAAAGGCTCTTAGGCAGCTAAAAACTTCAATGAACTAAGCAAACAAGAATTGCCATGCTCTGAAATACTCAGAAAGATGCTGCCACTGTGCAGCCAGCAGGAAAGGCTCCTCGTGCTTCATCCATTTTCTGTGGGCTCTGGCACCACTATCACACATTCCCTATAAAAGTGCAATCGTAGAATCACGACAGCATCGTAGAATGGCTTGGGTTGGAAGAAACCTTTAAAACTGTCTCGTTCCAATCTCCTGCTATGGGCAAAGACACCTTCCAGTAGATCACGTTGCCCAGAGCCCCATCCCAGCTGGCGTTGAGTATTTCCAGAGATGGGGCATCCAGAACTTCTTTGGGAGGCATCTTCCTCCAATACCTCACCAACATCGCAGGCCCTCGCACGGAAGATCTCAGTCCCCGGGAAAACCCGCTGGTAGCGGATGATGTTTTCCAGGCCCCCGGGGTTGGGCGGCAGCGGCCGGGCCGGGCCCGCCTGGCCCTGGGGCGGGCTACGAGGCGCCGCGGCCGGGGGCACCGGCGGCTCCCGGCCCGGCCCCTCCCACCCCCGCGCCGGATCCTCCTTTCCCGTCCGCAGCCGCCCGGGGGTCAGGGCTGTGCCGGTGCCGCCGCCCGATCTGCACGGGGAAGGTGCGTGTTCGCTCTGCCCACCGCCTCATCCTCCTTCTCCTCCTCCTTCTCCCCCTCCACAGCACAGGGCGTCCCCGCGGGCTGCCGGCGCTCCTCCGCCGGGCCGTAGCGCTTTTCCGGGAGGTTTCTGCTCCGAAGGAGGGGCACCTGGCCGCCATTCCCGGCTCCCGGCTGGGCTCAGCCCCGGCTCCTTGTCTTGCTTTAGAGCCGTGCAGCGTGTGCTGCCTTTCCTCACCCCTCACCCCTCCCGCAGTGGGGCCTTCGCCCGCTCGGCCGCAGCCCCGGCGCTGCGGGCCCTGCTCCGGGTCGGTGTGCTGGAGCCCCCGGCCTGGCTGCGGGGGTCGCGACCGCCTCGCTGTATCCGCTGTTCGCTCTTTGCTGGAGCGGCGGCTGACACCAGCAGGGTCGTACTGCAGAAGCATGGACGTTCCATCCCGTGGCACGGCGGAAAAGGACCTGGAGGTGCTTGTCGACAGCCGGCTGATCATGAGCCAGCAGTGAGCCCAGGTGGCCAAGAAGGCCAATGGCATCCTGGCCTGTATCAGGAATTGCGTGGCCAGCAGGAGCAGGGCAGGGATTGTCCCCATGGACTGGGCACTGGTCATGGTGCGCATCAAGTACTGCATCCAGTTCTGGGCCTCTCACTGCAAGAAAGACACTGAGGTGCTGGAGTGTGTCCAGAGAAGGACAACAGAGCTGGTGAAGGGTCTGGAGCACAAGTGCTGTGAGGAGCGGCTGATGGAGCCGGGGCTGTTTACCCTGGAGAAAAGGAAGCTCATAGGGAA
This sequence comes from Hirundo rustica, assembly GCF_015227805.2. Lineage (NCBI taxonomy): Eukaryota > Metazoa > Chordata > Aves > Passeriformes > Hirundinidae > Hirundo > Hirundo rustica. The sequence goes on along the minus strand of NC_053450.1, from coordinate 22,919,543 downwards.
CTTATTCCCAACAACTGCCTGAAAGGGTTGTAGCCAGGTGGAGGTCAGTCTCTTTTCCGAAGTAATGAGTGACTGGACAAGTGAACATAGCCCAGATTGTGTCAGGGGAGTTTTAAGTTGGACATTCAGAGGAATTTTGCAGAAAGAGTGATTAGACACTGGAATGGACTGCCCAGGAGGTGGTGGAGTCAGTGTCCCCGGGAGGTGTTTAAAGAAAGACTGGACACGTCACTTTGTACCAGGGTCTAGCTGACAGGGGGGTGTTCGGTCAGAGATTGGACTCAGAGATCTCAGAGATCTTATTTTCCAGCCTAATTGATTTTGTGATTCTGTGAAACAAAATCCTTGCTTACCCTCTTGTTCCTCTTAATTTAAAAACAAATATGGACTCGAAGTTGGCAGTCACACAGTGCTTGGGGGATGCATAGTCAGTGCTAGACAAGGCATGATGCTCTGCCATGATCCTGAAGTGAGCAAAGTTGACAGCAGTCACTGACTGAAAGCTAAAAAATATATAAATATTGTTAAAAAAATATATAACAAACTTAAAAAAAAAAAAAAAAAAAAAAAAAAAACACCAAAAAAACACATGAAAAAGATAAAAGTTCTGTGGGCTGAACTGGATTTGACTAAGGTAGCATTAGATGCAAAGAAACCTTTTGAATGTAGTGGTTATATCTGCCAAGTTGTATGTGTGCTCAAAACTACAAAAGAACTAGAATTCAAGATACAAGCACAAGAATTCTGTTTGCACATTAAATACTTGTTTTTTCCTCCAAACTTCAATATTTTGAGGATCTTACTTTCCTAAGTGCTGTATGAGCCCCAAAAGTGCCTGCTCAGACAGTGCCATACACAAAGGCACCTAAAATCCTAAGGTGTTGTTAAGTGAGTCTTAATTTTCAAAATTTTGCTTGTCTGTTGTTTTTGCTCTATTCAAAATTAGATTAGTTCTTGCTGTTTCTATAGACAGTTCTCTAGAACTGTTGTAGGAGTGTAGGAATCTATTGATTAAAGGGGAGTATGCAAGTGTTTCTTCTTACAAAGCAATACTTGGGATGGCTGTAGAGCAGACTCCCTGTGTGGAAATGGAATAACTGCTTGTATCTTCATCTATCTTTAATGCATCTCTCTATTTTAGCTCGTGAAAATTCGTAAGATTTAAGTTAGGGTGACAAAAGCTGGCCTTGATTTTGTTCTGGTTAATTTTCTGCAGGGATGAAAGCTTTTATTAGGAGTCTTTCTCATGCTTAACCTGTCAGTTCCTAAAATCATCTTCCAGTCTTGTCTGCTGCTCCTTCTGTTACTGTTTATAATAAAACCTGTATTTCCACAAAGAAATCCCACAAAGCCTACTATGTGCATAAGAGTTCTTACGTCCCTTGTTTCCTTGTAAATTTTGTCTAATTCCCTTAGACATATCTACCCTATCTTGAGTAGAATCTATTTATTGTCCCTTGCAATCAGTTTTACTTTACCCAAATTTCTGTCTTTCAGTTGAAGGCTGTGCAGATAAAGTTGAATCAAGGCTACCACAGCTTTAGAGATTCACACGAGGCCTTTGTCTTACCTGATCTTGTTTCTTGGTGTTTAAAATACATATAATTCTTTTGAACAGTGAAACAGTAAGATACTGAATAAGAACAGATTGCAAATCTGGGCTGGGGAAGAACAACCTGTCATTGACCCCTGTTGGGAGGCATCTGTTAGCAAAAGCTCATATAAATTGGTATTTGTATTATAGCACAGTTTTGCAAATGCCTGTGTGTCTTTAATGCTGATTGGAGAAAGGAAGCAACTTATAATATCTTACTGTTGATATAATTGCAGAAACTCATAATGCACATGGGATTCTTTTATCTATTCCTGCTATATTGTATAAAACTTTCTTGTTTTAAGATTGAAAACTTTGCCTTGTCATTTCTTCCTTTCTTTCTGATTGTGGGTGGATGAAGATGAAGGGTGGCAGTACATCTAAGAGGTAGCAGCTGCAGGGGTGAAATATTTTGCCTAAAGAAGTACTTTGTGGGTAGAAATGTACGAAATGATTACAATCTTGAAGCTCTACAGTTCTTTCTCTTCTGTCTCGACAGGAAATATTATCTGTCAAAAACTGCATTGCAGTAATCTTTCACTTTTTTGTTACCAAGTGCCTGAAATAATCTCAAAGTAGTGAAGTAAATGTAAGTTCTTTCTTCAGTTGACCCCAAGTCACTTATATTTTCACTGTGATGGCAGTAGTGAAGTTTTAGCTCAGATTTGTAATCTCTTAAATGCCAATTACTCGATTAAGTCAGTATTTTTGCCAGAATCTTTGAAGAATGCTTTGCTCTTTTTTGTTTCAGTTTTACAGTACAAGGAAAAATTGTATATGAGCTTGAAAAAAAGGTTAACCTTGTTAGTCTGTAGTTTTAAGAAATGATGTTTTGGGTACCTTGATCTTACAAGAGGCTTGATTTCTGATTTTGAGATGGAGAGAATGGACCAATGGTGGAAGGTTTGCTTTTAATTTACTTATTTATCTATCTACCTACCTATTTTTTTTACTTAATGGAGAATATTCATACACCTGGCTCATTTGGATTCTTCCTTTTTTTTCTGTACTGGTATTACTAATAGTAATATTTTTTCAGGCTCTTTAGGTCTAATTAATGTAGGTCTCTTCTATGAGTTTTCTTCACAGTGGCTGAGAGAAAAATGTAGAAATCCTTTTGTTGCTGTTGCTGCCAAGAGAGACTTGATAGAAAGAAGTATCTAATGAATAGATGTGTAGATTAAAATACAGCTCTAAGAATTTATGTATTTTGGCAAAGTACTTGGTTTTTTGTACTATACACTGCAATCAGAGGTATGGCAAAAGACCTGTGATCTTACAACCTGACTTTAAGAGAATACTAATGCTGTTTTAAAAAAGCAAATATATCAGTCAAATTTATCTCAGTTCTCTATGATAAATTTTAAATCAATGATCATTATGTAAGAGGAGGTTAATCTCAGGTCACCTCTCATAGACATTCCTTACTTCATAAGAGTTATAAACTAAGATTATTTTAAACTTGCCTGAGTGAATCTTGAATCTTACATTCAGTACAACAATAAGAGTTTCTACAGGCTCAGGATTTGCCGAAACCTGATTCATGACTCCACAGACTCAGACTGTGAATTTACCTAAGGCAAGTGAGTCCAAAGGAATTTTGTGTTTTAACTAGCCCCACAAAAAGGGGGGCATTATTTATTATGCATGTGCCAATAGTAATTTGAGAAAAAAATGTTCTTTTTTGCAGTGTTAAAATATGATGTGAGCCAATAGGCTCCATTGGGAAATTTATCTGTAACATTTGCAGACCAGAACATAAATTTGATTTATCTTAAATTGTTTCTCCTTCTACTCTGCACACATTTTGAGATTAGCATTTCAGCTTCTGTTGGTTTATACCGTTCTGAAACACAAGGTGTGATCTTCTAGTTCTCTCTCTGGTCATGTTCTCCTATACAAAACACAAGTCCTCTTTTGTGGCAGACTATGAAACACTTCTTGGAGTTTTAGTTTAATGAAAATATTTATTGCTTTGGAAGCAGAAAGAATTGTAAGCTACTGATTTCTTTGAGATTGATCACATGATCAATCTAAGAATGAATCTGTATACTCTAGTGGACTATTAATATTTTCTCCTATGACAACTAGGTAAGGCAGACAAGTGCACTACTAATCTTAGGTAATCTGTTCAGTACTGCTGAAAAATACATAGAGCAGACAATTTCTGCCCAGCAATGCACTGTGAGATACCCAAGAAGGAAAGCAAAGTCAGCTTGGGTCTAATTACTTGTTAAGTTTGGTTGTCTTGAAATAGCCATTGAGTTAGGAATCTCTAGAGGGTTTTCAGTTGAAAAAAGTCTTAGGAATAGGCTTGGAAAATTCTATGCAGACTCTGAGTTACTGCTCTTATCCTTTTTACCTGCAGCTGCTGCAGAGTTTTCCACCTCAGCCACCCAAGTGGCTTTTGGTCAGCCATTCTACCCAGGTGGCAGTGAAAGAGCAGAGCTGTCTGTTCCTCAGAGTGCAGGAATTTCTGCAGTCCAATCTTCCTTTGAGTAGTACATCTTTATTTTCTCTTTGGCAGTAACCTCCTGGTACTAATGCTCATTATTAATTTCTACAAACAATGCAAAATTGCTTTTTATGGATTGGTTCACAGCTGCTGATCAGATGGACAAGGTTCTGGTGCAATTGAATGTCAATTTGAAGGGCAGATGAAATCGAGATGTAGTTAAGCCACAACTGATCCAAATCTGTGTCCCACCCAGTCCAGGCTCGTAAAATAGACATACACTGATTTTAACATACATTGCTCCAGCAGCTAGGGTTTGTGATTTGTGCTTCATTTTGGACTTAGATCTTATATCTGAAGAGAAACCTTGCAGAAAGAGTGGTAGAGAGCAGGAATGTCTCTGTGGCTGCCCTTTGGAGGGTAACTGAATGAGGGCAGATGTGCTTGTCTCCAGCAACAAATGCCACCCAAGTCAGCAGATACATTTGGCTTTGCAGTGCTTTCTGGTGTACCCTGCAGTTGTTAGAAGACCTGGCATAGCCAAATGCAATGTATCCAGTAAAGATGGATTGTACTAGGCTCTTTGGTAGTTGTTCAGGTTTGGACTGTTCAAGCAAATCTGACAATGAAAGAGGTATATGAGAAATATGAGGCAGATTTTTTAACAGACCATCTTGTGATAGGACAAAGGGTAATGGTTTTAAACTAAAAGAGAGTAGAGTTTGACTAGAAATAAAGGAGAAGGTATTGATACTGAGGGTGATGAAACTGGAACCAGTTGTCCAGAAAGGTGGTAGATGCCCCATCTCTGGAGACAGTCAAGGTTGGGTTGGGTTGGGCTCTGAGCGACCTGATCTAGTTAAAGCTGACCCTGCTTGTTGCAGGGTGGTTGGACTGAGTGACCTTGAACCTGTCTTGCAACCCAAACCATTCTGTGATTCTGCAGTGACTTTCCTGAAAATCCAGAATAAGAGCAGTTGAGCAGCTGAAGACAGGAATGGGAGCATAGGAAAGTTCCTTTGAAGAATCTTACATGAAAATAACTGTTGGAATCTTACCAGTATGTGAACCCTAAATAAGAAAAACAGATGCATACTGCATAAATAAAAATTAGAGTAGGCACCTGTCTAATGTTACCTCCCAAAATGATCAAAATGAAACATGCTGTCTTACATTGCCTGTCCTTGCAGACATGTGGCACAGGAAGGATGAAAGTCAACTATTTTCCCTGGAAAACATTTTCAGCTGTGGTGAAACAACACTTGGGCTGTTTGCTGCAAGCATCACTGCAATTGTGGGTAACTGTGGGTATAAACTGAGCTGCTGCTCTGAAAGCAAAAGGTAACTGCTGTAAAAAAAGCCTTAATCCAGGAACTAACTAGGATAGTAAACTTGAGAAATGTAGGCTTCTTGCCTGCTCTCCAGGTGTTCATATCTAAGTTCTTTGTGCTGAACAAGACTTGTTGGTAAACATGGATTAAAGGGTGTAGGGTTATTGTTGCCCTCAGATCTGTTTCAGGGAGTAACTGGGAAGTTGTCATGGGAAACAGAATCAAAACATAAGTGAGGTCACATGTGGTGAAATCATCATCCTGAAAGGATCACCACTTCATTAAGAAGTCAGATGCTTTTGAATGAAGGAGCGTTAGTAACTTCTTGTGAACTCTACTTCCATCAATTGCCTCTGCTTGCAAGCTGATGTATGTGATAAAATGAAAACCAAGTGTAAGTGATCCTCCAATACAGGTTCCATTTTTATTTGGAATTACTTTTAATTAATTAAGAGATTGACATTTGCAATATCTGGATTTACTGAAGGATGCAGAGGCTCCATTTTCAACTCGCACTACTAACACCAGAGTCACAAATGTTTGCTTTACTCATGCTGTGGATAAAGCCCTCTGAATTTTATGTAGTTATGACTGGGCAATTGTGTGGGTTTGAAAAGCAACATTTATAGCTAAATCAAAATAGAGTGCTCTGGATGCTTTGTTTCTTCAAGCTGTTGTCTCCGTAGTGGTTGGTCTTGTGACTAGAAACAGTTTAAGGCCACATTCTCAAAGCTTGTGCTTGCAGAAAGTGGTTTTGGAGGAAGAACCAAAGCTAGAGATATCTTAATTCCCTGAGCTCTGCTCATTTTGGTAGCATTGTATATAAATATCAATTTAAAGAGTGTCAAAATAGTTTCACTTTCTGTCGTGTATCAGGCATAACTTGTCCAGCAAAGCCAGGAGGAGTTTGTTGCTGTCGCCTGCCATAGCAGGAGGATAGGAGGAGCAGTGGGGGTATGCAAGTGAAGCTGTGGGCTCTCTGGGCTCTGTTTGGCTAAAGTCCCTGTATGCTTCCTGGGCTCAGGTGCAGTCACATACCTGAACCTGCTGTGTTCTTGTTAGTGCCGATGAGTTGATTTTCTCAAAGGCCTCTTTGGAGTTTGGGACCTGGCACCTGTGTGTTCACTTTTCCTTTTGTAATCTTAACTGTGCAGAAGTATTTAAGATCTAGGAGGAAACTCCTGTCTGTTTTGTTTCCTCCCATACCTTCTTGGCATAATCTAATCTCTGAGGATTACTGTTCAGGGGCAGTATAAGAATCATGTCAGTGCAAAGTCAGAGAGATGTCTTAACATTTGCACAGAGAGGGTTGATCACATTTTGTCACTGTCCTCTCTATATAATTACTGTGTTTACTCTATAACATATTTTGGGGGAAGGGGTTGTTTGTGATTTTTGTTGGAGGTTTGTTTGTTGTTTGTTCCTTTTGTTTTTCTCTTTGATTGCCAGTTGATGTTTTGTAACATAACCATTTGCTTCAGTGCAGCAAGCTTTTTATTGTCTGCTCTTGGTAGTGTCAGAAGAAAGGGACTGAGTGGTTATGCTAATGTCTTTCATGTGCCAACTGAAGCACTTGGAGGTGTCACTTCTGGGTCTCTCCTCTTCCAGTTGTTGGTTTATCTGTAGTTATAAGGCATGTTTCTCTCAGTGTGTCTGTGCAGTGAGTAGCACAGGAGCCCTGATGATAACAGGGAGGTGTTGAACATTGCTCAAAAAAAAAAAAAAAAAAAGAAAAATTAATATGTCTGTTGTCCTAGCTGACTTTTTATCCTGCAATAGCAAAATGATTTGAAAATTTTTGTCTTTTAAATGGCAGTAAAAAGTAGTTAGAAGTTAAATACAGAATCAGAACTGCCCTGTGCATGCTAAGTGCCATGCTTCATGATCAAATGCATGCTGCACTGGGGAGTTGCTTTGATGAAAAAGTGTTGCTGGAGCTTTCTTCCACATCAGAAGGAGGTCTGGTTTTGCTAATTTATTTCTCAGAATTGGCCAAAACCCAGGTTTCTCTCAAGCTCTTTAAGTAAAGTGTATTTATCTTGCTAGCAGTCTCTTACGTTCAAGCTTTTTAAGCTGCCTTTTTTTTTTTCTTTTTTTCTTTTTTTTTTTTTTTCCCCCACATTTCAGTGCATTCTGCAGTTGGGTGGTGGCCCCAATTGTACATTTCCACTGAACTGTAGCAACTTGTTTCTAAAGTTGGTATGTTGGAATACAGTGTGATATCTGAGTACCAGTATTATGCTCTAGTAAACATGATGAAATCATAAATTACATACTTCATAATATATCTCATTGAAATTAATATCTTTTCCCACCCTTAATATAAGTAAAGCAATGTGTACATCATAAAGATAATTTTTATGTCAGTTGTAATGAGAAATTCTTGATCCTGTGCTTTTTTTTTGTATAGTTGCATTTACAAATTCATCCTTTGTTGCTTTGGAAAGGGAAGTTTCAGTGGGTGTATCCCAAGTAAGGAGGGGAAAGACTAAAATAAGAGTTCTTAACAAATCTTGCAATACGTTGACCAGACTTCTCAGCTTCACAAAACCACTTGATTGCTTTTTACTGTAGCAGTAATGAGGAACTTACTTTTTCTTGTGACTGTAGAGAAAGACTGTATGAAAAAACATGAAAAATGAAAAAGATACTCAAAAAAGTTACAGTTATTTTTATCTGGAAATTTTGTTTGTTAATACTCTTAAATATCTTATATTCAGCATTGCTGAATGATTATTGACTTAATTTGGAATTATGGTGCTACTTATAGTTTGTGTACTGGGATTGTAGATGTATGAAGTAGCTAAAATGGTTGGATACTTTTGAAAATGTTGGTATTGCCCTTTTTTGGTCTTTTTCTTTAAGGTGTTTAATGTGCATAACTTTTCTCTGAACCTGCTGACTTAAAATGAAAAATTTTGTTCCATATGCAAAGCAAAAAGTGTTTTGTAGATATGTGGTTGTAGATGAGTATTATTCTTGTCACAGATGAAAATGCTAAGAATTTAACTTGCAAGTTTCTAATTCTGAGTGGTATATAATATATATGTAGTTGCAAATATCTGGGCAATTTTTGTTAAAATTCATTAGAAAAGTTGGTCTGTTACACTCCTGTTACACATTACATAATTAGTAACTAAGGTGGCTTAATTTGGTGGTTCATTTTGGCAAATGCCCTGACCCTTAGTAGTGTAAAGTGTAGTTGCCTTTAAAACTGAGATTTAATTGTTGGAAGGAGAAACTCAAAATATTTCGATTTTCTGGCCAAAATTTAGAGCACCACAGAGCACACACGTGTTCTGTAGCACTCAAGAGCCTTCTGCTGGAACGCTGCTTGGAGGCTTGTCAGGAGGTACCTTTGATCACCAGATGTACGACAGTGGGATTCCTTTTGGCTTTCACAGGAGTGGCAGACCAACCTTTGACAGTAACGGCCCTGTGGCTTGTCTCTCTCATGGAGCTCTCCAGCTCCTTTTTGCCCAGACTAGCGAGACAAGCCGCAGTTAGAAGAAGTTTTCTCGGGGTTCTAAAACCCAGGAGGCGGCTGAGAACCTTTCCCTTAGCACGAGAGAGCAAGACCCCATCGGTGGCAAAGGACGAGGTCTGCACTTGATCTGGAGGTGAAACCAGGGCTTTATTCAGTCTTTTTTCTGTGGTCCTGCCCCAGACCTAGCCTGGGTCACGAGCCCCGTCTCACTGCCTGAACCAAGAGCCCTGAATCAAGAGGCCTGACCACACCTGGCTCCAGCTTATATCCAGGGAGGAAGGAGCTCTGGGAGGGGACAAGCCAATACCCAATCAGGGATAAGGTGGGAGTGGAACAGGGTTGGATTACATTCAGGGAAGGGGACTGGGAAGAATGTGGGAGGTGGGCTTGGGGAAGGGCAGGGACAAACTTCAGGATATTACATTTTCCAGGAGAACAGGGGAGTACAGAACAAACGTTTAAAAAACCCAGTGTAAAAATGAAATACAATTTGAAACCAAATAACAAACAGCAACACAGCCTGTGTTGACTGTCGCTAACAAAACTTGATTTGCTCCTCTTACAATGTCTGACCATCACTTTTAGCAGCTTTAGCTATCCAGAGGTGTGAATTGATCATTTGCTCATACCTTCTGTCATAGGCTTCCTCCTGGTAGGGAGGTAGGTTTCATCATTTGCCTGGATGCAGTCTGCTAGTCTTTCAGTTAAAACTCAGAAGAAAAATACTTAACATCCCGATTTGTGGGAATGATTTAGCTTAATACAGGATGTAAGATGTCTCTTTGAACATGTTTTCTAAAAGAAACTTAAGTTTAGAATTTTGCATAAAAGAAGTTTAAGCATTGTTTAAGCATAAGAACAGAAGTGGTTGTGAGAGAAAATTTCTGTGGTTATGTTGCTTCCTTAAAGAGGGAGTGCTTTTCACCTGTAGGAAAGGCTGACACAAAAATATGCAATTGTTAAAAGTTTGAGTCTCAGTAATTTATGAAATGGTACAAGATACCTGTCTTGCTTTTTATACTCGGGCAATACTTGTGGATTTGAATGAAGTTAAGCATAAAAATACCAGGTAGTATAATTGTAGCCCTATTCTTGTATGTGTTGATTTAATTGTCCAAAATCATTCCCTCCCATCAACAAGTTGTCTTTCAGCACTGTCAGCTGGCTTTAGCTATATATTTTGGCATTTAATGTAATATGAACAACACTGTATTTTGGTGTCATTTTTTCCTAACGGCCTTCCATTCATTAGGTGTTTCTGTTCTCTTCAGTTCTCATCTAAAAATCCCACTGAATTCATATCTTTTGCCTCTGAAAAGATAATGTACTCCCTTTTGAGAACTGTATTTTCCATGCTTATTAAGAAGAATAATATCAGCTGCTATGTAGCTGAGGCATTGTTCAGTGCTTGTGGGTTTTTTTGTTATTCTTAACTTAATTTTTGTCTGGACCACACTGTTTCTTGGAGAAGTCGCTGGCTGATCATTTCTGTGGCTTTGCTAGTACAGTATTCTGCACATGGGTTATGGTGTGATTCTTCAGGATTATTGCCATCCATTTTAGCAGCAGACACAGAATAAGAATATATCAAGGTAGTCTGTTACCATTCTGAGGCTTGGAGGTGAAGAAAGAGGGAAGAGTGGCTCCTTTTGCTGCTTCCTTTCTATGTTAAGCTGCAGTACTTCCCCCATACTGACTATAAATAGTGTATGAACTTCTGCCAAATGGGGAGCTATGGCTGCGGTGTCTCTTGGAACGTTTGGACTTTCTCAGTCTTTGGAGTTCTTAAAACTTCTCCCTTTCTGTTCTGTCTACATAAGTCAATATCACTACTAGAGCCTATATAGTCATAGTTCACACTTATCTTTTCAAGGATTTCAGTACATATCTTCAGTTGTGGAAAATCAAAATAGTGAAGGAAAATCAAGGAAAATCAAATTCTGAAGCTGGTAAAAGTAAAGCAGCTCAGGTGTTTCCTTTGGTGTTTTAGACTTTTTGAACTAATGATAAGATTATCCAAAGCCTTATATCCATGTTGCATTGTACTCTTTTTTGCCTTAGTTTTACATGTCAAAAGGCTAATTTTAATGGCTTTGTAATGTAAGTGATAGCTTCAACTGTGTGTGTTCCCAAACCCAAGATTTTCCAACTGATTAAATGTTCTCTCAGATGAGGAATTATGACAATTCTGAAAAAGCAGTCTCTGAGGAATGTCTGCTTTTCTGCTTCACTCTTTAAGATCATAAAGCTTGTATTTCCCCCACCACCCCATCCACCCCCCCTCCTTTTCTTTATAAGTGATAGAAGAACTTTGACTTTATTTTTAGGCAGAAATCTCCTCCTCATTTTGCAAGTTCACCTAGCCTTCCAGCCATCCTACTCCGCAGCTGTCACAACAAACTTTTTTCCACTGCTATTAAATGTATCAGACATCACTCTGCAGTATGTTACTTTGTTACCCTGGGGTTTTTCAGTCTATTTTCGTGTCATCAGAACCACTGTGTGTTTTCAAGATTCCCTACATTCCCTGAAGGAAAATCAGAAGGTGGTTAGGAAACTGGTAGATATTCTGCAGGTAGAGCAGGTCTCTAGCAATTAAGCGGTTAATAGCCTCAATTTATTGTTTTCATTCCTCATTTCCCATAACCATGACTCCTGTGAACTCTCTGTATCCTTTTGTCTGTATTTTCAGCTGGGATTCTGGAAAGCTTTGCCGCACTGGAGAAGAAGCAGTGCTCTAGCTTTGTTTATCCTATTTTAATGCCCTCTGCTCCTCTTTCTGTTATCTGATTGCTATAGACAGTAATCAATCAGATAGTAATCAATCTCTCATATGAGAGATTCTTCTGTACTCTTTCTCTTCTTTTTCATCTGTAACATTTAAGTAATTTATATTGTAATGATTTTAATGGTGGAAATGCCAGTTAACCTAGTTAAAGATTGGGTGTGCTCTTCTTTTATATAAGGGCACCCTTAAAAGATGAAGATCCCAATGAGCTTGCACTTTAGCATCAAAGACAGCAGTTAGGTACAAATTGGCCAGACAATAGGTAGGAGCATCCTTAAAGTAACTACTAATAAATGTATCTTCTGACACCCTCTGCACTACCTGCATAGTACTGTGCTGTACATTTCATTCTCTTTCATATCAATTTGAGCTGAAAAGTACTTATTTTCTGCCTTTAGGTTCTTTTTCTTCTACATAACTAGAACCTTTCTCCCTTGATTTTTTAAAACCTTTCAGCTTGTATCTCTGATCTCCTTTCATACTCTACATCTAGTTTCAAAGACATCTTTTGAGGCCTAGTCCAAATTGCCTTTTAAAGCAGGGTCAGCTGCAGCAGGTTGTCCAGGCCCATGCCTAGACAGGTATGGAATATGTCCCTGTGTGGACACTTCACATTCTCTCTGGGCAACTTCTTCCAGTGTTTGACTACCCTCGCTGTAAAAAAAAAAAAAAAAAAAAAGTGTTCTTGTGTTCAGATGGAATTTCATATATTTCAGTTTGTTTTCATTGACTCTTTCTCTTGGTGGAAAGAGCCGGAAAGAGCCTGGCTCTCTCTTCTTTGTTCCCTCCCATCAGGTATTCCTCTCCACTGATGAATCCCTCCCTCTCCTTATAGAGAAGAAAGGAATCTTTTCTTCTCCAGGCTGAAAAGTTAAAGCTCTCTCAGCCTCTCTTAGTAGGGATACTGGATATTCCAGTCCCTTAATAATCTTTTTGGCCCTTTGTTGCTCTCTCCAGCATGTCCACATCTCTCTCATACTGGGAAGCCCAGGAATGAAGAAATAATACAGGTCTGGCTTCTCTATGCTGACTAGAGGGGACTGATCACGTCCCCCCTCCTGCTGGCAACACTCCTGATGTGCAGCCCATCAGGCTGTTGGTCTTTGGCAACATAAGGTTTTGCTGCCTCATTCTCTGCCAACTCCTTTCCAGCTGGGTATCCCCAGCCTGTCTTACATGGGGGTTACTCTTCCCCTCATGCAGGACTTGTTGGACTTCATAAGGTTCCTGCCTGCCTGCCTCCTCATGCAACCATCGAGTACACAGCCACGTCTCCCAACCTTCCCATCATCTGAGGCTACACTCTGTCCAAGCATGCAGGTTATTAATGGAGATTTGTAAAAGTTTTGGACCAGGTATGGACTTTTAGGGATCACCACTAGCTACTATCTGCCAGCTAGATGTCACTCAAAATCCTCTGAGCTTGATTGTTTGGTTGATTCTCAGTCCACTTCACTGTCTGCTCATCCAGCCTATACTTCATCAGCTTCCCTGAGACCTTTATGGAGACTGTCAACTGCCTTACTAATGTAAAAGGGAAACAAATCCTCTGCTCTATCCTCATCTACCAAGCCAGCAGTTTTGTCCTAGAAGGGCATCATGTTTTGATTATGCAATTTCACCTTTGTAAATCCATGCTAATTATCCTGCATCGCCTTCTTGTCCTTCGTATGTGTGGAAGTAGTTTTCAGGATTTTTCTGCCAGAGCTTGATATGAGGCTGACTGGTCTGTAGTTTCCTACATCTTATTTCTTGCCCTTCTCAAAGATAGGAGTGACATGACGAGCGTGGCCTTACAATAATATCAGCTCAATATTTGTGGATGCCTCCCATGGGGCCCCATGGATTTATACATGTACAGTTTGTTTAAGTGCTACCTAACTTGGTCTTCCTCACTCCAGACTTTCCCCTTTAAATGTTCTGCTAGGATTTTGCAGGGAAAAACCTCTCTTTCTGTGAACTATATTCAGTTTTATATATACACACACACACACACATATATATATACACACACACTTCCTTCGGTATGGATCCAGGTACTGCTATGACTGGATGCCCTCTTTCTGCTTCATGAACAATAAAACGCACTGAACAATTTTATTGTCCTGTTATTTTTTATTAATTTGGCTGGCACTGTGAGGTTCATTTGCTGAGTCTTAACTAGTTAGATGTGGAAAAATGAAAAATCTCATTTGCTAGATGATTCACTGAGGTGATAAAGTTGCAGAGACTGGGAAAATAGATGTGTGATTCCTTCCCTGGACTAGCAGTGGAGTGATTCCTGTATTGCAATCTGAGTATGATATTATTTCACCCAGCAGAGAAGTATTTCAGGAAGCTGCTTTTGAACAGATTATGCTGGGATATTCAAGGAAAGCACAATAAATGACATTTCTTTTTTTGTGTTCTTGACCAAGGTTTGAATTCAGTTATATTCCTCTTACAATGTATTGGCAGGCCGTGAAATGCTGTGCAATGCAGAAGTAAGTTGCATCCACAAAAGTTGTGGAGACGTGTCTGTTCTCGTTGTTCAGTGGGAAATGCCTGGAAGAAGTGTATCTCTTAAATGCAGGTCCTCTGGGGCAGCCCTTGGAGTGAGGATGCTGCTGGTTTTGAATGAGGCTAGGAAGAACAAAGAAAGCATTTCTTAGTTAAGGGAAATGTGATAACTGCAGTTGCATCTGTCCATTGAAAAAAATGCATGAAGTTGGTAGCTGGGGGATCTTTGAGTTGGCCAGTACTATTTAAATAATCCCTCTGTGTCTTCTTTGTAACAGCTAAGTGTATCTGCATTTTCTGATAGATTTTGCAGATTCTTAAACAAACAAACAAATCCCTAAACGTTAGGTTTTTGAAGCTAAGTCTATGAAATCGTTGTCTTACTCCATACAGCACTTATCCATTATCTTCCTGGCTTCTTTGTGCATGATGAACTTGGCAAAAATCAGGAGATGAGCATGATCATCCTGAGAAAATGACTGATGTCTCTAGAAGAGGATGTCTAAGAGGATGTAATTAACTGGTTGAGGGACATGGGGAAAGTGCAGAGCATAGCAATAAAAATACACCAATACCCTCTGTGTAGTATAACCACAAATAAACAGTAACTCAGACTATAAAAGGCATTTTGCAATTCTCAGGCAGTGTCCTGAGATAACCCGAGTCTTCTGCTCCTGGTTGTGTAAGACCTTTGCCCAGTCTGTCTCAGAGAAATCTCTGTGATAGATTTATCATTCACAGATGAAATCAATGATGATTTTTTGTTGTTTTGCAAAAATGATGCTTCACTGTGAAAAACTTATTACTTCCTTGATCTCAAGCTTAGTGGACATTTGACTTGTAAAGGAGAATACCTTAGTATTCCTCTATTGCTAAAGCTATTGCCTAAATTGCTGTTTGTGAAAAGACCCATGAAGGCTGGCAGTTTGTGTTGGTTATCATATGAGCTAGGCTTGTTGACTCCAAAATGATTGCATGAGTGTTTTTTGTGGGTAATGGGGTGGTTTTGTTTATTTGCTTGTTTCTGAAATCTGGTGGTTTATGGATCCCAGAAATGTGGTAAGTACTTTGACTTTTTCTGTGTCTCATTTCTGCAGTGCACAGCCATTGTTTCACATGGTATCTTATGGGTGCATGCCTAATGGCTGTTTCAGATGGCATCTTATAGATGCATGCCTGGTGTATTATCCCCCCTTTTTGGGAGCTGATCAGAAGCTCTCATAAATGTTGTGGGTTGCCTCTTCTGTTTGTTTACAAATCTATGCCTCTAAGTGCCTGCACAGTAATATTCACAGCATGGGGGATAAATCAAGAAGACAGAAGTCTGTGTGCAGTTGCAGGGCTGTGATCTTGTTGGGATCATGGAGATGTGGAGGGATAGCTCACATGACTGAAAAGCTGCAGTGGATGAATAGATGCCCTTTAGGAAGGACAGACTGGAAAGAAGAGGAGATGGAGTTGCCCTTTATGTGAGAAGACAGCTGTAGTGCTTGGACTCTGCCTGGGGATGGATGATGAACCAACAAAGAGCCTGTGGATAAGGATTATTAAAGAGCAGACCGGTATGAGTGACTAGAGCAGCTGTGTGTTATAAGCCACCTGATCAGGAAGAACAAGTAGATGAGGCCTTAAGAGCTGGAAGCAGCTTCTCAGTCACAGATTCTGTTGCTCATGATGTGCTTCAACCATCCCAATATCTGCTGGAGGGTCATCACAGCAGGCCATAAGCAGCAGTCCAGGAGGTGCCTGACACAGGTTATAGAGAAGCCATCAAGGACTGGTGCTATGATGGACTTCATACAAGCATTGAAGGGCTAGTTGTGATGTGAAGGTCAGAGGGAGCCTTGGCTACAGTGTCCATGAATTCAGTATCCTAGGAGCAGGTAAAAAGCAAGATCATAGATAGCACTGGACTTCAGGAGAGAAGACTTTGAGCTCTTCAAAGATCTACTTGATATAAGTCTTATGGAATAAAGCCCTGAAAGAGGGAAGCGGATCCAAAGGCGGCTTGTTAATATTCTGGCATGGTTTAACCCCAGATGGTAACTAAGTACCATGCAGACACACACTAACTTCCCACTCCCAGCCCTCAGTCCATAGGGAGGAGACACAGAAAAAGAGGTGCTGTTGTGGTTTAACACTGGCCCAAGGCCAGGCACCCACGAGATTTGCTTGCTCACCCTCCCCTGCCACAGCTAGACAGAAGAGGGGAAAAAAAATTAATGAAGGCTTCATGACTGTGATAAGGACCAGGGGAAATATTTCAAGGACAAAACAGGCTCAACTTAAATAGCAAAATGAATTTTATTACTAACAGAATCAGGGGAGGATAATGAGAAGTAAAACAAGACCTTAAAACACCTTCTTCCCCCCAGCCCTTCCCTCCTTTCCACTGACAGCACAGGGAGACAGGGCATGGGGGTTTTGGTCAGATCATCACTGAGATTTTCTTGCACTGCTCTGGGAGAGGAGTCCTTCCTCTGTGAGACTGTGGGGTCCCTCCCATGGGAGACAGTTCTCTGTGAATATCCCCAGCATGGGTCCACTCACACGAGCAGCATCCAAACCACACCTGCTGCAATGTGAGTCCCTCCCATGAGCACACAATCCTCCCAAAACTGCTGTGATGTGGGGTCTCTTTCCACAGGATACAGTCCTCCAAGGACAGGCTGCTCCAGCCTGGAAACAGGGTCCCCTCTCTCTACCAGGTCTCCCATTGGATCACAGCCTCCTCCAGGCATCCCCCTTCTCCATCATGGGTACCTCCCCCACGGGCTGTGGGTGGATCTCTGCATCCCCCGTGGATCCCCGCAGGCTGTGGGTGGATCTCTGCATCCCCTGTGGATCCCCACAGGCTGTGGGTGGATCTCTGCATCCCCTGTGGATCCCTATGGGCTGTGGGTGGATCTCTGCATCCCCCATGGATCCCCATGAGCTGCAGGGGCACAGGTGCTTCACCGTGGTCTTTATCATGGCCTGCAGAGGAATCTTAGCTCTGGTGCCTGGGGCACCTCCTGCCCCTCCTTGTTTTGCCATGTTTTTTTCCCTCACATGTTTTTTTCCCTCACATGTTCTCTCCTCCTTCTCTTTTCAGATTAGGAGAAAAAAAATCAGTGACTTTGTTTTGATTATCTTCCTAAGTATGTCATCACAGAGGCATTACTAACCTCTCCCATTGGCCCAGTTTTGGCCAGCAGCATGTCCATCTTCAGAGACATCAGGGATTGGCTCTGCTGGATATGGTGGGAAGCTTCCAGCAGCTTCCCACAGGGGACATCTTTGTGGCCCCCTGCTGCCAAAAACCAGGCCAGCCAAACCAGTACAAGTACAAAAACTCATGGGTTCAGATAAGAACAGTTTAGTAGATGAAAAGAAGTGTTATAATAATGATGATGATAAAAAATAAATAAAACCCAAGAAAAATGAGTGATGCACAGTGCAATTACTCAGCATCTGCTGGTCAATGCCCAGCCTTTCTCTGAGAAGTGATCAGCCCCTTCCAGTCAACTCCTCCAGTTTGTGTACTCAGCTTGGTATGGAATATCCCTTTGGCCAGTGTAGGTCAGTTGGCCTGGCTGTGCTCCCTCCCAGCTTCTTGTGCAGCTCCTCATTCACAGAGCATGAGACACTGGAAAGTCCTTGACTTAGAGTAAGCACTACTTAGCAACAACCAAAACATCATTGTGTTATCAATGTTGTTCTCATGCTGAATCCTAACCACAACACTGTACCACTTATTAAGCAGAAAATTATCCTAGCCAAAACCAGGACACTAGAGGCATTGGAACTAAATCTTACATCTTTTGAGTATAAGAGAAAGTACTTTCCTGATTATGAAGACGGAGATTGGGAAGAACTTTTATTCATAAATGGTTTAAGAAAAGTTTTTGTCTGGATATTTTGTGTAAAGACATTTGATTTGGCACTTCTGAAAAGTCCTGCTCCTAACAGAAAGGAGATGCAAAACTCCTCCTTCTTGGGAGCAGCCCTGGGTTTTGATTCATTGAAGAATGTGTTTATTTAAAGAGATGCAGCATTCCAAGGATATTTCTAAAGACCACAACAAAGATTGTGTCCAGTGGTCTAAGGATCTTTTTCATTTGCTTTCAATAACTCGGTCTTCAAGTTGAGTTTACTTTCCCGCTAGTTCTGATCAAAGAATTTTCATGATAAACTAATTTAATTTCATTTCTGTCTGCCAATCCAAATAACAAAAAGTTATTGCTGATAGGTGTATGAGTTTTTTAACTTTTTTTTTCTTTTTGCCTCTGTAACAGGCCATCTGTGGAAAAGAAGAAAAAGAAAAAAATGAAGTACTTATTCTTAATATTTCTCATGAATTTATTACACCAGTATGCTGGGAAATCTTTGAGAAGAGATGGAAGGTCCCTGAAGTCATTTGAAGACATTAAAAATGAGATAGCTGGCTATACTAATATTGCTAAGGCTATTATTGATCTTGCTGTTCATGGAAAGGCTCAGAACAGATCCTATGAAAGATTAGCAGTTTTTGCTGACACCATAGGACCTAGACTCAGTGGTTCAAAAAACTTAGAGGCAGCCATCAAATATATGTTCACTGCCCTGCAGAAAGATGGGCTGGAAAATGTGCATCTGGAGCCTGTGAAAGTACCACACTGGGAAAGAGGAGAAGAGTTTGCAGAGATGCTGGAACCAAGGAATCACAGCATTGCTATTTTGGGACTTGGGAACAGTATTGCAACTCCTCCAGAAGGTAACTCTTCCTTTTGGAATTACATATGACTTGCTTTTTTAACACAAATTGTATTGTACCCCTAGTAATTTCTCTCAGTTGTCCAACTGTGGATTACTTCTTGCTGTAGTAGTTCTGCAAAACAAGGTGCTATTTTCCTGAGACTTTTCTATATGGCGTGGTTATGACTGATGCAGTTTATATTAATATAGTTTGGTTGAACAGACTTGTAAAATTAGAGTTGATTGCTGAATTTTCCATCAAATTTATACCTTTTTTTTTAACACTGCTGAACCTCATTTGCAAAGATTCTGGTCCTCCATTGTGATTGGTAGGAAAGAAGTTCTCCATGGGGTGTCAAGTTAACATGTAATTTATCCTTCTCTTCATGTGCCCTATCTTGCCAGATTCAGCCCTTCACTCCAGTAAAAAACAAGACAGCAGGAAAAGGAGCTGAGTTTGGAGAGTTCAAGCTCCTCACTAAACACAGCAGTCAGTATCTGTGTGTCCTTCCCTTTGTTGTCTCATGCTCACCTTGGAACTTACTGTTCATGTTGTTTACATGCTCACTTTGTCACTTACCTGTCACTGAACTCTGTGTTGCCATTTAGGTGATTGTGTGTGAAATGTTACTCAGGAGCAAGAAAAACCATTAGCTGGGCTTAACAAAATTCTGGTCTTTTCAACCCCAAAATTTTAGATTGCCTACAAACAAAATGATTTATAAGATTCTCTATTTGTACTTATTGATGTGAAGCTTTCAGGATTGTTTAAAGGCCAGATGAGAACCTCCTTCTGTGACTGCTCTCCATAAAAAACAATATACTTATTCCTAGACCACTTCAAAAGCATTTGTATTCCTTTATGAGAAAATAAATTTAGTTTAGGGAATAAAAGGTAACGTTACTCATAATTTT
This sequence comes from Hirundo rustica, assembly GCF_015227805.2. NCBI lineage: Eukaryota > Metazoa > Chordata > Aves > Passeriformes > Hirundinidae > Hirundo > Hirundo rustica. The sequence goes on along the minus strand of NC_053450.1, from coordinate 22,899,758 downwards.
TTTATGAATTGTAAATTTTTGTGATAGCATGCTTTCTGTTTGAAATGAAACAACATATAAAACTGTTTTGTTTAGAAAAAAATATATAGCCCTTCAAAATGCAACAAATAAAACTGGGTAATTTAAGATATGCTTGGAATAAATCATACTTGGTTTGCAAAATTGCTGCTGTGAATTTTATCTGAGATAGTTCTGTCATACTGAGGTAAACACATGCCTAAAATGCAAAGCAACTAGTACTATCATTATCTGTTTGTCCCATGATATGTACAAGTTTTGTGCAAGTCCTATGATTAGTGCTTTAATAGGAGAAGATTTATAGCAAATGTTTAGCCTACAATTAATTTTGTGTCCTTTCCAGTCCTATTCTAAGCTTCCTAAAAAGTAAACTAAAATTAAAAGGTCTTTCCTGGTGTTTAGAAAGTGTTGCTAAACCTGAAAAGAGGACCTGCGGTTTAATTTTGGCAAACGTGTTCACATCCCAAAAAGTCTGTTTTTCACTTCTCTTTCTTAGTTCTGTAGTTATTTGCACTTGCCTGATTTTACTCCTAGATTTGCCTTATTTTTTTAGAGATATTCTGAATTTGCATGTTAAAAATACCTACAGAGGCTAATTATGTCCTTCTTTTTCATCTGTAAAGATTTTATATGTTGAAAGATATGACTGTATTGTCTAGTTCTGGTTTATACTGAGGAATGTTCAAAACCCCCCCGTTATTCTTTATCACAATTTCAGTTTCCTCCAAGATCTGCCATGTTTCTGAAGAGTGTTGGTGCTAGAAGACTTTATGGCAATGAAATCTGTCTCAAAAGAGTGGGCCATTTCTCACACTTCATGGAATAATTTTGATTAAATTACTTACCTTCTGACTCTCCTCCCGTTTGGGCCTGTTCTGATTTCTGCTGGTCTCATCTCGCTCTGTGCAATCTGTGACAGATTTTCGTGCTGGAGAAGGTTGTGTGGGGTAGCTGGTCCCTGGTGAGCACTTGGCTCTTGTTCTTCCGATCACTGGACCATCCTCCTGTCTGATGGAAATGTCTGGTAAGAGCTGCTCGTCACCAGCCTCTGAGGGCAAGAGAATCGGAAGGCATGCTGTTGAGAAAAGTGCCTGTCCTAAAACTCTCACTCATACCAAGCATGGAATGAAAAATGTGTAGTTGGACTATTAAAACCACTGCCTTGTCACTTCTGAGGATTGTCACAGTGCCTTATTCCTAAGAAAAAGGGATAGAAGACTGCCCTAAATCGCATCAGAAATAGTTGAACAATTTCCCTCAGTGAGGGATTATCAGCAGATCTGATATGTCTTGTTTTAGCCATGAAGCTGTGGGAGTATGAGTCTTCCTGTAATCAAAATAATGCAACTCAATGTGAGATGCCCAATGCCAATTATCCTGTTGTTACAGTACTGTTGGTTACGTGGGATCAAACTAGGGACATCTGCTGCTGCTGTGCTGAGTTTTGGCAGAGGGATGTTTTAAAGGCTGAAGACTGTCCTTCAGATGTTGGTTCTTTGATGATTCTTTGGTTCCTTCACAGCTGCCTCTGAAGTGGACTGTGCAGATAATCCCTGAAGTTGTTTGCTGTTAGCTTGATAGTTACTACATGTTTTAAATCAGTGTTCCTATCAGGAATATGTTTCAGACCGCTCAGTTTTAAATCCACTGTCTTGGTACAGCCCAAACAGATCCCTTCCTTAACGCTACTGATGTCTGCTTAGAGACAGAGGACAGTACAGGTGGGGCTTCTTGTCCTCTAAGGTCTAGGAATGAGGTTAAGATGAGAGGGGCTGACTCCCCCATCCCAGCAGGAGACCATTTTTTCCTTTTTCATCTTCTCAGTTCATCTTCTCCCTGTATTTCTCCCTTCCCATGATTTGGCCCCAGGCTTGTGACCCAAGAAGCTAAGAAAATAGGAGACATTGGCAGAAGCTTGAAACTTGGTGCTGGACTTGGTGGCCTTTGGTTCCCTCAGAGTTCCTCCTGAAGCTCAGCACCCCAAGCAAGTGCTCCCACGGGTTCTTCATTAACATGGCAATAGCCTGGCAGCAATTAGAAACCTGGCTTTGGATGTTGGAAATTCAGGGTTTATTTTCCCTTCTGTCACTGGAAATTCAAACCAGTGTTTCCTAAGAGAGATCCAATGGCTAGAGCACATGCTGAGGTTGGTTACTTTCCATTTCAGCATAGACCATGCAAGTGTGGAAAAAAATCTGCAATCCTTCAGGGCAGGAACAGGAAGCCCTAAATAGTAGCAGTACTTTTAGCTATGAAGTCCAAGCCAGTCCATTGACTCCAGGATACCAGGAATGTCTCTTCCTGCATGGCTTCTAACTTATGTCTATGGCATTGAAACCCTATTGGGATGCACACAGAGCTTTTGTCGTTTATTTGATTTTATGAGATTTGCCCACTTTGGCTTAGATACCGAACAGTTGGATGATGTGCAGGAGGCTTTTCAGTACCTTATGATCTTGTGGATAAAATCCTTCTTCATGACTGGGAAATATGCCAAGATGTCAAGTTCCCAGATTCTGTCTGATTTACACAGCAAAAAGAGTAGAGTACAGAAAAGGTTAGATTTTTCTATTGAAGAGGAAAAACCTCCAACATTCTCCTTCTCCAAGTGTATTCCAAGATATGAAGGTGTTGGGTCAAAGAGAAAGTTTTCACTTCCTTTGATCTACTTACAAGGAGGGAGTAGCTTCACTGCCCACTTTAGTGACAGGGAGAGAAGAAACATGAAACAGAGTGATCTTGATTTCCAGAAATCAGCAGGGACTGAAAATGGTCATCACCTTGAAGAAAGAGATTCCTAGGTAACAAACAGGATTGAATATTAGGAACTGCTCAAGTTTTGGGAGCTATAAAACAGGGGATTTACCATATTTAGTCAATGTCCTTGTCTGATTTTCAGTGTTTCAACATTGGCAAAACATAGAGATATATATATAGAGAGAGAGACTGTGTTGATTTGTGGTGGTACTGATTATATCCCCCAAATTCTGAGGAAAATATATATAATTGTTGCTTTGAGAATCCCATAATTGAAGGAAAGTAGTAGTTTAGCAGATGTTTGGCCATAAAGTATCAAAGAATTCATTTTTTTGCATGTGTTTTAAAATGCACTTTTTTTACCCTGATGGGTGACCGTGCCCTTTAATTTTAAGGAAATACTAACAAGCAGAGCCAACTTCAGAGCAGCCTGCCCAGAAATGTCTCCTCAAAAAAGGAACAGCCCCTGGGTTTTTTTATGTACTGTTGGTTGCAGCAAAACTGAAATAATATAAATATGAAGATGATGTATTGGCAGATTTTTTCCTAGCTTTTTTGTTCAAGTCATGGTTGGGTTTGTTTTTTTGCTTTTGTTTTTGTTTGTTTGTTTGTTTGTTTGTTTGGGTTTTTTGTGGTTTTTTTGTTTTGTTTGGTTTTTTTCGTTTTGTTTTGTTTTTTCAACTGACAACATTTAGTCCAGCTGTTCTCTTATAGAAGGTGATAGGAGCTTTGCAGTTGGATAATATGAAAATAGTTCCAGCCTGTTATGTATAAAATGGAGATAATGCATGTTATCTTGAAGTTGCTGGTGTGGGCTATTGCTGTAGTTCCACGATTTTATTAAACCAGGGATGTTGCTGAAAGAAGTGGTCTGGTTCCAGTCCTGCCTGAAGCATTTTGTGCCCAGTGTTGACCCTCCTCTTTTTTATCTCAGTGGTGGAGTGGATTGGGGAATTCAGCTAGATAAACAAAAGGCCAACAAAAAAGTTGTTTTTAATGTGTATTTACCCAGCACCTTGGATGACCACTGATTTCCTGGAGGTGATGCTTCAGGAGGGATTTGGGTACCCCTTTGGTGAGGGGTTCAGTGCTGAGAACAGGGGTTGGAGAGAGTCGTAGGCCTGAGAGCACCATGCGCAGCAAAGCCCTCCTGTCTTCACTGGATTCTTCTTTTTTCATGTGTGAGGAGCTATTGATCGACATGTTGAGACCGTGAGCTGCCGTATTGCGTGCCTGGATTGTTTATTATTACTTAGAGCAGCACTGCTTGTGGTATAGTAATTACACTGCTGTGGATCATAAAAGGTGATATCCGTGAAGGACATCAGACACTGTGGTGTTCAGTGGCCTAGCATTTGTGCTAAAAGTTAGTGCAATGACTTTTCAAAGATTTAGAGAGTAGAAGTAGCTGCATAGCTTTGAGGTGGACATGATGTCTGGGGAGAATGTAGGTTCCAGTTGTTGCTTTAACCAGTGTTCAAGTGAACTGTATGGATTGCCAGTGGCAAAAAACCTGAATTTTCTGGTCTTGTCCTTTTGCAGTATCACCGAGTTGAGGGTGGTTTACCACAAGAATGTTAAGGCCAGGCTGTAGCTATTGAAGGCAGGATTTGCATATGATTTTCTGCATGTGTGGGGTATGCAGACACAGCTGGACAGCAACGTTACCTTCATCCCAGACAGCCGGCGGTGACTGGCACCTTTGACTCGCTAAGAAGGGAATGGCTGACCTCAGCACTTCCTGCCTTGAGCACCTGTGTTCTCAGAAACTGCTTTTTGTGGATCTCGGTGTTGGGTGTCTGATTCTCCCTATACATTGCATAGCAACCTGCTCTGTCCAGGGCTGCTCCTGAGAGAACCTGACCTGTTGCCCCACTCTTTCGGCATCCAAGACTTTGTGCTGGAGGTTGAGACCAACCCATTTTCTCCTAGGATTTGGGCTGCGCAGGAAGCTACATGTCATCACAAACCAAACTGTTCTAAAGAGATCCAGTACTTGATGGAATTTTTAAGTCACATTTGTCAAAAGTGTAACTATTATATAGTGTTATATAATGTTCTTACAGAATGGTACAATATGCTTAGTCTCTGAGCAGTGCATCAGAGCTGAATAGTCTCATATAATTTTTTTTTATAACTGTCCTATGAAATTTTATTTTCATGAGTAATTCTCTTTGCTTTTCCACAGAGTAAGAAGGTTGCATATTCTAGAAGTATTGTTCATATTTTACAAAATCATTCTTCCTGATAAAACCCTCTTCTTAATTTCACAGTTCCCTAAAATATTTAGTATTTTCTTCATATTATAATTCTTATATTAGTACATATTTATATGTGTTGACAGAGAAAATGTGTTTCTAGGTGTTAGAATATTTCAAATTCTCAATACATGCTAATAATTTTTGAGTGAAAAAAAAAAGAAGTTATAATATTAATCTTTTATTTGCTTCAGCCTGACACAAAACCTTAATTGGATGAGGTCATTAGAGACAAAGAATTTGGGTTGGTTTTTTTAAAAATCTAGTTGAAGTTTGTGGAGAATTGCAGGAAAGCTGAACTATTTCTGGAGAGTGTTAGAAAGCAACATGATTTTAAGAGAGGTATGATAGAAGTTGAGGGGGGAAATGTTTTCTGAGCTGATTTTAGAGGATGTTGAACTTAAAAAATTATTTAGTGACAGATCCCTAATCTTACTTAGCTTTAAAGAATATATTTGCATTTTCCCTCCACTCCCCAAGACCTTCTTTCCTTTGACCTGTCCCAACAAATATCTTATTTCCAGACATACATATCTACCTTCATATCATATGATCCATGCAAAAAATTCTAGGTTCTGTGTGACTCTGTGAAAGAAGCTACCTTGCAGATGGGCACAAGACAGTGCTCGTGGGCTGTGTCTGAAAGAAGCAGGGGCATGGTACTTTTAATCTGGAAAGAGGATCAAGTCTGAAGGACAATGGGAGTAGCCAGACTAAGGTAAGAGAAGCTTGGAGCTACTGTTTGCATGTGTTTAGGGTCAGCACAGAATACAATATAACTTGATGAACCAGCTTCTGGGCTAAATTAGCTTTGTGGGGAGAGTTGAAGTAGAAACAGAGGAATCTGGGATGTTGCAGGAGGTGAGGCATGAGGGTGGCCTGACATGGCTGGTCTGTGAGGCAGGGCTGTGTCCCCCCCACATGGGGTTCATGTGTTGTTGCCCCTGCTCTACCATGAAGAACTCTCTTGATTTCCTATCCTGATGCCTGGTTCTGATGAACAGGGAGGTAACATCCTGTCTCCTTCTTGCTCTCATGACTACAGAAGCGAGGACGTGTTTCAGATACATCTCCTCCAGTTTCAAAATTTCCACTGTTATCAGAACAATTATATGTGTTGTTGATTTTTTGTGTTGATATTTCTTTTCCAGCTTTTCTAGGCTTAAAATTACTGTATTCTAATTGTTTCAAGCAAAAATTGCCTTGGCCATCAGCTTATTTATTTGATAGTGCATGTGGATGAATAGCATCACTGTTCCATAGTGTGATTTGCAGAAGAAATCATAATTCTTACTTTAATGTGAAGTAAATGAAGTAAAGGAGATCCATAGGAGTGAGTTGTTTGCTTGCTGCTATTGAAAATAATTTATTGTCAAATTAATGATGACTGCATTTGGCTTTGTGACTGGATCTCCAAGGTACTGATGCTATTACCTGGATGACAAAAATGAGACTGGGGAAAAAAAGAAGAGAGTAAGGCCTCTTAATAGTTAAGTAATGAGGAGGTTGGTATCCAGTAAGATTAAACAGTATACAAATAATATTTCTTTCTGGGTTTATTATATCCTTTTAATATAGTAATAGATTGTAACTAACTTGATTTAATTTCTGTGTGTTTGTGAATAGAGTGTTTCTGGGATAGTGATAAATAAAAATTTATTCTGTATGAAATTTCACTGATGTTTTAATAAAGATTTGCCAGTTTTTAAAATCTGATAATAGGATGGATTTTCCTTTTTTTCTTCCTCTTCACTGAAACATGTTACTGACACAGACAGATGCATATCTCTAGATACTAAAATGACTTAAATATTAGCTGCAGTTAATCTTAGGGGGAAGTTGTGAGAATCTTGTGAGAAATCCCCCTCAAACTAATCTACTCCTTGCATCATTGCTGGCAGGTAAACAGCTGTGAGGAGGCTACTCTCCAGACAGAATTGTTCATTCCAGGAATCAGACTTCTTCTCTATGGCAATGTTACACACAGCTGAGTTATGGGTGCTTTTTTATATATATGTGTGTGCTTATATATATATTTATTTATAAAAATATATACATATGCATATATGTATATACACATATACATATATACACATCAGTCTTGTGTTCATCCTGCCTGAGACCAATTTTAGATCACTAATGCAATAGAAACATACATTTCAGTATACAGAGGACTTTGTAAAATATAATTTTGTTGGTAAGAGAAAATTGCCTGCTTGTTCCCACCATGAACATCCTTCCTATACCTTAATTCTCAGAAGGAAAAGGGTACAATTTGCTGTTTAATATGAGAAATGAGAGGAAACCCATTGTACTACCTAAATTCTTTTGCTCACATGCCCAACCCAACAATATGTTTCATGTGATGAAATCAAATAAATAATATTCAGCTTTATACACTCAGCCAAGTTTATCATGTTTGTAATTCTGCTTTCTATGATTCATGCCCTTTACTTAGCTAATTCCCCAAATACTCTGTATTCATCTCTTGGACTGTGTGTGTTATAATATTTATGTCTTGCTTAAGTAAGCAGGCAATCTGTCTCCCTCCTTACATGTGGTTTCTGAAGAATTCTGTTCAATAACACACAGCCAATAACATAAAGATGGGTGTAAGAAAGAGAGACAATATCTTTCAACACGGGAAGTAGAGCCATGAGGCACTGAATTGACAGGAGACGCTAGGGTAGATTCCTATTAATTTGCTTAAAGGCTCAGTAAGGTGAGAGGTTTCCAATTTCTGAAGGGAATAACTCTTCTTAAACGGGTAAACTGTTGTGGTTTTTGTTTCATTTCTCCTTTTGCACAGAAGGTGTAAGGGTGGTTTGTGTACGTGTGTCCATATATTTGTTTAAGATAAACATTGCTCTTTCCACTTCAGTTGAAGAATCTGAAATGGTATAAAATGGCACTAAAATGCAAATGAGTAATTGAATTAGTCAGAAGCTACGCAAGAGTGAAGTTCTACGTTGTTATGGAAAGCACTGTAATTCATGCTTTATGTATACCATGCTGCCACTAGGTTAAACTTGCAGAGAGAACGTTTGTTTTGTTTTGTTTTATCAAAGGATGGCTTTATTTAGCTTCTTTGGGGACATTCAAGGGCAGAGTTACTGAGCTAGAGTTTGCAACTCTCTGTTCTTTCCCTTAGCACAAATTCCCAGTAATTCTCACTGTACAAACTCCTGATGCCCGTCATCTAGGAAGGCCCATAAATGTATTTCACCATCATATTTCTTAGGAATTATAGATACTTACTAGCTGTTTGTAGCTTTTTTAATAAACTTTTCAGAGTTGGTGTTTGTTCATGTATGCAGTAATGCCCAGGAGACTTGGATTCCTTGCTTCCCTTGACAAACAGTCACTAAGACTTGTTTGTTCCTTCCAGTGCCTGCTGCACGATCCAAGTGGAACACTGGGGAGAGATAATATGAAATGGAGATTGCAGTATCAATCTACTGAGACCACGACTTCTCTTGTGGAAAATGAAATTTTGCAGATACCTGGCTTTATTTCTTGTGGCATGGTTTCATACCCAAAATTATCCTGTTGCTGGGATGTTCCTTAGCTAGGCAGTTGAACCTGCCATTAATTATAAGCAGCTGGAGTCTGATTGTATGCTCACCTGCCTACCAACAGCAGCGAGTAATATGTAAAGCTGATTCTTTGATTTGCCTCTCTAGAACATTTTCAGGTTAAGGTAAGAATCTGAATAGTTAAAAATTTTATGCCCCTCACACTAGGTTATTTTTGTAGCTAAAACTGACTTTTGTTGTAGCACTAAATGTCTGTTGAACTCTTAGTGGTACATTCTAATAAAACAGAACTTCTGTGAAATGGTTTCTTTAAGGTTTTGAAGTGTAGTTTCATCTTTAAAAAGCCATGAGCCTGGGCACACTGATGCTGGGAGACATTACCTTCCTATTTTTCTAAGAGTTTTTCTTGTTTATTGTGGTCTTAAATACAAATCTTTGAAATTCTCTAAAAAATTCTTATTCCACACACAAAAAAACAACAACCAACCAACCAAAAGAAAGAGGACTTTTTCAAGGAGAAAAATTTTATTCTTAAAAACGTGATAGTTTCACTTTATTCTGACAAAATCCTTGCTAGAGGATTTGTTATTAGTTTCAGTTTCAATTGATGTATTTTGTGACTATTAGGTGAAATGTACAACACTAACATTTCAGACATCCATTATTTCCTCTATATTTAGAAGCAAAGTACCCAACCCATGTGGTTAAGCAGTCTCTACTTATCTCTGTAACCAATCAACAAAATTGAATTTTAAGCATTGTGGTAATTTTAATGAATTACTTCTTAAATGCTGTGAAATATAGTTCCTCAATTAATGTCCTTAAAAGTTAGAAGGGTTCTCTGGCTTATCTGTAACATTCTTTGTTTTTTCAAGCAAGATAATACAGCAATTCAAAACTATTCCAACAATTAAAAACAAAGATCTGGGTGGGATCTAACTTACCGTGTGTGAAGAGTCCTGCAGTAGAACCTGCCTCTTTTTTCTGTATCATGAACTGGGAAATGTGGATTCCTGAACTGATATATTCTCCTGACTTAAATATGAAGATGATATTATTATTATTATTATTATTATTATTATTATTATTAAGCACATTGCAAAATTTATTGACACTGCAGAGATTTAATTTAATTTCATTTATGGATTAAATCCTTTTATAGGAGTTAAAGTCTAAAAATATGGGCTTCCAGCTGTTGTATGTTAAGCTAAGTTGTTTAGCAACATATCAAAACATTTCCATGAAAAGATTACTATCTTTTTTTTAATTAATCCCATAGGCAGCTTTTGCAAATGTTTTTGTATTATAAATGATTACAATGAGGCATTAAAGCATATGCAGAGAATAAAATTCCCCCCATGTATCCTTCTTGCCCTTCAAGTTATGTTTTAATACCAGCCTGCTAGCATGGTTTACAGAGGTGTGTGTACTTGATCAGGGTTCTATCACATCTATTGAGTACCAGTCTCTGATGAAGCATTTCACATAATCTTCCTTTTTCAGAAAAAACCCTAATGCTGATTTCCTGAGTTCTGCACAGTCTGTGTTTTTCTGTCTGTTAGAAGTGGCCATAGGAGAGCTATAGGAAAGCATTGCAAAAACCACTGTAATATTTTCTTTCAGGTATTACAGCGGAAGTCATCGTTGTAGCCTCATTTGATGAACTGCACAAACGAGCTCAGGAGGCCAAGGGGAAGATTGTTGTCTACAATGAGCCTTTCATCAGTTATGGTGAAACTGTGCAATACAGGTTACAAGGAGCAGTGGAAGCTGCTAAAGTTGGAGCAGTGGCATCCCTCATTAGGTCTATTGCTTCTTTTTCTATTCACAGGTAAGCATTTTTCTCTTTGCTTCCTGCAACTCACATTTCAGTGTTAGCTGACATGTCATTTCTGGGCAGGCATTTTGTGTTCTCTATGACTTAAACATTGCTAGTTATGAGTGGGTGTTTGGTTTTGAAACTATAGGCTTCACAGTCATTCTTTTCCCCTGTACTTTGTCATTCTTTCAGAAAGTTTTCTTATTTTTTTTTTTGTTCTTGATCCAAATTTTGTATAATATTTGTTTTGAAGAACTTTCTGCATTCTCAAGACTGCCATAAATATTCTGAGAAGAACCAAAACCAAATGTCTTTGGTGACAACAGGCTGTCAGTGATGATATGAGCTGGTCATTCTGTGTGTTTGACTAGAATGTACATGTACAATTTTCAATGTATTGTTAATTTTCCTAGCATGAGGCTGACTTATACTAGATGAAGGAGTACTCTGCTTTGAACATAATTATTTAGAACACTTTAGTGACAAGGTTTGTAATTCTCATACTGCTTTTTAAGTAAGGTATGTAGAAACAACCCTTTTTGAAAAAATGTAAATATTTTTAGATTTCTTAGTACATTATTTGGTTATCACTGCAGTTTACGTTACTGAAATTATATGTTTTAGTTTTCTGGTTGGTAACAGAATTCCTTCTTTATCTGGGAGTTTTTTCCAGCTCTGAAAGCTAACACTTAAAATGCTTATCTATTGTGAAAAAGGCCAGTTGAGGTATAGAGAGGAAATGGAGAAGGGTTCAGCCATATAGTGGGAGGCTGACAAATGCACACTGTCCTTTAACACAGTATTTTTTAAATCTTACACTGTTATTGGTGACCTTAATGCCTACAGTGATCTTTGTCTAGGAGCCTGCTGGCTGTGATGGGAGTCCTGGTCAGGCAGGCCCAGAGAGCAGATCTGGACTGGGAACTAGATCTGGACAGGCCCATCTGCCTGCCCACCATCCCATCCCTGAGCTGCAGCCTGAGCAGGACTGGCAGGGCACCAAGTGATGCCAGACACAAAGCTTGACTGCCTAAACTGTAGAGCTCTGTTAATAAAATCATTTACATAAGACAATATGAAAGATACCCAGTTTATACAAGAGGTGCTGTATTTTGTAGCAGTCTTTCTTTGGCAAGTACATGTATAGAGCCATAGGGATTGTTTATTCCTCCCTCTAGTTGCCCACCCAGTAACTCTTTACCCACAGAGGAGTCATTGGCCGTAGCTAACCTGTCCCTGAATGTGTGCCACAGCATAACCTGGGCTTGTAATCTGTTTGGGCAACACCATGGTTTCTTTTTGATCTCTGCTCCTAGGTTTTCTTTCTGCCGAAGTCTAGACTGGTAGGTGGGAAGCATGATATAGCTTTGAGTCTTGCTTGAGGCTGGAACTTGGGTGACTTGGGAGGCATTTGGTGGCATGCTTGAATCCACTTCTTCAGAGAGAACATGAGTGATCACACCTCACCAATATGAGAAGTGTGCAAGCTTCTCCATTTGTAATGCTTCAGAGACTCAGAAAAAGGAATGAAGTGCACTAAATATATTGGAACACATGCATAGAAGAGCTCTTGCTGCCTCTGTAGTTGCTTAGTAGCATTTTTGTATCCTTGTCCTGGTTTCAGGTGGGATAGAGTTCATTTTCTTCTTAGCAGCTGGTACAGAGCTGTTGTTTTGGATTCAGCATGAGAACAACATTGATAACATACTAAAGTTTTGGTTGTCGTTGATTAGTGCTTGCCCTAAGACTTTCCAGTGTCTCATGCTCTGTGAATGAGGAGCTGCACAAGAAGCTGGGAGGGAGCACAGCCAGAAGAGCAGACCCAAACTGTCCAAAGGGATATTCCATAGCATAGGATGTCATGTTCAGTATTAAAACTGGGGGGAGGGAGGGAGGAGGGGAACTTGGCCAGAAAGGGCCAACCACTTCTTGGGAGCAGGCTGGGCATCAGTCAGAGGGGGCTGAGCATTGTGCATCATTTGTTTTTCTTCAGGTTTACTTATTTGCTGTTGGGGGTTTTGTAATTAAAATATTTTTATTATTATTATTATATTTTGCTCTGTTTTTTTCCGTACTGTTTAACTGTTCTTAACAGTCCTCAACCCATGAGTTTTTGTATTTCTTTCCCTGAGTCTTCTTCCCATCACACTCAGGGAAATCATGAGCTAGCAGCTGCACAGTACTTCATTGCCAGCTGGGTTTGAACCATGAAAATGTTCCACATTCCTTTAAAGAAGTCAAAATTACCTGTTAAAAGTGCTTTCTGAAATATGAAGCACTTGAATTCAGCTACCATTCAAACTATTACTAGTGTATTTCTTGGTGCCCAACAAATGTGATGTTTACAATGTATTTTCTAATACTTAGAATTTTCTAATAAAGCTCATAATAATGAACAGATAGTGGAATGTGTTTTAGAAACAGTTTTACAAAAAAAATATATGGTTTCAAGATAGACTTATTTGGTATCATCAAGGAATATTGCAATCTATAATGTGTTGATTTTCTGAAAACCAGAAGATGATTTCTCCTGTGTGTAGTTTTGGTGCTATGCAGAATTTTTCAATTGCAAGTTACTGTATCCTCTGTTTGGTACAGTATTTAAGGAAGTGCATTTAGTATGTAATGAAAAGCTTAGAGGTGAGGAACAGAGGTGGAGTCAGAAAGAATTGGTACTACAGCTATTTCAAAACTGAATGGAAGAAGGTGCCAAATGAATATTTCTTTAGAAGTATTGAATCCTTAATTGATACTGGGAGCAGAGGTGTCATTCCCTAAAGCAATTTCAAATGTAGATACTGCCATGAAGAATTTTTTACTGTTACTTTCTGTACTCTCTTCATTTACCTTCACTTAGGGTTTTTGTTGTTTGGCTTTGTTTGTTTGGGGTTTTTTTTAATATGGAATGGATTGATTAATGGTTTTTTTCCTATAATACAGAAAGACCTCTGGTCCAGTCCCTCCCTTCGACTACTCAGTGATGACTAGATCTGTTTCTCTTGCTTTTAACAAGCAGGTATCGCTGCAGGCAGGATGAATTTTATGTCCATGCATTCTCCTATGTTTTCTTCTAATTGCCAGCTGTGTATCTCCTTGTCTGTCCTAGCAGTGTGCTGTGCTGGATGGACTATGTGCTGGACGTGGTGCTTCTTATCTGTCAATGTCTGGGGCACGCTTTGTTCAAGTCACTTGCCTTTTTAATTGGCTGGTGGGAAACACTGCCTTGCTGCAGGGAGAAGGGTGAGAGATGACAGGTAAAAAGCTAATAAAAGGTTTTTAAATGTTATGAAAGTAAGTCTTGCATTCTTGCAGTTTGTATACTGTTGCATTGTCAACCAGAGCCTTTACTTCTTTGGCCTGTGTGTTTACATGTTCACTGATAACACAAACAGATGATAATGGGATTGTGGAGTTTTCCAAAACATCCTGGAAACATCTTAGAAGAAAATATCCTCCTTCTCACACTGCACTACCCCAGTTTCAGGTTAATGAAAGGTGGAATTTCACCATTTTTCTTAAACTATTTCAAGTTTGGTGAATGGGGTTTTTTATTTCTTTCTTTGAGGAGTCTGTTCGTTTGTTTTTTAAATTTTTCAACCCCTTTTCAACAGAGGACTGCTTATTGTTATTCAGTTACTCTGTTTGCTGGAACAATGTAAGCCACTTTGTGGTGTGATTTCTAGGTGATCTTGCAATATGAGTAATATTGATAGGTTATAACTAGGTTTTGTCATTAACATCCTAGGCTTATTAGGGCTCATTCTTCAAGTTTACTTACAAGGCGGAATTGGTGAAATCACAACATGAATTAAATCACTGTTCTTTCGCTGGTAACTTGGTGGCTGTTTCTTGTTCCAGAAATGGCAAGTGGCTGCCACATTGTCAAGGCAAAAAGAGAATCTTTGACTGGGGACAGTTTATTTTACTCTGAGGTGTGGTAGTATAACTGTGGAGTAATGAAACACTGGCAACTCAAGCATCCCAATTCTTAGTAAGGGCAAGAAGGGGTGAATGTCATTATACTCAGGAAAACTCATTGATGTGTTTGTACAAGGACTCATGACGCTCGTTGGTGACGAGTATTTGCTGTTGAGTTTCAAAAGTGGATCCAGTCATTTTGAGCAGCAGTGCTAAGTTAATAGGAAATAAAATTAGCCACCCGTCTTCCTTGACCTGTGAAGAGATGACAGTAGTTAAACGGTATTTACAGTGTTACATGGTGGTTGTGTCTCGTGGCCTTGTCTGCCTCTTGTGTTAAATTATTCTCTTGCTACTTTATTAATAGTGTGTAAGAGTGGTTTTGTTGTTTTGTTTTGGTTTGGGGTTTTTTTGGTTTTGTTTGTTTGTTTGTTTGTTTGTTTGTTTTTAATGTAGGAGAAGGTAACTGTAATTAAGAGGTAATTGGTGCAAGGGACACTCTCCACTATATCAAGTTGCCCAAAGCCATATCCAACCTGGCCTTGAACATTGCCAGGGATGGGGCATCCACAATTTTTCTGGGCAACCTGTTCCAATGCCTCAGCACTGTCACAGTGATGGATTTGTTCCTAATATCTAATCTAAACCTATTCTCTTTAGGTTTTTTGGCATAAAAGCCATGCTGTGAAATGCCAGTGTCCATAAAGGAGACAGAGGAGTCCTGCAACTTTTTTCTATTAAAGGGAGAGCATCTACTAGGCTGTTCCCCTGTGGGATCTCTCTTCAGGTTTTGGAGGATGCTCCTCCTTTTATCCTAAATTCCCAACCACATGTTGCCCTCTTCCTTTCCACACTGATCAGGTACTAGGAAGTTACAGCCTTCCCAAACCACCTACCACATATTCCCCCAAAAACATGTATTGTCATTTTCCACTGAAGTTTGGAAGTTCAGGATGTCTGGGTTTTGCAGATTCATCAGAAGTTCAGACCATCTTGGCTCTACAATAGATTTGTGTGAACCCATTACCCTAAAGTTAACTGTCTGGGTTCTGTAACAGACTTGGCAGCTTGATTTTCATAGAGACATTAAGACCCATTTCAAAGACATTAACAGCCATTTCTCCTAAAGATCACCATAGCCATTCTGACTGGTTCTTTCAGACCTAGTCATTCCTGGAGACATTAACATCCTATTTCTGCTATCATTTGTGAAGACCCTCAAACATTGAGTCTTTTGTGAAGACATTAGCACCCATTTTTCCTACTAGTTTGAAGCCATTCCCCCTTGTGCTATCACTAAAGACCCTTGTAAAATGTTTCTCTCCATCTCTCTTGTAAGTTCCTTTTCCCAATTACAATTTTCTGAAGCACTGGCAATTTGGTGGTGAAATTTAAACGTGGGTATTAGGGATTAGGATTAAGGGTAACAGAACTATTTTTAATGAATCTTCTCAAATAATTTGTATTATTGTAGTAATTCAACAGTATCTATAATATTTGGCCTCTTGTAGAAATCTGAGTACTTTTTTTTTTTTTTTTTTTTCTGCTTTAATAACTTAACTGTGCTGAGATTAATGATAATGTAAAATACTTACTGTAATGTAAAATAAACTAATGGGTGTTCCCAGTTTGTAGTGGATTTTTTTTACAGTGAAAATACTCAGTTTACAAGGTATGGTTGAAGTTGAGCGGTAATCTGGATGACAGGTCCCATGCTACAACAAGCAGTGCCGCTGAAGAAATAATGATAACAGAACTATTTTCTGCTACCGTAGGCTTGCTTTTTCACAGCAGTCATTCTGTTTATTAAATAATCAAAGTGAAAGAAGATAGGAAAAGTGAAGTGCTTAGCTGTAAGGCTCCTGAAATTAGCCTTAAGATAGCCATAAGTCTTTGGGGTTGTTTGTTTCCCAGCTGTACATTTTGAAATATTTCATAGATAGAAAAGTGTCCTTTAGCTATTGAAATGGTCCAGTGTTTATTCTGTGGTGAATGTACTCTTATGAATCTAAAACTTGCAGTAAATCCTTCTGTGCTTCAAGAACCACAGATTAAATAATGTCATAACACTGTATCTTGTAATAATAACTCCTTTAAGGGCTCAAGAAAGAAGCAAAATTGAGTGCTTTTCTGAGAACTCAAAAAGGAAGTTCCCAAGAATCCTCAGGATAAATACCAAGAGCTCTACTTTACATTTTTTTACATGCTGCAGAGCAATCTCTACGATATGCAAGAAATTCAACAGGGAACATATTACAAGGCCAAAATAGGCCAAGTAATAACTTTGACACAATTTAGAGACTCTTAACCAGGACACATATTTGGTCAAATTCTTTCCTTTTTATACTACATTCAGCATCTTATATTTTCCTGAAGTGTTTTCCTTCACTTTTTCTTTCCTTCTTCAGCCTACAAGTGGCCAAGACATATCACCAGCTTGTGAAGCTCCAGTAACTCTAATCAAAAGCTTTGTCTGGATGAAAGCTGAAGTCATTAATGGCATGGTGCAACTCAAGATTTATGACTGAGGTTGCATAGATGATCCATGTCAGTACATATGGCACAAGGCTAGTACATCATCTCATGGAATGTATGTGAATTTGAAAACCATTTCTTTTCCATTGCATTTCCATTATCCTAATTTCCCCTATTTGTAATCTCACTTCTTTTATTTTCTCCTACCATGTCTAGTCATGGATACCTTTTTGTATATGAATTGTTTTCCTTTGTATTCCTTATGGCTTGTTAGACAGGTCATGATCTTCTCAATCTTGCTGACAATGTGTATACATTAGTGGCATTTTTCAGCTATCACAGGGACTTTTTACCACACCACCTCTTCTAGTGCTTGGTCTGCTGCCTTTGGTTTCAGACATGAGAACTGCTTGCTAAGGTGATAATCTTCCTTTCCCTAAACCTGTCTGAGAAAAGTAAGGGCTTATGCACATCAGTAATGACAGATTCAGTTTCCTCTTCTTGCTCTGCCATGTGTTCTGAATTCTGGGATGATACAGTAGTTTTACTAGGATTTCTTTTGCTTTTTGGTTGGCTTTTTTTTTGATGGGTTTGTTTAGTTGTTTGGTTTTGTTTTAATAGCAAAGAGATGCATCTGGCCCTTAAAACCATCTTTGAAATGGTATCTTCCTATTGTATCCTGAGCTCTGAAGGCTCCTTTCCCTGCTGTTCAGCCCTTGTTTCCACTATGAATGCCAGTATACCCATTTTTTGCTGCTGTCTTAGGAATCTTTCTTCTTGTGACCTGTTCTGCTGTCCATAGAGGGGAATCCGTGGTGTGTTGAGTAGGCAGCATCTTCCATCTGCTTTGCACAGGCTTAGGGAATGCACAAAGCACAAGGGCAGCAGGAAGCAGTGTGAGGATTGTAGAGATGCAACAGTAGTGATGTAGCATGACTGAAGAAATCAGGAAGTGCCATTGATTATCCGTGATCCCTTTTCATTTACTGGATTAGACTAGGAATGAGAATTGATCATAAGAAACATCTCAATAAGAGACTGTCCTAAAGCGATATCCTGTGGCAACGGGGTACAGTGGCATTGTCTCCTGTTCTACTGAGGAAGCAGGAAACAAGGATAAAACCCTTATTTGGGATCTAACAAGAGAAAATAAGAGCAGCCCATATTTTGTAAGTCTCTGGGGAGCTTGTGGAAAGATTCTAGTTATGTTTTATAGCACTGTGCATATTGTCTTGTTGCCCTTAGAGATATGAATTGGTGGTGCGCTGTGGGGTTTGCTGTGCACTTAGAGGCTTTCCCTCCAGGATGTCTGTAAGTTTTGTTGACTGACAATTTGTTAATTTTTACTTTGCTTCCTATGTTCCCTTCAGGCCAGCATGCCAGACTGAATTCTGCAGTGCAGTCTTAGTGCTCACTTTTGGGCAAAGCCTAGCTGTTGAAAAGAGAGTTAGAAGTCATTAGAAGAAATGGAGCCTATGTTTTAGGAGATGATCGTATTGTACAGTGGGTTTTTGCTATTTGCACAGTGATTAACAAGTCAAATTTCAGGTAACTTCATAACAGTGAGAAATCTGTAGATGTTTCTTCAGTCCCAATCTCTCTTTGGCTTTTACCAAACTTTTTTCCTCTTATTCCTTTGAACTGCATAACTGGGTTTTGGTTGTTTTTTTGTTTCCAGTAGATGGGGCCTGATGTGACGTCTGCAATCTCTGTGTAATTTCTGGCTTTTTTTTTTTTTTTTTTTTTTTCTTACAAAGTCACTAAAATGGCGGTGAGACCAACAAGAGCTTTCTCTACCTCCTCCTAGTTTTGACTCCTCCTGTTCAGGAACATGTTCATGTAATTGTGAAGAGTTCCATCCATTTAGTGTCTAAGTCACACAATCAATGTCCTGTAACATGGTAGAGGTAGATAAATGGCTATTAAAATCTTTTTTGATAGACCCTGTTATCTAGAAAGATGCTCTGAGCTCTATTGAAATCCTGGCTTCCTCACCAATAACTTCCCAAGGCAAATCTTTAGCAATGTAGTTTTTAATTGTTTGGGGTTTGGTGGTGTTTTTTTTTGTTGTTGTTTGTTTTTTTGTTGGTTTTTTTTTTTTTTTTTTGTCTTCTGGACGTTCCTAACATTACTGAGTCATACATTATGTTGATGGATGGATGGCCACCTATATCACAGTTAAATCTGATCTTGTTTGAGTACCATGAGCACCTACTGATTAGGTTCCATAGTATTCGGAAGTTACTAAGTTTTATTCTACCTTTGCATTACTGGTTCATGCATATAAAGATGCTCAGTGTATAAAACTTCCAAGTTTTGGCTTTCATGTGCTGGTCTATATGGAGTTACAGCTGTGCTAGCTGTGGGTTGAGCACCAGGAACTTCAGCAATTTCCCGTGATTTTCTGTTTCTTCCTAATCAGCTTCATCTTTCTTCAGTACTGCCAACCTCTTCTGTGTCTGTATGAGTTGTGGTGCCTATGAAAAACCCATTAGTAACTTCAGAACCCTCTGACATGATTATAATGTCTTGACCTATCAACTTCAGGTTTGTTTTAATGTCCTCACAATATTCAGTTTTCTTGATTACAGCAAGTGTCTCACTAGTATGTGGTGACCATATTTGTGGAGGATTGAAGGAAAACTTGAAAAACAAAGGCAGATAATTATTATAGAGAGGGATCTGGGTAATACAGTACCAGTGAATTGATTTCTCAATCTGTATATTTATTTTCAGCTGCCGATAAGATCTGCAAAGTACATGGGCTGTTATTTTGCTTCTCTGTTATTCTCCGTGTTTCTTCTGTAAAAGTGCAGTAACTGTGGACTTTATCTGGAATGTTCATATCCAGAACACATAAGCATTTGGCCCTGGACAACTGGAAAAGATGAAATAGTCCCAGAATGTTTGTGCCAGAATGCTAGAGAATTGGTGTTTGGGGCGTCCTAGCCTAATATTATCTTCTTCTTTTTTTTTTTTTTTTTTTTTTTTTTTTTTTTTTTTTTTTTTTAATGAAAAAGAGTAAATCCTCTGTTTCTTCATGTATTATAAAATTACTTTCAAGGTACACAGTACCTCACTTTTTAAATTTTAGTCCAGGCAATGCTGAAACAGCTTGTACAGAGGTCTATTATATAGATTCACCTGCCTATCCAATTTTATTTTTTCATTACTTTTTCCATTATTGTCATGGTTTTCCAGTCCCTATTTCCACTGAGTATTGTTTCTACTTCCTATACTACTCAAGATACTTTTTCTGAATGTTTGGCATTATTCTTAATTTGATGAAGTTACTAACATTTATCTACATATTGCAAAATCATTTGAACTTATATATATTGACGTTTTATTTAGAAACCATGTTGTATCTGTTCTAAAGCCCCTGAAGTGCTCTTTTACTCTTTTCAAGATTCACTGCTGATTTTCAAAAGTGAGCACAGGTTTTCGCAGGGACTTTGGCTGTAATAGAACATAAAATTTTATTTTAATATATAGTTTTTACTTATGTAAAACAAACAAGCAACCAAATGTAGGTGCCAATTTTAAAATATATATTGATTGCTAGTCAGCTGTTAACATAGTTAATCTCTCTGGTCAACACTCTAGGCATGCAGAGGATTTGGAAATGCTAATTCTTCGCTTTGTTTTGCCTTGTTTGCTTAAACATGTGATTAAACGTGTATGGTTTATTCCAACATATTATGATTTCTCTTTACAAAAATGCTATCACTGTTTTTCATAAGGCAGGTGGCCTCTTTTTTCTGCTATTTCTTCCACTTCCCACAGTCTTACTTGTGGCTTGTCCATATGGTAGGGTATTTCTATGTCTTTCATTACATGTAGTCTTCCCATAGGATGGCCTCACCCTGCTGTGCTATCCTTGCTACAGTGTATGTCAGATATGTAAGTATGATTGGATAGATCTATTTGTATGATGAAAGCCCTTGTTTGTGGCACACAAATTTTGACTTGTGTTTTTAGGAAGTCAGAAGCAATTGTTCCACAGCTGTTGTTTAGAATCGTTTTCTAGATGTGGGCTGGTGTTGATGGCCAACAGTAATAATGGGTTCTTCCCTGTAGAAGCAATATCTAGTGCCTCAGAAGTGTAACCATTTCAATTACTTTAATCCTTTTCCACAGGTTTGTTTTCCCTTTCAAATCCAATCACTCACTTGTGTTTCTCTTACTGTGTCCATCTTGTTGCATCAAATACTAATGATTTTGTGTTACCTGCAGGGCTAAATGGTGAAAATTCTTCTCCATCTGGTTTATTAAATGAGAGGTGCCAACTCCTGTCTCTGCTCTGCCAGTGATGCCAGTTCTGATTACTTGCCTGTTGTCCACTCCTTCAGGCATCTTATACTTTCTCTCGTTTTGTTTCTATATTTAGGATGATGATACAAACCTAAAGCCGTAACTCTGTTCTCTTCCGGTTTTGCTTTTTAAATCTGACTTTTGTTCAGTATTTATATATTATTTCCTTTAGCTGGTTAGATGAGTAGAGTCCGTGACTTCTGCTGAACTGTTTCACCTTTTGCCTTTATTTCATGGTGACTATCCACAGTACTTCTGCCTTGGCTGTCTAATGTGAATACTGCAAATACCCTGTATTCAGTGTCGCTGAAACAGAGAGGGGTTGTCTTTTGTATGCTTCTGTTCATTTTGATGATGATGATGCAGGATTAGGCTTTGACTGCACTTCATGGCTTTTTAATCCATTGTGAAGGCAAAAGAAGAACTTTTTGTTCTAAGAATAAATAGCAGAAAGGAACCACGTAATTACTGCCATAATTTCTATTTGGATTTCTTCGCATTAATTTGCTTGTGACTTTGAAGCACACAAAAATACCTCAACAAGAAATATTGAAACTATGTACTGTTTAGTTCTGAAAAATCCAGATTGCTTCTAGATATTTGTGAACCAAAGAACAAAAGGATACTTCTGTCAGACAAGGGAGATTAATCATGTGAATCAATTAAACCCAGGGGTTCTGAAGTTCCATTTATCACTCTGCTAGTGCCCCTGAGGGATTCTTGAGCAGGTCACAGCATTATCGCTCTTTTCTTGTTTATAAGCAATATTAATATTTCTTGAATGTTAATTTAGGATAGCATTTGTACATTGTTTACTGTAAAGCAGACAACATTAAAAGTCAGCTTTTCTAAACTGTGTTTAAGTAGTCAGTAGAAGATTCTGCAAAAATTTGCACGTGCCAAAACCAAGTAACAGTTGTATTACCATGTAACAGTGGGTGACTACTGCTGATAAATAATCCATTCTATAAACGTTGGGGGGGTGGTTTAGATTGATTGTTGAATTCTGCTAGATTGAGGTTTAGATCTGTGGGAAGGCTCTGGCAGGTGGTGAATGACAGAGAATACAGTTCATTACGTAGGAATATCGTATTTTCAAATGTAAATGTTTAAAATAATTTGTTGACTGTAATTCAAAGAATTTGAGTTAAATTCAGTATTAACTCACTGTGAGAAAGTTAAACCCACTGAAAAGAGCATGAAGGAGCTGGAATTTCAAAAAAATAAAAGGTTTTACCTTAGTAAAAGTTTTATATCATCAAGAACAACATAGACTTTAGAAATCAGGTTCTGGGATTCAAATGTGATTTTGCCAAAAATCTAGGATTTGGAAAGAGTGAATTCCCAAGGAGAGATGTAATGAGGTTTTAGTTGTTTTTCTGTAATCTGTGTATTGCTTGCACCTCTTCATGAACCAGTTTGTGATCCTTCTTTAAGAAGGGTTTGTGTCTCCCTCTGAGTATCGCTATCTGCAGTCTCTGTAGAAGGAAAGAACAATTTTCAGGGCTCCTAGTCTGGGGTTTTGAGAAGGCTGCAGTTGCTGTTGGGTGAACACTGAAGTGCCAGAAATAATGTGAAGAGACCAGGCAACTTGAGTGCATGCTCTGTATGTCCATAAAGGGCATTAGAGGCATGTATGTTTGTGCTCTAGCTCAAAGACCTTGAGAAGGGACTCAGCATTGTCCACATGCAGCCAAAATCCTGGGCAGTTGAGTTCATCTGAGAAACCATCCAAGGCTGTAACTCCACAAAATAATGGGGATTTTTTCCCCCTCTTCTTTTACGTAGTTTATAATGATGACAATCTAGGAAAACAGAAATGGTGTGCTGCTGCGTCTGAGAGAATGCTAACATTTCAGTCTTGCCAGAAATGCAATGTGAATAGGCAGACCCATGAGAAAACTTTAGCAGAGCTACTTGGAATAACAAGTGCAGCTGCAACTTATGTTTTTAGAAGTATAACTGTTTTTCAGTGTCTAAAATTAGGTTTCAGTCATGCAAATCTTTGTATGGTACTTCTGAGTGACAACCAGTGATGGATTCCTTTAACCCTTCTCGTATTCCTCCACTATTTTGATTTTACTTAATGGAGTAGCTTAACATTTAGTGAAAGGATGCCAGAATCTGGGCAATTGCAATAAGATGACAAGGAATTAGAGAACACCATTGGAAAGCACCGGACTTGTAGGTGACATTTTTCTGTGGAAATTTTCCTGAGAAAGGAAAGGAGAATTCCATTCTGTCCTTTAGGATCTCCCACATAAGGTGTCTGAAGCTTTTTAGTTTTGTTTATTTTTAGTCCAAATATGTTTGTGGCAGAAATTTTAGCCACAAATGCACTATTATTTCCACCTCCGCATGCGTTTTTCAGGCCATCACAAAGTTTAACAGGGAGCTGATCTTGTGAGCTGGACAGTCTGACTGTCGTGGTGTCTTAAGGATGGTCCTAGACAGGTCTATTTCTCCCAAATGCTTGACAAATCACGAACTTTCAAGGGGAAGTTGTTTTAGCAGCATTTTTGCAGCAAAGCTGCTCAACAGTTTCATAGCTCTGGCAGCAAGAAGTGCTGCCATGTTATTTGCAGTGTATCCTGGGTCACATCAACCATCAACTGTTCACTGCAGGTGAACAGTTCTGTGGTTAGATCAGGGATCAATTACTGTCCCATTAAAAATGGAGTTTTGTTAATACTGGTATTAATCAGTATATGGGCTATATTCCAAGATTCACCTGCAGGTCAGTGAAACTTTAGCTTCATGTGGATGAAATTATTAGACCTCTTTGAGAGGTGGGCTTTGCAAACTGCAGGTGATCTTTGGGCTGCACTTACAGAACAATTGCTTTAAACTATTTGATAAATAGTTATGAATTGCACACATCTGGGTTTGTTCTGTAGAATTCAGTATCTGTTTATAGGCAAGTTAGATTTGAAACAAGTACAATTTCCAGTGAATAATTTAAGTAACTCTACTACGCTTACACAGAAGCGTAGTATAGAATATTTTAGAGGAAGAAATTTTAGCTTGACAGCTGCTAGGTAATTCAGCCTGTGTATATATTAGCTTGTAAAACACAGTTCTGCTTCTAAAAATTATGATGCACTTCTTTCTAAGTAGGTATAGTTTTTTCAAGATTTTCTATTTATATTATTCATGAAGTTATATACATGGTCTCAGTGTCAACATTAATCATTTGCAATCAGAAAGATAATTTTCTTGCACATTGTAGTTTGTGGGGTGGAGAATAATAACTACTTAGTACCTGAACATTGGGAAGAAAATTCCCACTTTTTATCCTGTTACTGACTTGCAGTGTTGCACTAAGTGATCTTCAGTGTTTTCCTGTATTGAGCCCTAAGGCTGTGAAGCGTACACGAGGCTGAGCGCAGGTGACTTGCTGCGTGCCTCTCCTCGTGGAGGCTGCCTGAACACGAGTGAGACCCTGGGCACATGGATGAGGAGAAGTGGGGAAGCCTGTGGTCCTCTCTGACAATCCTTTTCTCCTGGAGCTAGCAGGGGTGGACTTGAAGAGCTCTGGCATTCTCACAGCTGTCATTTTTCTGGAATCTCATCATATCCCTAAATCTGTGTCACCTCAACAGTTCATCTGATCTGACTGGATATGTGCTTGTATCTCTTGGTTCAGGTCCAAAATCATTTGCATATTTTAATTTATGTACAGATTTTAAAAGTGATGATCATTATTATGTACCAGCCTCCAGCCTGCTACCTTTTTTTCCAACAACGTTTTCCTGAGGAGCACAGATCAACTAATGAAAATGAGAGAAAATGATATTGTTTCAAATAGTGTCTCTTCCACCACAGGCTCTCATAGGTACTCTTTATTAGATATTAAAGAAACCCATAAATTGCAAAATTGGAATTGAGAATAATCTTTTCTCTCCCATTCAGATGATGAAGGAAGTGCTGTATCTCCAGGATTAAATGGGAAGAGAACAAACTGTCAAACATTAGGCAAAACAATATGACTACATAGTGTATGTTGAAGTGCATAACAAACTTGATAGCAAAAACAAAACCCTGAGAAAATGTTGCATTTTGTCAGCAATCCCTCTTTTCCTTTTGGGGAAGGAAAATGACTTGAATTCTCAAGACTGAACTACTTTCTTAGAAAACCCCTACCGTAATTTCCTTATGAAAACTGCTGTGTGCTAGGTGCTCTTCCTGCATGCTCCCAAAGAAACCTGTAGCATGGAAAGGTCCCCAAAATTTATTCAGTCATTATCTCAACCACTGTTTGTGCTGGATTTTTTTTTTCCCAAGCCTGACACTCTTCGTTCCCCGGACACAACTAATTGCCAGGAAAGGAGCTCTTAAGAGGAAACACATACCTATTGGGACAATTTTTATTTCATCTGATGTAGATTATCATGCTTTTGAGAGAATCTGCCTAAGTCAACAAATACAGCTGGGGAAAGAGCACTCATAGTCAGCATGACATTTTGCTGGGATGCTCAATATTTAGTTGTAGTTCACCAAAGTTAAAATACTATAAAGAATTTTAAAAATACACTCTGTTCTTAAAGAGAATTTTTCTGTTCTTAAAGAGAACTTTTCTGCTTACAGTGGATTTCAGGTTCAAAAATGAAAAATTCAGGGTACTTGTGAGATCGAGGACTCACAGACTTGCCTGAATTTTGGAAATAAAAATGTACCATTTATTGGAGAACAAATCTATCAAATAAGTTTAATACTCTATTAGATAAAGTTTTCCTATCGCTTAGGCATTTATAGTACATTTTTCATTGCATAAGTCAAATTGTATAACGTGTGAATTAGATAACAGGCAAATGTAAAGATCAGGTGTGGTTAAAACAGTCCCTTTCAAGTGACACTACTAAAATTTCTCAATTGAGAGGAAAAATAAGTGATCCTTCCCTCTGTTTTATTTTGACTAACATATTTTTTATTCTCTTTTTTATTTGAATGGTAAAATTATTGGATTGTTCAACAGAACATCGAATAGGTGTTTAATATTTTATAGAAATTAGAAGTGTGGGAGTGAAGGAAGCATTTACGCAGTGAGGATTTTTCAGAGCTTCAGTTTTCTTCAGAAAATATTGTGGCTCACCTAGACAAGAGTGGCTTGTGGCTTGCAGTGGCTTTTTTTTTTTTGGCTCATTCCTTGAAGTTAAATCCAGTCATTCCTTTCACTTTTTTCTCATATCCAGTTAGGTTTTAAAGTCTTCTCCCCTGTTGTCCCACCTCCTTCTGTTTTGGTTAATGGAAGTGTTTCAGTGGAAAAGGTCGTACTTACAGAGGGAAAGATAACTAGATTTCTCTATTCCCTCTCTTCTATTTTACTTTTGGGATTTAATTCCATGCTATCTGAGATGATAATAACTATGTTATTCTACTGTCTAGTTTTTTATTTTTAAAAGTTCTCCTCTTTAATCCATCCGCATAGTTGTCTTTGATACCAAGACGTTTTGTCCCCTGCTGACTTCAGAAACATGTTTACCCTCTGCCATTTCTACCTTAAGGTTTCCCTTGACTACCTTTGTATTCCTGTTGATACTCATCTTACTTTTTACACTTTAAAAGTGTATCTCCATGAGGCTTTGTTTGCATTGCTTGTTGAAGGGAGAGGGTTCCTAGATGCATAAGAGTTTAAGATTGGTTTGGTTTTTGTGGAGGACAGTGTCCAAAGCGCATACTGCTCTGAATGGTGGGTTGCATGGAGAAGGAAGGAAAGAAGAAAAGTACTATCCATATCTGTCACCGAGACACACAAAGCAATCACACGCAGACAAGAGATTTTCGCAGAGGTTCCTCTGATCCAGCTCCCAGCTGAAAGAGCGGAGAGAAGAAGACCCCTTTGTTTATTCTTTTACTTTTATACATTTGTGGGTCTAGCAGAAGATTGGCTTTTTGGGGTTTCTACCCCTCAGCCTCAGTGGCCAGACGAGTTGTCAGTTACAATTGTTTTCAGGTTAGAAATATGTAAACAAAGGACAAAGAATGAAAAACAAAGGATTTGTTTATATTACTTCTGTGGGAAAGGTAGAAGAACTGCTCTAATATTCTACAGTAACTAAAAGATCTGACTCCATTTATGAAAATCAAAAGGCTAATAAAAAACTCAGAAAAACCAGGGTAACACATATCCTTTTACGTGAGTTTGAGACTTTCTTCTGCCTCCTCTCAGACCTTGCTCCCCTCTGTTTACCTCAGCAGTCAGCTGATAAAAAGGGAGTTTTATGGTGGTAAGACAAAAATCCTCTATCCCTACCCTTTTCCTTCAGATGAGTGTAGCTGCATATTACCCTTTACCATGACCAACTTTTGAAAGGAGGATGAAGCTCCCTGTACTGCCCCACGATATATTATATTCAGTACTAGGGCTGACTCATGTTTCTGGTGTGTATGTATATGCCTGTGTGGGAGAGCTTGACCCTCTCTGCTACTCCCTGTCTCTGTCTCTATCTCTAATGAGTCAGAGACTTGGAAGGACTGATAGAGTACCCTGAAAGCTCTAATGCCTCTTCACACCTATTTGTGCTTGATAATTTTGATGTAAGAGTTAATTATAACAATGAAAAACATCATTAAATGGAGACAGTATGAAGAGCAGGTCAGTATTCTAGACAGCTAAGCTCTTACTTATTTTTGTATTGCTGGCCTTGTGATGCTTCTTTGATTTGCTGCTTCCCAAATAAAGAAAATGAGGGGGTTTGTTGTTTTGGGTTTTGATTTCTTTTTTGTTTGTTTGAATTTATTTATATCCTTCCTGTAGGTATAAAATATAACATCTGTTCTCTGTGAGGTTTTTTGAATTTGTTCTCTGTACTCATTGGTCTCTGGTGATAGAGGGGGTCACTGAAGATATAAATAAGACTTGTGCTCTAGGCTGAGAAGCTAGGAATTCAACAACAACAACAAAAAATTAAAAACAAAGCCTATGAAACCAGAATCCTTTCAGCTGCTGGTGATTTGGATTGCCAGTGGTGTTCACTCTGGGACCCCTCTCCTAGTGTACCTATTGTAGCACCCAGCAGGCAGCTGCTTTCTCACAAGGCAGGGGTGTAAACACAGAAGGACAGAGCTTGGTGATTTGTACTGAGCAGAAGGAGGCCAAACAGGTGTGTGGCTTAAATAGTTCCATCAAGATGTCAGCTGCTGGAGAGTCATCCTCATGGCTGTAAGATCCAGCAAGTTTCTTTTTCAGTTGAAAAGCAGCTAATGCAAACTTTCATTTTCTACAGATTCTTGGAAAGTTGTTCTACTTTCCCAGCACTTGGATAGTCCCAAGGTAGAATTCATCAAACTTCATTTGATCATTTTACTATTCAGAGTTGTTTTCTGCTTCTTGTTTGGCAAACCCTATCTAATCCATGCTATTTTTAAAAAATTCTCTACTTGTTGGAGAATTCTCTTAGTGCTTGTGCTACTGAATATTATAGTGAAATACAAACATATATGTGTAAGTTATGTTCTGTAACCTAGGATATATGTAATTATGGCAAAGCTATTATGCTTGTTTGGTAAAGCCTAATTTTATTGAGAGCCTAGCACTCAATAAATGCAGTTTTCTAAATTTTAATTTAAATGGACTCCACGTGGTAACAGAATAACACTATGTTCTTCCTCAAAGGGAATTTTCCTTGGTAAGGCCAAGAGCTTCTGGAGCCTTTCTTACACTCCATTACACTTGAGCTGATGCTGCACCAGTTAAGGATTGGTGCAAAGAAATCTGGAAGAGGCACTGTGGGTCTGGATTCCAGATATTCTAATCTTGGTAATAGACTACTATTTTAGTTATACTATTTAATTTATTTATACTATTTAATTCCATATTTGTATAGTATTTTTACTCTGCAGTTTCTTAGCATTTTCTGTGCATATTCCTATTTGGTTTTGGATTTGACAGCCTTGATATCTTTTCAACTGTAAAACAACAAATCAAATCCCACAAAGACAATATAAGAAGCAAACAAAGCAAGTAAATCTTGTGACAAATGATGACAGAAACACAAAATTGTGCTGAATTTATTTATTTTTTTTTTGTATTTTGCCAAGTGGTTGTAAATGGGGAATAGTCTTGATTTTATTTTTATAGACCTAATTCTTCTGAGAAGATTAACAATACTTTTGACATTTTGACTAATTGCAATTACAGTTGGCCTCTTTATCCAGATAATGGTGAGAGTCTTGGAAGAACATACACAGCTGGAATGCACATAAGGGCAGCTTTGGTTTTATAAGGACTTTATGGTGCTTGAAAAGGGGGTTTACTTGTGTGGAGTTCAGGCTTTGCCATGCTGCTCATGATGCAGAGGAAGTTAGAGAAGTGAAGCACTCATGAATGGCTACTCTCCATCGATAACTGAGGGAGGAAGATGTGTAGTTTTCCTTCTGTTTTGCTACAATATGTTCCATCACCCCCTTTAAAGTCTAAAGCTTTGTATGTGATGAGGGGGTTTTCTTTGATATGTAGAATATACAAGTGAAAAACAAAAACAGAGTATTTGGAGATGTGAACCCGTTACCAAGTTAAGGCTGTGATCTTGCCGTGGGTGTAGCTAGTGATTAATTTAGTCATAGTTCTATTCAAGAATGTATTTTATGATTTAAGTCAATATTAACAAACTAGCTGATCTGATACAAATTTTTAGTTTACATGTAGTTCATACAGTGAATTTTGCATGGGTCCTGTAGAAAACAGGTGGTCACAATGGTCACAGCAGGTGGAATTAGTCTTACAATGTGTTTGTCTGAATGAGCAAACTTAGACCACACTGGCAATACTTAGACAACATTGATTTTGTATTTCCCAACTCTAGATTGCTTTTTGAGGTTGATGTGAAGAATGGTGCATTGGTGGTATGTGCACACAAATTATGGCTGAAATAAATCTTTCTAAGCTTTTGTATAATCAAAATTTTTTGTTGTTGTTGTGGGGGGGTTTTTTGGTTGGTTGGTTGGTTGGTTGGTTGGTTTTTTGTTGTTTTTGTTGTTGGTTTGTGGTTTTTTGTTTCTGGTTGGTTTTTTTTTCCTTTTAGCCATGTTAGAGTTCTTGTAATGTCATGCTTATTTCTCCCTTTAGGAGATTCTTATCATTTCCCATGACTTCAACTTGAGATCTGTTTTCCATCAGAGCATCAAGTTTAGCTTGAAGCACTGGTTCTTACACAGTTTATTTTTCCCTGGGCATTTTAGCTTATCTTAGAGATAAGGGTTGGAAATGCAGGAACAAAGTAATGGAGCATGCAAGGTCAGCTATCACAGTTAGAAGAGTTAGAACTTACCTGACACCAGCAGCACATCTTTTCATCCACATGTTTTAGTTTCTCCACATTTGATTGTTTTACTCAAGAGAAACTAACTAGCTGCTTTTTGAGGTTTTTATCCTCCCTTTACACTTTTGTGTAAGATACAAGCCACATCCGTTTCTTACTATTCATTTGATATGTACTTTTAACAGACAAAATGTGGGGGGTGTTTTGAGCCTTTTCTCTGCTTTTATTCATACAGTGGCACTTCTCTTAAATACTTTCCAAGATGTGAAATCTAGGGGTTTATCAAAAGCAAAACTCAACCACTTTATTTATCTAAATTTTGTCAGTTGTTGAACAAGGATATCAGGACCAAATGAACCAAATGAGTTTGTAGTAACATTAATATGTTTTCAGTTAGTAGTTTAAACATGGATGTGAGATCATTCAGTAGATCTAAAATCAAAACAGGTGCTTTGGTTAATAAAAAATAATGGAAGAACTACTTACTATCTTTTCTGGAAACCAAACTATGGTATTTGACTGGGGTATCATATATTAATTAGCCTAATTACCCTTAAAGTTTTGTGGAATTAGTTCAGGGTTTGTTGGATAACAGCATTTTTCAGAGAACTGTGTTTGAAGAAGATGCTAACATCACTCCCAGGTGGGAGTTAGTGGGAAATGCCAGAGTTGCACCTTACTTGCCGGTAGGTACCAGTGTTGTAAAGCTGAATGCTCATTCAGAGTCAGGGTTCTTTGTGATCTCTATAGCTGGTTTTATGTGATGCCTTCCTTTCATCTCCTTTTCAAGGTGCAAGAAATGGTAAATGCAAGAGATTTTTTTTTTTTTTTAAATAAGATCCTTCTTCTTTTGAAATAATAGTCCCAAAATCATGTTTGTTCGGACTCAATTAAAAAAACAAAACAACTTTCTT
Organism: Hirundo rustica; assembly: GCF_015227805.2. Classification (NCBI taxonomy): domain Eukaryota; kingdom Metazoa; phylum Chordata; class Aves; order Passeriformes; family Hirundinidae; genus Hirundo; species Hirundo rustica. The sequence continues at coordinate 22,868,489 of NC_053450.1, read as the reverse complement.
GTCTTCCCCCTGCTTCCCCATAGGAAAAAAAAAAAAATCTTTCCCCGATATTCCCAAACTATATCCTGTTTGCCTTGTTTTGCGCCAAACTTAGGAATGCTGCTGTCCATCTGTTACAGAGTCTGCTAGTAATTTCTATTTTGTCAGTTCTTGCTCAGGTCTTGCCATATGGTCAGTAGCCTTTCCAGTTCTTGATTATCTCTGCATAAAAGGTACTTAATTTGCTTTACTTAGTATTTTTTGTTGTTGTTGTTTGTTTTGTTTTGTTTTTAATGTACTCTTTGGCACTTTATTACGCAATTTATTATGTAGATGATATACTTAATACATGGCATGTTTCACATCATCCCAGGATGCTTAGGGTATGCCACGGATGTTTTCTATGTGAGTTCAACTTGTAGCATTAGGAATCTGCAGTACTGTGGTATTGCTTTGTGTCTTTGTACTGGTCATGCTTAGGGTCCATTTCCCTTTTGTAGAAATTGGGCAGTCATCCATTCCTGTCAGGTCCTGGTATCATCTGAGCTGTTCCTAGCTTTGCCTTCCCATGCCAATATGGTTTAATTTGGGTAGTTGGGTTTACCTTTGTAATCTTGGCAGAGTTGTAGTTTGAGCATACAAATGGCACTTCTGGGTAACTTCAAGGTTTATTTTTTGGTCTAGCTGGGTAAATCTTGTACCTTCGAATGTTCATTCACTTGAGGTGTGTAAGCATGTGTGGATCATAGCGAGTTGTCAGAAACCTTATCCACAGTTGTGGTGGAACATCAGGATGGAGCATCTGCAAGAACTGTGCTTGCTGCTTAAACTGGAGAAACAAATACAGTTTTAGGGGTTTCTTTCATTGAGCATCTGAGAAATAACCAGAACCTTGAAATCAGTGATAAAACTTGAATTACTGCAATTCAGCATACACACTGAGTTAGTACTAAGACATAAAGTTGCCAGAAGATACAGGCAAAAACATTAATTTAAAATTACCAGAAACAAACAGTTTCTGCTCAGATATTGAATGTAGGGTTTGGGGTATTTTAACATTAGTACATGAAATTGTCTTTTTTTTTTTTTTTTTTTTTCCCCAGTCTGTTTATTTTACATTGTTTGGAAAATCTCTTGGTTAACATACTGGATTTATCCCCAAACACTCAAAGAAATATTAAACATAGGCAGCAAGTTATCGCAGTTTAAAAGTGGGGATGAAGGCTGCCTTTTTTTTTTTCAACAAAGAGAAGGAATGAAAAAAAATAAAAAAATAATCTGAATTTATAAGTCTACATGAGTTTATCCCACTCGGGGAGTATTACATGGCACAGGTTCTGAATTTCAGGTTGAATGTTATTTCAAAGGTGAGCCGTGGGTCACCTGACCTGCAAAGCTGATGGGAAGAGATGCTGGCCTTTGATTGAGGTTCAGCTGTAAGGAACTGGGAGCAATAATTTCCTGAACTGTTGTCACTTAATAGACAGATCTGTCTATACTCTGAAGCAGCTCCTGTAAGACCTCTGTAACTCGTTTTTAGTATTTTCATGTGAAATAAATATTTATACATATCTACTCTGCAGTTTGTTATTGATTACAATATGAGTCGTTATTGTTGAGAAGGTTTTATTCTTCTAAATAAATAGAACTGAATAATCACTCCCATTTTACTTCACCTATAATGATACAAAGAAGGTTTCTCCTTTCCTCCTTAACATATCTCCTCTAGGAATTAAATGTGGTTTTTTTTCCCCGTTTAGATGACTTAAAAATAACCCAGTTTAATTTTTGTTTGTTTGTTTAAATGTATAAAAGATGTGTCTGCTGCTCTGAGAAGGCTCACAGGTGATGATTTTCATGCATTGTGCATGGTGCTGGGCAGCTGGTTTTGGGTGGCCCAGCTGAGCAGGGGGGTTTGACCAGATATCCCCAGAGGTTCATGCAAACATCATCTGTTCTGCAATTCTGTTATTGGGAAAATGACATTAAAATTTAATAGCAAATTTTCATTTCATTACTTGTCACAGGGAAAAAGAAATGCATTTATGGCAACCCGTTCATTTAGACTTTTCATTGCTTTTCTTTCTGGTAAAGCAGTGAATAGAGTGTGATATCAAAGCATGGAAATGACCTAAATAGAGCTGACAATAAATAGATTTCTATACATATATAATAGTAACAGTCAGATATTCTGATTAGTGTAAAAACACTTGATGTATTTTGTCAAAAGGTTTATTAAAAATTGTAGCTATGAACCTTTTGAGAGTATGGTGGGGATGGTCATGAATGTATTCTTTTTAATAATTCTACAGTAATGCTAAAAAAATTACAGAGCTAAGTTGTTAACAGTGTCTTGTTGGGTTTTTTTAAACAGTCCACATACTGGAGAGCAGAGCTACCAGCCTAATGTACCCCAAATTCCCACTGCGTGCATCTCTGTGGAAGATGCTGAAATGATGTCACGAATGTCTCTCCGCGGCACTAAGATTGTTGTGCACCTGAGGATGGGAGCTAAGAATTATCCAGACTCTCTATCCTATAACACTGTGGCAGAGATAGTTGGAAGCAAGCATCCAGAGCAGGTAGGTGAAAATATACAAAAAACTCCTCATTTTTTCTTTAAAAATATGGAAGAAACAAACCAAAAACCCCCAGCCCTTTTGAAGAAATCCATAAAACAAGTAACATTTATTTGCAAGCTCTTCTATATTTTGGACATCTTAGCTTTTCAATCTTTTTTAGGCTATGTTTAGCATTTCATGGCTATGTTTAGCAGGTGTTGTATGTATGTTTGGAACAAACTGTCTGCACCACAAATTCTGTTTGAACATTACATAATACTATGTTGTTGACTTCCACTTATAAGACTTTTCTGCTTGCTTTCTCTTTTCTTCCAGCTTCCTAGCTAAAAATCATACAAACCAAACTCATAGGCCTGAAGGATTTGTGCCTGGTACAAGGTCTTCTGTGTCAGCTTACAACATGGAATTACTTTTCTGGCAGTATGTTTTATTGTGAAAATGTTGATGCAGCACTAGCAATTGCTACTAGAGTACCTACTGAGCCACAATGCTTTTTTAAACACTGTACTTTTATGGCTTCAGTGGAAGAGAAGGATTACTATATCTAACCTTTAAACCAGGCAAGAGATTTTATCTATTTAAGAGATTTTATCTATTCTGAGATGACAGTTCAGTAACTCTGGCTTGTGGTGTCGAGAGATCCTCAGTGTTAGCATGAATGTACAGTTTCAGCAGCTTGATCACTGGGCAGGGAAAGAGTAACTGCTGTGGTGGGTGATTGGTTTACATAACATCACCTGTGAGTCTAGCTTCACGAAACACATAATTACCAAGTTAAATAGTCCCGCTTTCTAATTAGGGTGCATTTAATTTAATTTTCTGTCATTTGCATTTTTAACAATGTTTCTAACCAGGCTATCTTTCCAGTAACCTAAGTAAGGTTCCAAGTAACCTAAAGCAGTAAAAGAAATGTTATTGCTGCTTTGTGAAGCATCAAGCTCTCAGGGGTGCATTCATCTTCAGAGGCAATGATGTGACATGAGCACAGATGTCCTCTGTCTTTTTGAAGCATTTCTGTACCCAATGTGCAAGTACTTTTGAAAAATTAACCCACTGATACTTCAGGTTTCTGTCCTGCTTTATTCTTTCTGTTTGGCTGGCCAGTAGGCAGTAATCAAACATTCCAGCTATAACAAATGTATGGTGAAACCTACTGCAAGCTGCAACTTTGCAATATCAAGTTTTCAGATGGTGTAGAAAGCATCTGAACAGAAAAAGGAAATGGATTTTGTCATGCTGTCAGTAAAGTTCAGTGTCTCATCTATGTCTCTGTTCTGTTTATAATTGTATAATTCCTTCTAAGTTAGGAAAGGACGGTTCACCCCAGACAAGGCTCTTCCTATGTCAGAGCAGGTGTGATCGTGCATGATCAGAACAGAGATATCCACCATCCTCATGAGAGTTAAGGTCCTTGTTTAGTGCCTGCTGAGGCCTGATTAATGTGTAGGGTCCCAAAGGAGGTGAGCGAGCCTGTGCCTATGAGGTAATGAATTCAAGATCCAGCTTTTCTTCATATAAAGAAATGGGAATAGTGGGACCAAATGTGCTATGACTTGATGTCCTGGCAACTTTTCTGAGCTTGGGATTCCATTCTCATGGTGCTTAGGACAGCAGTGAGAGCAGAAAACCTGTGGGTTGTGGGACCTAACATATTTAAGCCTGTATGACTGCTGACAGTTGAGCCAAGGAGTTCGTGAAATGACAAAGGCATGGTAGCAGAATGTGCTGAGGCCCAGCTATTATTGCAGGTTAGAGACATTTGCAGTCCATTCCTGACTTTTATCTTGGAGGAGTATTTGAGCACCCTGTTGCACCTAGGCCCATGATGTTAGCATCCTTTTGTGCTGTACTGTGTGTTGGTGAGATGTTTTACTTAAACTATGTAAGCTGACACTGGAGACTCCCTGACTGAGAAATTCACCAGTTAACTAATGTGGTTTTCATTTGAAATTCAGGCAGAGCTGGCAATAAAACTTGTTTGTCTTCTCATTTTAATACAGATGCAACATGATTGGTCTTAAAGTGCAGCAGCAACTGTTCCCATCTCTGGGGAAATGCTATAAATAGCAGCTGTTTGTTGTTAATCTGGTTTCAATGTACCTAATGTGCCAAACATGGAACCACAAAATATGTGATTAACTGAAAAGATATCAAAGTGCATAAACTTATAACTCTTCTACAATCTTGACTTTCAGTGTCCTTTTGTGCTATGCTTCTTGGTGTGCAGCGCTGCTTTACTTATCCTACAGTTAATAAGTGATGGAAAAACTGTTTCCTAAGTACCCTACAAAGTACATAAATTTGATGGCTGCTCATTATTCTGTGATCCAGGATAAATACTTTGGAGCAAAAACAGAGGATCTTGTAAGTGGCCTTTTCAGAATCCTGGAGAGCTCTTCTAGGAATTCACTCTACAAAGCTTTTTGGCCTCCTGTTTTTATAGAATACCATATCTACAATATGTACCATTTGGAAAGTGTCTCCATTTTGATCACCAAGGACGTGAAAGACCATTGAAGAATGTGCTGTAGCTTAGAGCCAAGTTTGAGCAGCACTTTGAAAGTGGCAGTCCTAGGGATGACCTGAGAAACAGAGATGCTAAGATAGTAGTGTAGATTGTGAGGTTTTTTACCAGTCTGTGATTGATGTAACAGAACCTGTTCTGCAAAGGACTTGGATGCTTATTTACTTTTTCATTATTCTTCCTTTCCCAGTTTCAAAGATCAGCCCTGTCTCAGATTTTGTGATACTGGGCAAAGATCCAGGGAACAAGAGAACATAAAAATTGTCCAGGCTTCTGAGCCTGATAGGCATTCACGCACATAACGGAAGGAATAATTTGTAGATGAAAAATCCAACCCAACCTCAAGAAAAAAAAATCAACACAAAACAACCAGACTTTTCTGAAGATGTGTAATACTCAGTGCAGTGTTGTTTTATGGCCTGGCATCAGTTCTACATATGTTAACAAAATGTCTATCCATTAGCTCTTTGATGTGGCTTCCAGATATCCCTATGCTCAAAGTAAATCATGCATACAATAGAACTTTGAGGAGGAATGTTTTAAGAGCCTGATGCCATCATGTTACAGCTCCATTATCACATTTTCTCCATGTGATTGTTTTGCTATTCATTCCAAAATGTTGAAGGGTTTCTAAATACAATTCTGTGAGCCTCTCTCCAATGACTGTAAGCTGATAACCGTTGCTGCTACAATTTAAGTGAATTTGAAAGAATTAGATTATTATGGAGATCTGGTTTTGAACGTTTTGAGAGTGCCAGCCCATGACTTCATGACAATGAACTGATGGGCAAGAGAAGAAGAAAAAGAAATGGTAAAACAGAAACAAGAGAAAGGGTGAAGAAAGAATATTGGCATTGTTAGGAAATGTTGTATTTTCTTTGAAGTATTTTTGTTGCTATTTGCTGACATAAGTAGTACCGCTGGGTGTGTTTGTTTTATTAATAACTGGCTTTCATACTGTTAATTGGAGGCTGTCTTTTATCCTGTGCCTTGTGGGAGTGGCAATATTGCTGTCATTTGTTCTAAAAGGGAGGTCTTGTCATGATGAAAACAGTCAAATTAATATGAAACTGATATGGAGGAAATTTTTTTCTTTGTAACATCGATAACTTTGTTTGTGTGTTTGTTTGTTTGTTTGTTTAAACTACCAGAAGGCCTGTCAGATTTTAAGACTAAAGTGTATGCTGGATTTTGTGGTGTAAAGCTTGGCAAATATTCTAAAACTTGAATCACCTATTTAAGAGTAAAGAGCTGACTGAAAGCATTTAATTCTGATAGGGAGAACTTGCCAGTAGTCTGTCTTCTGATTAAACGGCCATTGCACCCTAACGTAATCATGTTTTTAGAAACTTCAGTATCTGGGTATGCAATAGCTACAACTTAAATTTCATTTGTGCATATGGGGTTGATGTTGTTTAGTGGCAACAGTTGAAAAACATTGTACTACTTAGAGCTGGGTGTCTGAAATATTGGCGGAACAAGTGAACATTTGTATGTGGAAGAAAGATTCAAAACAACTTGGGTATTTTCAAAAATTATTTTCCTGATACAATTTTTCTTGAAGGAGTCAGTTCAGGTTCACCAGTGCAGTGTGACCTTTATGAAGTTCATGTATTTTCTAAATGACCAGACCATGTCTATAAGTGGGCAGGTGAGAGTGGGGGAGACGGTCAGGGTGGTAGCAGTCTTTACTGATCTTGAAGACACCTGAAGCTGATCTGTGTCCCAGTTGGTGATACCAGAGGAGGACTAAGGGATGTGCTCCACTAGGTCTGCCCAAACCTTTGAAAGGGTTCTTCCCTTGCCAGCTGAGGCACAGTTGCTGTGACTGCATATAAACCATTGTGATGTGAAGGAAAAATGTATTAGCTTTAGTGACCACCAATGCCTGCTCCACAGAGAGCAGCACTTTCTTAGAGCCTCAACTCACTGGCATAGAACTGGCAATGTCCTAGGTCACTGCAGGGTGACAGTGACAAGGGATGAGGATGTCTAGGTGGTCTTTTTCACTAGAGTCAAGTGGAGTTTGGAAGAATTGAATGATGCTGTTGCCCTGCTATATATGTTCTATTTTTTTTCTCCTGATGTATGTCTAACCAGTGAGCTTCCCGCCTTCCACCTGAGTGCAGCCATAGAAAAGACAGCTGTCTGCCCACCCCAGCCGCTTTCTTTATTTGAATCTAGACTGGTTTCTGCCCAAAGCTACTTGCTGGACCTTTGCTCTGGGCACTACTCTTCAGAGTGTTTGGTTGTGTTTTAAATCCTTTACATCCTAAACTGTAACGAACTAAATTCTGAGACTAGGAATTAAAAAGTAACATTTAAAGTGCTTGTTCTGTTGGCCAGCAAATTCATCAGAGCATGCAGTTTTGTAGTCCTTTTGATGGTGTGAGTATAAACAGATAGGCTGTAATATTCTTTCTTTCCGTCCTTTCTTTTGTCTCTACTCCCACACAGCAGTTTAAAGAATTACTGTGGGATTTTATTTCAGTAATAATTCACAAATACACATAGGATTTACAAAGGGTTGTGAAAGCTCTTTCCCTCCACATTGTAAAAGTTATCTTCTAAAATTACACTGCGTCTTTCTTGCATTCTGATATGCAAGAATATCTAAAGGTTAGTCCTGGTTTTGGCAGATGTAAAACTTGCCTGAGGCATGAAGTAAGAAACACCACAATATTGAGGAGGAAGGAGGAAAGAAACAATATTTTTCTTTTCATTATGAATAAGTAGATGCCAGAACGACTACTGCCAAGTGTCGAGGATTAGTCTTAGAACAACTGTTCTCTACAGGGATTGTCAAATACCTGTGCTTGTATGTTTGTATTTGTTTTCTGCAGACTATATGTGTAACCTTGTACAACAGGAGGACTACCAAGACCTTGTCTTTTCATGAATGCCATGCAAAAAAGTACATATATTCCATGCAGGTATAATGGAAAACTGCTTGTCCAAGAGTATCTGGGTTGCATGTAGAGGGCTGTTCAACACAGATTCAGAGATTCCCACATGCAGGACCAAGGTGAAAGATCTGACTGTGAGATTTTTACCTAATGGACAGAGCCAACATTGTTCATAGAATGAAAGGAGAAATGCTCAAGAAGTAAAATGTAAAACGGTCAGGTTGGGACTGAGGTGAAAGGGGGAAAGAACTTGGTCTGCTAATCACACTGAGATATCGACAGCAGAGTTGTTACTCTAAGAACTGCATGATTACAGCAACTGAGATGGTTATTCGATGTAGTGGAGTATGTAGCAGAGTTCATAGTTTTATTGGGCAGAGAGAGCTGGTGAAACATGGAACCAGCTCCTGAATTGTGGGGAGACTTGTAGGGGTTTTGGGCATCACATTGCTTCTTCATGAGATCTGGGAATGGAGAGGGGTGGTGTAAGCAATAAGCTGACACAGTTGGTGTGGTCTTTCATGGTTCTCAAGAAATTGGTTTACTAACAAAGTACATGCTTAAAATGTTAATATAATTTGTTTGTTTTCTTTTTAAAATACCGTTGTTGTGTAGTTTATACTTTGGCCACCAGGCTTCTGAGACCTTAAAGGTCTTGGACTTTGCCACTCTAGCTTTATTGTGAATGGAGTTGCAATTATGCGAACATGTTTACTATGGTTTGGCAAAGCAAAATACCCTGTAAAACACATAATACCAGTAAAATCTGTCCAAAAGTCTTGTTAATAAAATGTTAAGGATCTTGTGAGTCTGGCAGGCATAGATCTTAATTGAATCAAAGAATGTGTTTGTTCATAGAGTTTCTCAATTATTTTCAGTACTTATACCAATATGGCATGATGTAATATGTAAGTTATCTAGAATTTCATGGTGTTCAAATATAATTCTAATTCATTGCAATAGGTAAATGGAATTCTTGACAAGAATCCTGGCTGACTCTTTTCAATAGTATTTGTCACAAATGTAAACTGATTTATGTGTTTAGAACTGAGATCTTATTTTTTCTTTACTGAATTTGCAAAGGAAAAAAAAGATGTTACAGGGTCTTTAACAGAAAATGTAATTAATACCACAGGTTTTGTAGGTTTGTTTCTTTATGTGTGCTGAAAAGCATGTTCCTCATAGTCTGCATTGGCTTTTCACATTAGTTTTTATTCTGTCATTTATTCCATAGACTAGTTTATAGAATTGAACAAAAATATACTAAAATATGTATTCTTCTGATAGTTATATATTTCCCTGACATCTGAATTCTTTCCTAGTGTTTGGATTTACAACCAACATTGTGAAATATTAATCTCAAAAACAGTTTACTGCTCTGGTATAAATTATTAATAATAATAAAAAAAAAAACCCTGTGTTCCAATTCATATAATGAGACATTATCATGTGGAGGGTGAATGGAATAATATCATGATGTAAGATGAAATAGTCTGAAAACTATATTGTGTCAGAAATCGCACCACATGAGTGGGCTTTTTTCCCCTAGAGTGCATATAAGGAAATAGAGGTAGCATTCTCTGTCTATTTTAGATATTTTAATGTGGGGAATGATATTAATACTGTTTCACGACTTCTGTAATTCTGGGCTTTGGTTTTTTTAGTCACGTACCTGGCCTTATGATCATTGTGCTTAGATTTTACTTTCAGTGATGTCAGCTGGACAAAGATTTTTCTTATCCTCTTCATCTGCCAAGTTTAATATGCTGCTTGTGTGAGAAGGTGCTTCATGAAATAATAATCTTTCACTGTAAAGGAATTTGTTGCTGTAAGATGTGTGTATATACATACCTAAGAGAGTTTTAGGACACTGCCTTTTGTGGCATGCTGCTCGGCAGAGTAGAGCATATTCTACCATTCCAAATGGGAAATCTCAGTCATCCAGCTTCTTGCCAAGAGAAAATTACTCTGAAATGTGATGTCGTCCATCCTCCTCTTTCACTTTTCGAATAATCAGGAAGAGGACCTAAGGTCACATTATTCTTTGTGAATGAAAGGAAAAACCGTATCCTTAACTGTTGTCAAGTATGTTCCCCTCTGTCTTACCATCTGTGAACCTGAAGTCTTGGATTTATATTCTCCACTTCTGCCTGAAGTCCACTGACTCTACTTGATATGTTAAAGTGCTCCAGGGATCTGTTCATTTTGCTGGAATTAATGTTCTGATGATACTTTATTTGACCGTCTCTTAACACGTTCTGCAAGTTGTTCTGCAGGTCCTTCTGGAAGACTGCAACTGTGCATATAAATAGGCTATAGTTAATAACCCTATTTATAGCAAGCCCAAGTCTGATGTTCTTTTCTCGCTCATTAGACCTTCCAGCCTTCAAATAAATTCAAAAAAATAATTGGATTGCACCCTTATCCACTAAGTACGGTACATTTACTTTTTCATTGATTAATTTGGCAGTTTAAGTTAAAATTGCCTAGACTAATTTAAATTATTAGTTTCAGGAAAGAGATACAACTAAGTATAAAGAAATATAAATAAGATGTCTTTGATAGATTAGTTAAATTTCAACAAAATTAGTAAGGATAATATTCTAGATTGTATGAAAATACATAAACTTTATATTCGTTTGTCTGTGGACTTTGTTATGCTCACCATGTCCTGCTGGAGTTCAGCATAACAGCCCTTGCTGCTCCTTCAAAATATCCAGCAAGCCTTTCAGAATGCTTGAGAATGCTTTCAGAATGCTCCAAGTCAGCAATGGTTAGGACTCAAATTACTTCAATTTTCTTTAATCTCTAACAGAGTTTTCAGTGAATTAAGAACAACTTGAGCTAAGTTCACAGTCACAATTCATTGTGACCTTCTGAATCTGGTGGTGACTGGACCATGGTGAGGGAATGTGATTACAGGTGTTGCCAGGGTCAGAAACATGAAAGTACTAAGTACTCTGAAGAAGAAAACAGCAATTCAGAATAGTCCTGGCAAATTCATAGGAACCACTCATTCTCATCAGGATGAAATGGGATCTGTTTTTCTTTAAGAAGCAGAAATGTAATGTACAATGTGCCCCTGGCAAGGTGCCTCATACAAGATCCTTGCCACTATTCACTAAAAGCAATTCTAAAGTACTTACAACTTAGCTGGCGTAGTACAAATTGTATGGTGAGATTATATCCAGCTTTTCCTTGGAAGGTCTGCCCTGCCTGTAAGAAAGCACATTTTAGACACATTGACAACTTGGAGAATTGAAGAGTCACACTTGAAGAATGCATTTGTACAGAGACAAGTGGAGGCATCTAGACAATCTTTCATGAGTTCATAAGTTCCTAAGAGAGCATCTGGTCGGGCATGCTGTAATTGCTGCTGTTTGTTTCAAAAGTCTCTGCATGAAAGAGATGGCTTTGTTTTCTAATTATCTATGTAGCCCATTTAAAAATCTTTTAGTGACTTTTCAGCATAGTATTCTGCAACACCACAAAGCACAAATCTTAGTTAAGACCCAGACAGTAATACATAGTTGGGAAAATACAGAATTTTCATGTCTGTCAAATTAAATAATTTGCTATTAAATTCAGTTTGTATTGAAAAACACAGAGAACTCTCATCTTTGGTTTCTAATAAGAAACTTTTACCTAATTGGGAAAGGCTGTGTATGTTTAAAGGTAAACCAAAAAGAAAATTCCAACCAAACCTTCCCCTGCTTGACTGAGGATCACTTAAGGGATTTAATTAAGATGATCTCTGGAAGCCACTAAAATGTTGAAGAATGAGCATCTAGCTTGCACTAATTTTAGCTGTTAAATTCTAGTGGCATAGAAACTGTATAAATTACTATAAATACAGTTTTAGTGGTTTGAAGAGATATCCTTTGTCTGTAATTGCATTTGCATTTAAATGTATATCTTTTAGGAATAGATAAAGATTTCTTCTCTCAGGGTGGTACAAAAAGACACTAGCATGGTTTCAATAACTTCATTTTGCTGCTTTGAACACTTTATAATCTATTGTTAAATCTTTGAAGTAGAGAAGTGTTTTTTTTTTTTTTTCTTTTCCTATATCTGAAACCACATATTTGATTATAATGTGAATCATAATTGCTAATACAAATTTGAAACTGGGCTGTTGGAAGAAGCAGAACCAGAGATCAAAGGATTATCTGCACTGTGCTCAATAAATACAGCATGTTGCTTTATGGATGCAACACTGACTTGGGATATGACTGTAGTGACTCAGATAATGTTGTGTCTTTTCTATCATGTAACTCAAACCATCCATCTCTTGTGGAACAAAAGGCATCCTTGTCTCTTTTTTCATTGATGAACCAACTGCAGACAGAAACTCTGTCAGATGATAGTTCACAGAAGTTATTTTTCTGAAACAATTAGCATAATTTTGTGCAATTGCTCTACAAGTGACCTATTGAATTAGTAATTAAGAAACCTCCATTTATCTAAGGTTCTCTAGACAGTCCAGTGAAGAACTGCCATTTTCTCAGAGGTCTCTTCATTTTCTCTCCAGTGTCTCAGGTTTAATTAAACTTTTGCCTCTAGAAGAAAATAAAATTATTTCTGGCACAGGTTTAACAAACATGCATGTTTAATGATTTTGTTCTGCAGTTAAAATTGGAATTGATTGAATGTCTGTATCCTTACATAAGATCAATATTATAAAAAGTGTTAAATATAAAATGTTTATCACAATCTTCTTTGACCCTTGGAAAAAGGATCTTTTCACTCATGGTTTTAATGCTTTTTGAAAAGAATAAAAAGGAAAACTGGTAGTATAAATAGCAAAATTGACTCAAATTGCAAGGAAAGGAATGAAATAATTCTACATCACTTTTTTCAACATGCATAATAAATGACACAAAATATTTAATTGGGAATAATGAAACCACGTTGTAGGTAATTGAACTATCACAAATTTACCAATTCAAAGCAAATGTGAATTCAAGATATCATGATGTGATCTCCTGCTTCAGTCTTGGACCTGGAGTTACAACCTTTACCACTGAAACAATACCCATGGAGCAGATATTGTACTGCATTGCACTGGTGGGGTGCCAGATTTCTACCTCTCTTCCCCTCACATCCTATCATCATAAACCAGCAGCCTTCCCCAAGATGTAATCCGCACCATCTGGCTTACTGCAGTGCCTTTTTGAAGTGGTGTGGATTGTCTGTCATCCTTCTCCCATTTGTTTGAAATAAAATGCAGGAATTGTTTAGCTGTCTGCTACAGCCAGATTCTCACACTGTGGCCTGCAGAGTACCAAATGATGGAAACCTTTTTGGTGGTTGACAAAATGAGTCAGCTGGTGGGCAGGCTGCAGTTTTGGGAAGAGGAAGGAAGTGTTGTGCAGGTCACCAGACTGTGACCCTTGTGGCTCTTTGGCTCAGCCATGAATGGGGTCATTTTGTGGGCCAGGAGCACGTTTGTGAATGAAGAGCTGTACTGAAATACCCATTGTGTTTCTTGCTGTTGTCCTTATTTATTTTTGTGATGCTTTAAATGTGCGCCTGCTTTGCTGTTCCACTGCTGAGTGCTTGCACATGTGGTGAACGTGTCTTCCCCAACTCCCCCAGCTGGTTTGCGTTGGGGAGTGCTGACTTTGCAAAGCCAGGTCCTGAGGAAAGGCAATTGGAGGCTGGGAGCTTTCACTGTGTGTTGCTAAAGAAATTTTTCATCTTCAGTTGTCTACTTGATGTAATCTGTGCAGGACTAGCATTATGAGTGAGGTCCGTTTATTTTGATTACAAATTTTAAGCAACTGCTCTCTGAGTTCAAGGTGACTTACAAAGGATTGCTTCTCCTATCCACTTCCAATTTATGCCTTGAAAGGAAATGGGGGAAAGAAGTATTAAGAAAAAAGTTTCTACTTTTAGGTATTTATGCATTAAAGTAACTCCGAAGAAGCTGAATGTGCCAACTGCTGTTCTGTCTGAACCTCTCATTCACAAGCAAAACCACGGAGATACTATTCAAAGGCTGCTGTAAGGTTGTCTGATGGAATTTAGCCTTCTAGAATTGGCATGGTCCGTGTCCAGGTCAGAAGATAAGACGCTTGTGTTTCAAAGTTAATAGTTAAAAAAGAGACAACATTTATGGCATCCTGAATTCTCTGTCAAAATGCTTCTAGTCCTTCCTCAAGCAGTCCCCATGAGTGGTGATGAAACTCCTGTTGTTCAGTTCTCTCTTCCTACTTTTCAGCAACCTCGGAGAATTGTGGGGTGAGCTGTTGAGAAAAACATAGACTCAGGCACCAATAACATATCAGTGAGACATGTCTGCATTTTCTTTCTTCCTCACCATGGATTTCAACTGTAATAGGACAAGATTGCATTGGTCTGGTGCTTAGATGAGATCAGTTCACAAATGAAGAACAGACAGAGGAAGGTGAACTTGACAGAGGAGAGTCCTAGTGGGGCAAAAAGACATGCTAAGAAACCCACAAACCTGACACTTCTGACTTCTAATGAAGATATGTACCATATACTGGTAAATTTTACTTAGTTGTATTTAAGGTATTGATCCTTCTTTCCTGCTTTTGAATTTTATGTGCCTAAGCTATCTAAAAACACAGAATGGAAACTTTACAGTCAGTAGGTATTGTTTTCTTGCATGATGGACCATCTTCTGACAAAGCGGTTGTAGGAGGGAGATGTTGCTTCTAAAAGTTGGTCCAAGCCTGTAAAAATAAATTGCTCAGGAAATAAGGCATTCACTGACCTTTTCTTCCAGAGAAAGGCAACCTTTGACCTCACTTTCTCTGTCATAGAGATCCAGCACCATGTTCATCTGTAAACACTGTTTCTCCAGAAAAAAAATAAACAAAATTTTTAGAAGACATTCTGATACATGGTTTTGTTTCCTTGAAATAGATTTTAGGGCAAACAGTATATGACTACTGTGTCAACCCATCACAGCTGCACTGGAGTGTAGTCTGGCATTTGCATGTCCTTGTGTAGAGAAGTGTATATCCGTTGTGGGAAACAGCCCAGAGCAACCCTCCCTGCAAGGGTTCACACACAGGACCGGTCAAGAAAGAGGAGCCCAAGTCGCCAGTCCAAGAATGCAAGTTCTGCTCTTGGATTAAGTAATTCCTTTGCCTGGGGATTCTCTTGGATTTCATAGTCCTTGCAGATGCCCAAATGTTCATGATGCTGGTAAACACTGGCTTAAGCTTAGTTTGCTCAGAGATACAGTAGGCGAGATCCATAACTAATGCTGATCTGTACATATATATATATTTTATTTTTTTTTTCTGTCTCTCTCTTTCTTTTGCTGGAAATTAAGCAGCTTTTCAAAGATTCAGCAAGTACCAAATAGCAGCAGCCTGTGTGCTAAGCTCCCATATCAGTGTACTGCTGACTGCAGTAGTTTTCTGCCGAACAGAGTCAAGATCTGATGTTCCTTCTTTAACTTTAATGCTCTACATTGTCGTGTCCATTTTTAAATTTACTGTTCAAAATCTCTGCAGTTAGATAGTCTGCCAGTGGACATGTAGGAGACAATTGCCAGAAGAAATTATTATAGTTGATGAAGTAGATTCTCCCAGGGGGAAAAAAAATCTGACTTCATATCCATTTATTAGAATTTTAACTTTCCCTTCTGCTGGCATCATCCTTGTCCCAAACAATCAGTCGTATGAGTGATTGAAGGTATTTCTTTACTTACACTCAGGAAAAGGGAAAGGAGCACTCAAAGATTTCTATTTTTACATTTATGGGAATGTGTTGGTACAATCATGAGAGGGATCTTAGATACCAAGGAAAATGTCTTCTAAATTTATTTGTATTTTTTTAAAAAGGCGCATGTGCCGAATCCTCCTTTTTGTGGCTGAAAGTTTTTTTGTACACCCTGACTTGCATACTCTGAGAAAAATCTTTGGCTGGAAATAAATGTTCTACACTGCAATATGAATATTTTTGTCCGCTAAAACCAGCTTATTTCCAAGAAGACTTGGAAAACTTTGGAAGAAATTTATGCTGTGTAAGATGCTTTGCTTCTGGGTGTGACGGTGCACAAATAATATATATCTGACATACTTGGTTATGGAGTTACATTGTTCTTGGCAATCTAATCAGGAAGATATCTAGTGAGTGTTGTCAGAGCTGGGAATGGACCAGAGCACATATTTATAAAACAATAACGTAAGAGCAACTCACTTTTCCTTGAAATTATAATCTATTTGAGTTTCTTAGTGGAGATTATTTTTTAAAACTATATACAATATCTGAAATTATATCTAAGGACTCCATTTTGATTAAGACTTATACAGCTATTTATTCAAGAAGCTGTGTGAAGGATAAAGTGCAATGACTAAATCCAGCAGCTTCACTTGCTCTTTCTTGGGGCATATTTTTGCTCCATTTGCTGTCACAGTGGTAACCAATGCAGTGTACGTTTCAGCATAATTCTGTATTAATTGAACATACTCTCAATATTTAACTGTATAGACATGTCTTTTGAAACCTGTGAAACTGTTTTCAGCTTTTTGCTCTGTCTTACAAGAATGAAAATCCTGTAACTGAAAGTTGGTACATTTGATTTATTGTCTTGTTTGAAAGTGTATGTGAAAGAGTTTCCCAGTGATGCTGCACCCCGAAACCATAACTCTTCTGAAGATAAAAGAAATTGTAATAATCCTTTCACTAGCTAATTTCTACATACTGTGAATGGATTGCTATGTATCCAAGGAAAATTGCTCAAGGATAAAGAATTTGTGACTTTTATTTAGTGCATTTTGTGCAGCAGTTCCTAGACTAGATGGAATGATTAATAAATTACTGGTTTAGTAACTTGGAGTGAATCACTTTAGCTGTATCTGAATAAGTAAAAAATCATGCAACAAGGAAAAAAAAATTTACAAAGAAATTAAATATTTTGAGCAGTGCTTTCAGTACTTGACTAGCTAATGCACCCCTTTTTAATGGAAATAATTTTACTGTGGTTTAGAAGGGGGACACTTGAGATATCATATAGAATTCAAACATTTTGGAGCACTGTATTTATTAAGATGCCGCAAGTGATCTTGCTGGAGAAATGCATCCCTTTCTTTCTTTTTCACCCTGTTGTGCTGTGACAGCAAGTCTGTTGGAGAAGCTCAGTGAAGTGGAACCTGCACCTTCTGAAGCTGAGCAATGGGGAGAATGAAGCCAAGTGGAGATATTCAAGATGCAGTTGCACCACTGTAGTTATGCCCAGTCTGGTCCAGTTTTATTTCCTAGAAGCCATGGTATTGACAGTATTTCCATGAAGCTGAGAGAACTGAGGTAGATGCTGAGGAAGCAACATGGCACTCTTGCACCTGGAACATCATTTTTAAAGCATATTTTGATCCCTATTTATTTTTCCTCCCTGAATTAAAGTGTAAAGTTTCTTTGATAAGTGTAGGTCAAAAGTTTCAAGATTCTTACTAGGTATGCCTAGGCTAGAATAGCACTTCTGCCATATTTTCCAGGCAGAACATGAGGCATTCTCTGTTTTTTTTTCCTAACGTGGTTTGTGTCCTTTGTGCTCATCAGGTTTCCTCTAGGCTTTTAGCCATCTCAGCTAAGCTCTTTTGTATGTACAGAATACTTAACATTTATATAGGCTTGTTGTTTAAAGGGGTTTTTGAGCATGTTTTTGTCAGTAGAAAGCAGACTTTATCATGAACTGTGCTTTTGGTGATATTTGGAGCGAGCAAACAGGGTTCATAGTTCACACAGTTTACTTCTGTGTTCAGCAGTTCCGGCACAGAAACCAAACAGCCGTATCTGTTTAGACTGCCTCCATTCTGCTGAGCCTTTGTAGCCCTGCCAAAGTTCTCCACATCACTGAGCCTCCCCGTGAAAACCAGAGACCACTTCACTTTGTTAGCAGGGCTGAAAGCCACTCACAGTGTGGGATCTGGGGAGCAAAATTCTTTCAAGAATGAGTTACACTCAACCAGTTAGAGTCATCAGAGGAGTAAATCAAAGGGATTATTTGTTTTGACTGGTGCCTGATTTGTTTTCGCCAATAATCTGCTCAGTCAGAAAATTTTTAAAAGCCCCTTAATTAAGTGTGATATTTTTATAAGCAAAAAACAGGCAGAAGAATCTGGTTTAGCTTTCACTGTGCCCTCCATGCGGAAACTTTCATCATCTGAACCATACTGGCTTCTTTCTGTTAAGTCCTATAATGAACAATAATCATGCTTTAAAAATTGGGTGAGAAGATTACAGTTTGTATAATCAAGGACTTAGGCAAGGGGCAAAAGATCATTCTTATATCTAAAATCTGATCATGGGAACTCCTCTGTTTCTATAAATTGTTTATAAAGAATTAAAAACAAAGTGACAGAAATATAGATGCCATGATATAAAGTGTGCAAAGAACAATCATTTTAGGGGGGGAAAAAACCTTACCTTGTTTTTCAGTTTTCTCAGCATTTGAAAGCAACTGTGATGGAATATAACTTTACTATAGAATTATTAGTAAATATCCTTACAAATAACTGAAGAGACTTCACCTCATCTCCAACCTTTTTTTAACAGATTGTGTTTGTAAAGCTACTTAAAAGAGACTTAAGGAAAGAGAATAGGAATTAACTGTTGTTCAACATTGTTAAAGTTATTAAAAATTGGGCTGATACACTAATTCTCACTGCTGAGCTACAAGTCATTAATTCTTTGATTATGAACTTGAGAAACATTCAATTGAATTAGTTAAATAGGCTGTATAATGGCAAGTGAAATTTATGAGGAACTGCCACTGTATAATCTTTGCTAAAGAGATTTCAGGAGATAAAGCAGGTAGATGTCTTTATAATTTTATCATTAATATCCGATCAGTTGTACATGTGATGAACTGGAAACATACCTAAGCAATATTAAGGAATAGTATTCCGCTAAATTATAGTGTTTATTGCTGGAAAATATTAATATCATGAGTCCTGCAGGATTCAAAGTAGGTTGAAACACTTACCATAGCTTTATTAGATGGGGTAAAATGTTCTTGGCAGAACATTTGAAAATTTGATATTTATCCAACTGCAGGCCTGAAAGAGAGGATGAGAAGAATCTGCAAGTTAAAGATGTGATGGATGCCAGCTCTGACTCTACTCACAAGATCTAAATGTATCTATGTAAAATTACCATGTTCTCTCTCTCATTCAAAACTGTGTCTTTTGGAATTGACAGTGAATATTTTTTAGCTTATGCAAATTTTTATCAGAACAGAAAATGCTTTGAACAGAGCTCATAGGTGACACTGCTACTTTATTTGCCTGTTCATTATGATAAATGTTCATAGTGTGTTAGTTACAGCAGCAAATTATAAAAAGGGTTTATACTCACTGCTACTTCAAAATCAAATGTGAAGACCAAAACCTCTTTGCAATTTGCTGGATCAGGCACTTGGACTCGTTTTTTGGGGGGAAGTATTTTTTCTGAAAGTAGTTCTGTTAACTTGGGCAAATTTAATCTAATTAAAGAAGTCAGAAGTTAGTTGCCTTTTAACCAGTACAGTGTGTTTCATCACTGAATGTTGGTGGTGCCACCACCTGTGACCTTGACTGTCCTGTTCTTTCCTCTGCTGCAGTAACTGCAGCTGTGACACAGCACTGCCTGCAGCATTTTGTCATCCTTGTCAGTTTTTAGGTTCAGGTCAGTGAGCACCTTGCAATAAGGACTGGTAGTCTGAAGCTGATTAGATGTTCTAGAGAAATGTCTGAAATGGGTTTATTGCTTTGACTTTAGTCCATGTTGCTGAAAAGGTACCATTTGTCTTCTTAGTAGGGTAGAATTTCACAGGCGCTGAAAAGTCTAGGGTGCATTTTCTTAATTTTGAAATCCAGATACAGTTATGAAGTTACCCCCTGTGGGAATACTTGGTACTTGCCAAATTTACAGTCCAATTATAAGAAAAGGAGACTGAGCTTTGTTCTCATCTAGAACGAAGAACATGATTGCCCTCGTAATTTTGCGATATGCAGATAACTGTGTCCGTAGTATTCCTACTTTACGGGACACTTAAACAGAATAATAGGGTGGTTACTCTACCAAAGATTTTACCGCTGAAACTAGGGATGCAAGAAGTGGATGACACATAGGGAGCAATTAAAATAGTGCTTTGTAAAAAGTTTAGAAGTGCAGATTTTAAAATAAAAGTTCCAGAAGTTCAGAGCAAGTACAGAAAGCTGTTTGACAAAGTGGGGGAAGCTGAGGGATTAAACTCACTAAGCGGATTTTGAGGCCTGGGGAGTGACATGGTTGGGCAGTAGAAAGAGAAATCCTTTACTCTGTCGTGTTTAACTGCGGAATTAGGATTGTCAGAAAAAAGGAGGTTACAAAGGGGAGGTAATGAAAAGGATGGAGGGAGGTGTGAATCACGGTATGTGCACAGGGAATTAAAACAGGAATGACTTCACAGGATAGCAAGAGACAGAAGACCCAAGTTTTTTAAATTCTGGCAGAGAGAGAGAAATGAGAAGTGTCAGATAATGTATTTGACAATCTCTAACTATTCGGCTCTTGTAAAATGGAAGTCTATTCTCAAAGCCAGCATTCCTTGCAGGCAGCTCTGGGTCCTAGAGATGTCTGCCAGCTGGCCTTCTCATGTGCTCACAAATGCTCCTCTTCAGATATTTTGTTCTTGATGGTTGCATATAGATTCAAGTTCTCCAAATGCAGTGGTTTTTCAACCATTTCTATGACTAATATTTTCAAGAACAGGTAGTTCTTTTCTATCACTTCTTTTCCTAGGCTAATACAGAGGTTTTCTGAAATTGAATTGCCTTGAGCTGCCATACCACCACATAATGAAATTGCAAGAATTTGTTGCTGTTTTATGTTTCTTAGATGGGACTTCACCTGGAAGTTCATCCTTAGCTTCCAATTTTCAGTCCTGTGAAGGAATAGTATTTATCACTTTAAAGGAATTCAGTGGAAAGAACACAAAATGTAGGCACAGGATGACAGGGGAATGACAGGAAAGAAGGATTGTAGAATAATTCTTTCTGCAAGTCGGTTGGTGGGAGAGGAGAAAAACATGACTGCACATAACCTGAATAATTGCTAGGGATAATCTAAGCAATTATTAGATGGAATATCATGAAAAGATTCCTGACCATGACATTTTGCTGTCTACAGAATGGCTGATCACTTAGCTCCCTGAGTTTGCTTGGTTTATGTTTAAATGTTTCAAATGCTGCAAAATACTGACAAAGAGAACAGTTTGCTGTCATATTCCATCCCTTCTACCTCTAGTTTTTAGTCTGTTTTCATTCGTTCCACTGGCTTATTAAATTAAATTCTACTTTAAAAGGCAGAACAAATTTCAGTGTATGAAAAAATAATTACCTTTGCCCAACTGTCTTGTTACTGAAGAGGCTTTGAGACATGCCCAATCCAGAGTTCTGGGTCATCATTATTAAAACAGTCTTGTTGTTGGGAACTGTTGCTTGTGCCCAAAGTTGATTATTCTCTTTTCTGTACAGCCAGTGGTTTTGGTTTATCTCCAGTTAGTGAACTTGACAGAAGCATGTCAGAACTAGTAAGAAATGTTATCATTTATTTAGTGTATGATTGTTTCCATGGCCTGGGAAGTTTCAGAGAAAAGCATAAAGAAGAAATTAGTTTCTAAAATAGCTGCATATGCAGCATGCAAAAGAGTGACGATTTTCATTTGATAATTACCCATTTATGTAGCAGATAGTGAATGAGGCAAAGGTAGCAGTGGCAGAAGTTATGCAGCTGTTGGGAGCAGACTCATTGCAATTGTCTTTATAAGATACTTCTGGAACTGGCTGAACTTCTGCTGGCCTTGCATTTGCATCCTTGTACATCTTTGATGCTCTTTGGTATTCAAAATGTGCAGTTTAGTATGTTTTTCTTTTGCTCATACAATCCTTTGATCACTTCTGGTTTTGATGGGAATTGAAACTAGCCTGAACTGTTTACAGCAGTTCTCTAGAGATGATGACTTCCACCTTCTGAAATAATCCATCTTTTCCCAATATGTATTTTAGGGACCTGATTTTAGAGCTCCTTCCAATGCTTAATGGTGTAGTAAAATCTAACAAGACAAGGTATTCTGCCTTTTAGGGCGATGTTAACAGCAACTTATCCAAAATTGTACATTTTGCTGAATTATGTGAAAGCTACAACAAAATTCTTTTGGAGACACTTTGTCCAGCTTGGGGATAAAGTGGGATCTGGTTATATTGACATCCAAGACTCTCAGGGAAAAGAGAGATTAACTGACTTTCTGCTGTCTAAAAAGTGTTACATCATGAGGATACTGAAAATTTGAGGACATTTGCTAGACATTGATCCTAATTGCTGGCTATTTACATGGGAAGTTAATGCATGGAACACATTATATAAACCAAAAGAAATAATATATACTGTAAATATTGCTTGTTTCAGAAGGATGCAGTCAGACTAATCAAAACTATATTTAAAGTGCATTGGCTGTAAGTGTTTAGACAAGATCCAACAAATTGTTCCTTGGCTGCTGTAGAGAAGGCTTATATACAACTTCAAAGGTTTTCACACAGGGTCAGAGTTTCCTTCTATCTCCCTTCTGTAAAAGCCATGAGTAAAAAATCTGTCTCCTTCTCTGCTTTCCTGCTCTGTTGATATGAATTTTATTACTTGCACCAATACTGAATGCATTGTACACTAGTTGTGTTATACATTTCCTTTCATAAAATTTAAAGTCAAAAGAAAAATGCTTGAGATTACTGTACATATTTTGCCAAAATTTTATTTGTGTAATCTGTTAATGCTGTCCTCTGCTGCCTTTGTGCTTTTATTTGTTTATTTTAAAAAAGCTGTGGCTTTGGCTGTTTTGGTTTTTTTTTCCTGTTTTGTTTTTTGTTTTTGTTGTTGTGGTGGTGGTGGTGGTTTTTTGGGTTTTTTTTCCTGAAGGAGATGCTATTATGCCATCTATCACACAATTTAGGTGTGTAGCTAGTACTCAGTTGCTACACATACTGTGTGAGATATATACTTCCAACAAGCACTAGGAGAGGAGGAACTTCCAATCAAACCACCATAGGCATACACAATGGTTTCTTTGTGCCTGTGTTCAACATGTTCCAACTAATAAAGCTAATTAGTACTTTCATTTATAATGGATACACTGCCAAAGCCCCTGACACTGAAAATAGTAATTTTTTTCTAAGTAAGTATGTACAAACAATAAAAAAAAATGCAACCCAATTAATAGAATGTGACCATTGCAGAAAAAAATCCCAAACATCAGACCATGTTCTTTGTTTATTGACTTCCTACCCACAGAATGTTGCTTGAACTTATTCTCTGTAGAGACGCATGTTTCTCTGGCAAAACTTGCAGTCTATTGTGGTAAGCATCTGCATTTTGAGAGGAAAGAGCTTTTTGGGAAACAATCAAGCTCTATACTGCACCAAACCAGTGTAACATGCAAACAGTGCTATTTAATCAGCAAGCGATTTTACACGGTCATAGGATGAATAAGAGAAAATATAGGGATACTGGACATGTCAAGAAACACCATGGAAGTTGTTGAGATTTTGGGATGAATTCTGAGAAACTAAGTGAAATAGTCCTTGGCTGTAGGTTTAAAAAAAAAAAAAAAAAAAAAAAAAAAGGCCAAAAAACCACCCAAACACCCCCCCTCCCAAACCTAACCAAAAAAACCAACAAAACCACACATAGCCACTCCCTCCATCCCTCAGAATGTAGTCCAGACCTTGCAGATTACATGGAAGGGAGAATTGGCTCACATATGGATTTTTTTAAATGTCTCTTCCGTCATGTGTTGTCTGGATTGAAAACATTTGTGTTCAAAAGGTCTTTTGCTCCTATCTCTAAACAAAATACAGGTATATGTTCACTGGAGTTTCAACCACTGGTGATATGGTCACTGTTAAATACTCCTGATGTGATAGTAATATATTTAGTAATTTCCCTTCTATTGGGACCTTTGGAAAAGCGGTTTTCTTGCTATTGCTGATCGGCATGGAAAAAAAACCCTTTAAAATTTATAATAGTGGTCTGGAGTCAAGAAATATGATTTAACATCTAGTAAATTGTGTGTTTATGAAAAGTTCTATATAGTGTCCTGGATTTAGGGGGAAGACAAACACTGCAAAAACAAAATGCAGAATCATTGAGGCTGAATTCTTCATTTTACTTTATCACATTTGCTATTACTAGCTTAGATAATACCACTGTCAATATCTCTCCTCAAGGACAGGAAAATGTGGTTTTCTGGTTTGGGTCTGAGTTCCAAAATGTTACTTCAGGAAAGATATTTGCTGCAAATGTTGTGTGAAAAGAACTTTCATCTTGTAACGCTCCATTGTATTTTGTTTCTGCATGCACTTTCTCATCTTGAAAAACATGTGCATCTCATTTTATATAAAAGTTGTTGTTGATTTAAGTCTTCCATGATCTAAGATTCTGAAAACTAAAAATTTAATAACTTGTGGGACATTTAAGGATAATTAAAATGTTACATTTTCTGGTTAGAAAATGCACACACATCATACCTGAAGATATATGGCCTGTTATGAAGTTCTAAATATGAACAATGCTTTATGAAGTGTTTTTTGATTTTCTCCTCTATGTCCTCCACAGTGGTCAAGTTATCAATAAATAGGCTCTTTGGTTGAATAAACTGAGAGGAAATTTGAGCTGAATATTGGAGAAGCAGGAAAAAAGACTGAAATTGAATGATGGAATATTTTTCCAGGAATTTGATAAAAGTTCTGCATTTTTACTCTCTCAGATTGCCAATTTAGGTTGCCCTTTCCCCTCTGTCCACTCTGTGATTTTTCATTGTCCTGTCTTTCAGACAAAGTTACTCTGATTCAGCCTGAGATGAGCAGTGGGAGAGGAAAGAAACATCTTTAGGAGAGGAATGCTCTCTCTTTTGATTTGCTTGGTAGCCAAAGTGATCCACTGAAGAAGACTGACCCCTCACACCTGTGAGCTGTGCTGGGTCCAGATTTCACCCTGAAGTTTAAAAATTTGGAATGGGGAAGATGGAAGGGAAATTTTACTTACGACCAGGTACCTGGGCTTTTGGAAACCAGTGAGTACCTACAGGTGCAAGTGATGATCAAGATTGTCTGGAGATCTAGCAAATTAAGGTCTTCAGATGCTGTAATGGCAGCTATGGTAAGGGTGGTGTGTGGGGATGCCAGGATAACCTGGTGATGGAAAAACTTTGGCATTCTCTAGTGAACTTTTGTTATTACATAGGAAGTCAGTTTAACATCCACCCTTTGCCAGTACAGTTGTTGTTCAATGTACCTTGAGCTTTTATTGTGCTTTGTTGTTCTTTCCAGAGGAAATTCAGGTCTCTCATAACCACTTAAAAGTTTTTCTGTTGCATATTTACAGCCTGGTTTTCCATCCTGGTTTTGTTTCCCAGTATTTCCTTGGGACAATTTGAAGATATTGTGACCTTAGTACAAGAATCTGCTCTAGCTTGGTGGAGATAACTGTTGCGGCAATCTAGCACACTTTTTTTTGTAGATGTTCATGTGTATACTCATTTGCATTTTCACTGGTGACATGCACAGAACAAAGAACATGTTGCAACAACCCCAGCTAATATCTGTTCCCAGGGAGCAGTTTATATCACTTTCTTCACCTCAAGCCTATGCTGTTTTGATGATACTGGCAACAAGTCATGTTCTCTTGACACACTTGAATCAGAGTCAACCCTTTCTATAGAATTGTGGAAAGTTTTCACCTGCAGCTTTCTCTTTACTTCATTTGACTTCTTTACTGTCCCTACTAACTTCTTTCCTTGTGTATTTATAGAGAAATTAAATATTAGTTATGTTTTTTTTGGTTTTTTTTTTTTTTTTTGAAAAGCATGTTTATTGGAACACGTAGAATGACTGAATCAGTTGTGGAATAGTAATTGTAAGGTTGTGTGGTGGTGTGAGAGTTGTTTTATTAAGTTATTTTTGTAAGATTTTTGAGTTACTTTTGTAATGGTTTAGTTCCCTGTATACCCCTGTGTTCTGTATTGGTTTTCCCCTTATGAGTTCGGTTGGTTAACCAGATGTTTTCTGTCAGACATTCCTTCCCTACACCTGTCCCTGTCAATCCCCCCTCTCTCCTCGTGGTCGTCCTGTCTGTCACTCAGGGACCCTTTCCTGGCTTCTGGAAAACTCCAGGAAGGGCGTCGAGTGATAGGCTGGGGCCCTGGAAACCCCCTCCCATCATTTTGTGGTTGGTCCCCAGTTCTATGGTTCACACCCCCGGTTAACCCCCCAATTCCTGTGACTGGATGACCGGTTGTCACCACCCCTGTTTCCACCCCACCTTAAAAACTCTTGCACGCCTGCTCTCGGGGTCTCTCCGGGGCAGCAGGTTACAGAGTGCAGAGCTCCGCGCTCCCTCTGTCTCAATAAACCTACGTTACACCCTGCTCAGAGGAGTCCGCCTTTCATTCAGCTGCCGCGGTTGCTTGCTTCCTCTACGTGCCCGTCGCTGGTGGTGGGATCCAAGTTCCCACAGGGAGGAGGCGGCTCGCTCTGCCTGCCACCCCGACCTTACCACGCTGCCACAGTGACACACACACTGAGCTAGCCTGTGGCCGCGCTGGTCAGCGCAAACTGGACACTGCGACAAGGTTGTTTGTTAAATTGCAAAGTTTGTAGGCAAAGTCCTAGAAATATTTCAATTCTGTGTCTGCTTTCCTTATGTGTGGCACTGCTACTATTATAATGGTGTAATTAGGATAGATTAGTATTGAATGTCCTGCAGCTGGGAAGAGTAAAAGTTAATTACTAGAGTGAGATCTGCAACTACAGTCTGAGTTTTGTGAATGTAGGTAGTTTCAGAAAATGAGCATGCAACTGATGTATTTTGGGGATATAGGCATTGCCGAGAACCTGTTTCTCGGAGTAGCTTTTTCCAAGAGGATGTTAGACATATATTTCACTATGGCAGGAGTAGCAGCTCGCTAGCAAAGTAGTTTTGTCTTTTTTCATTCTTAGTAGTAAAACAAGTTAACTTGCATTTTGTTTAATTTGTAGAATTCAAAATCCAGGCAAACACTTTTACTTACTCTTGAAGATCAATTAAATAAATGTTCAAGTTTCATTGCTGTTGTGACCTTACCTTGAAATCGACATTTTTTAAAAGCCGTAATTAAAATGTCCTCACCTTTGAACAAATTGGTGACTCACATTCCCTTTGGTCTGTCCCTGTCTTATGTGGTTAAGAACTGAACTGTCTGCCTGAAGACTTCAGTCTCTTGAGAAGAGCATGATGGACATAAGAAATGCCAGTATTCAAGCATATTTTTTTCTTTCAACAGGTATGAAGCATCCAAGAATGGCTTGGAAAGTGAGTAGTAAACTGTGTAAGACATCAGTGGGAGGAGAAATGTTCAGAGATAACTACAGATTCCTATCAGTTTTTCTGAAATAGTTGTATTACTGACACTAGTATGTGGGAATAAAAATTGCTGAATGCACTCAAATAATAAAAAATATGAACCAGACTTTTTATGTCTGATTACAAGAATTGGAACAGATGCATTAGGAGAATCTTGTTCTTTGTGTCTCTATTTCTCTCCGTGCAATCTTGCCAGAAGTTTATTTAAAGAATAGAATAAGTTTCTTTTAGCATTCAACTATTAAAATATTTAAGCAGGTACAGCCCTGGTAAAATCTTAATTAAACATGCCTTTCAAGCTCATTAATTCAGGACATATAATCAGTTTTGTGTACTACTGTGATAACCATTGTGTTTAATTTTGGAAGTTAGAGACACAAAACCTAATAAAATTAGAATAGGAGCCTCTGAGAACAGTGCCTGAAGGAAACATTAAATTCATTTCAACACAAGAAGATATGAAATGAAGTACAAATAGAACAGCAGTAATAATTTTAGTATGACACAGGGCTTCATTAAAAATCCAACAACTATTATTGCGTCCAGTGTCAGGGTTATAGAGACTGACTGAATGCAGGGTCTTTTTGATACTTAGAGGATTGACTAATGTCTAATAGCAGTTTGTGGTGCTTGCCATCTGGTTAGCCAGTGCTGTGTAGATGTCAGAATTTCTGTAAGCACACATACCTCTGTCAAGTGTGAGAATGGGGATTGCAGGGATAGTTAAGTAAATAAGTTATTTCAGCTTGTAACCATAGGAAGAGAAACTAGAGGGAGGCAACTTTGGCAATGAGGCACAAAACCCTTCAGATCAAGGTCAGGAATTTAAGTCTAAGGTGAAGTGACAGGAGTATTAGTTTGTACTGGCAGATTTTAAGTGGCCTAGGGACATAAATTTGATGCTAAGTCCAAGTAGACAGAAACCCACATCACACAAACCTATTGGTAAAACCTGGGTCTAGTTTCAGGTGTTCTTTCTGATTTCCTCTCTGTAGCTGGACATGGGGAAAAAAAAAAAATCACAAACTCAAAGGATTTCTCATGCTGTGGAAGACATGAAGATATTTGTGCCTCTGAAAATGCCAGAGATTATACCAACCTGCAGCCATTCTTTAGGCACCTGAGAGAGAGGAGGGAGGTGGAGACCATCTACAAAGCACAACTCAGTTTGATTCCAGAGCGTGACCATGAGGACAGGTTTCCCACTTTTTGGGGATGTTGCCATATTCTATTAGCCTTCAGTGAATGTTTACATTTTGTAGTGGAGTCTTCTCATGCTTGTAACATAAACAAGATTTGTTTTTCACATTTCTCACTGATGAGGGACAACTGATTGACTTCTAGCCTGGCCAGTGAGATGGAGAGGTGGTAACCTTCTTCTCCAATCCCTGGTCATTGTCCAAAATCTATATAAACTAAGTAAATCTAAATAAAGTGAGCCTTCTTTTGCCTTAGTGTTAGAGTGTGGGTATCATTTCCCTTCGTGTCCTCTAGAGACAGGGGACATGCTGTAATCACTCTACATATTCCTTCTAATGAATATTCTGAACCAATTCCAAGTGAGATAACTTCCCTCTTATGGTCCCCCATCTATGGTAATCACACTGTGATTTTGGAAAAAAGCAGGACAAGGAACCTGTGTATCTCCTCTCTTAGTGCAGTTGACTTGATTTTCATGTTTCTGCAGGGTTTTTCCAGAGGTCTGAGTTACCCATCTGCTTTCTATTCTGTGTAGGGAAAGTGTTGGTTTGTGTCTGGCATAGAATTATCAAGTCATAGAATCATTTAGGTTGGAAAAACTTTTAAGATCCTTGAGTCCAACTGTTAACCTGGTACTGCCAAGTCCACCACTGAACTATGCCCCTAGGCACCACATCTACATTCCTTTTAAATACCTCCAAGGATGCTGATTCCACTAGTTCCCTGGGCAGCATGTTTCAGTATTTTACAACCCTTTTAGTGAATAAAGTTTTCTTACTGTCCAATCTAAATCTTCCCTGGCACAAGATGAGGCTGTTTTTCTTGTCCTATTACTACTAACTGGGAGAAGAGGCCAACCTGCCCCTGGCTACAACCTCCTTTCAGGTAGTTGTATAGAGCAATAATGTTCCCCGTGAGCCTCCTTTTTTCCAGGCTAAACTACCCTAGTTCCTTCTGCTGCTCCTCATAAGACTTGTGCTCCAGACCCTTCACCAGCTCTGTTGCCCTTCTCTGGACACATCTGTGCATGCATTAAAAAATGGTAACAGGTAACAGACATACAGAAACCAGGCAACTCACACACTTGAACTGTCTTTCAGCTTTGGAGCAGGCCCAACATCTTGGAGTGCATATTGCCACTCTTTTTTTTCTGGCTTTGCCACATCTGTACTTTGCACCAGGTTTACTGAAGTCCCCTGCACTCCAAATGCATTCCAGAGCCTTTGGGTTACTGCTTCCAATAAAGCAAATCTCTTTTAACTTAAAGTAGAAATTCCACTCTGGAAATCATCCTGACAACAGTTGTCTCATCTGGTCTTTTGCAGACATGGAGTTTGAAAATCAGCCTTTTCTCTATCTTGGTGAAAATTTGTGTCAAATATACTTTAAGTTTCACAAGAGTATATAAACAAAGACATTAAGGACAGGTAAACATGTGGGGTGTGCTATTGCTTTGTATCAAAACAAATGTATTTTTGAGATACACTATTGGGAATTGAGGGAAATCTGCCAATGTTTCTTGCAAGTACTTAGCTGTGTCTTTGTGAATGTGACTTTGGTAGGTACTAGAAATTGTGGACTGAGTTCTTGCTTGTGTGAAGACATACAGTTCTAATAATTTCTACATAAAACAAGAGTTTCAAGTCTCTATTAGTATTTTCCATGGGAGCTGTCATAAATGTAAGAGTAAATGTTAATCTTCACTCTATTCCTACATAATAAACAGATAGTCCCGTTTTACTGACAAAGAGATCAATACAATATAAAGAACTAATCTAAATGTAGAAATGAGAAATATTTCTGAAATGTTACAGCTCTGGAAATAGGAAATAAAAGATGCTGGAGAACTTAAATATGAAAATGCTAAGTCCTAAAATCCAACATTTAATATGAAAATGGTAGGCATTTCAATACTTGGTTATCTTTTGAATGCTCATATAGTTTTTATGTCTTGCTACCTTTACTACAATTCCCTTATCAGAAACAATTTATTTCCAGACTAATTTTCTCCTTCACTGTCATACATACTAGAAAGGATATCAGCTCATTTACTACTACTAGTTATTAACTAGCGGTTTTGATATTCACTTCAAACAGGGAGGTTTGATTGCAGTTCTTTCCAAGAACACTTTAGTTTCAATCACTTCTACAAAGTAGAGATTCAAGTTTAAAGAGTTTACTGTATGTTGTGACACAGGGGCGCTCTTTGAAGGTTAATCAGATTTTTAGCAATAATAGGGTTGGATTCTTGTGTGACTAAGTGAGTCACTTCTGTTTCATGTGCAGATCTATCATTTAATCAGAAGCCTGGAAGACTTACTACAGTGCATATTAAGTAGAAAAGACAGTTGTTGTTTTGATCATTTTTTTCTTTCTGAACTTCACTATATCTTTAGGACTGTAAATTAGTTGAGACAGCTAGACTGATTATTTAAAAACCATTCCTAATGTGTGTAAAATCTAGTAAAAGGAGCTGTACAGCGAAGTCATATTATTTGGACACCAAAGCTAAAAACTAATTTGAAGAAATATCCTTTTATATACAAAATAAAATCCACTAAATGTGGTAGTGTTCCCGATTTACATAGAGGGCATGATTGAATCTAATTGCATTTTAACTGGGGGCAGTTAGTGTTTTCTTAAAGGCAAGTTCAAAAACACACAAATCTTTTTTTAACATATTTGTAGCCCAAAACAAGTATTTGTGGAATGGCCAGAGTAGACTGTCATAAAGAGTTTTAATCCAGTAAGTTTCTTTTACAACTGAATATCTCTGTTACAGCTCCATGCTTGAATTTAGCTGTTGAAGTTGATAAAATTACACATAATAGAGTAGGCTTGTGTTTAAACATTACTGTATTTTTCTTCTGATAGCAATGCCCCACACATCTTAAAATACAGGGGAGTTTATATTCAAAAATATACATAATATGTATATTTTACCTTGCCTGTTAGGCTAACAAGTTACAGTACTCAGTACTTTGTGTTGCTGATGGGCACTTAACTTTGGCATCTTGTCTTCCTCAAATGTTGAAATGCTGAGCTTGAATAATGGTAGTATATACAAAACACAGTGTCCCAGCAAGAACTGTTTAAATGGTTATCTTTATAATGCAGTGCTTAGAAGTTTTTGTCAAGTGTTTATCCTGCTGTTGGAAGAGCTGGGTTGGATTCCAGAATGGAAGATGATGTGTGATGTGTTTGCTGCAGTCAGTGTGGTGCTACCGCACATAGGATTGCAAGTTCAGATTGTTTAGGTTTCAGAAGGCCTTTGGTGGAAAAGCCAAGGGACTGATTTACAGAATCTTGCTGCTTGGTACAAATTAAATAACTATTATAAATATTTTAAAACTTGAAGAATGTTGGTTTGCATACAGGAATGAGGTTTTGCCTGGACATGAAGTGTCAAGTAGGAAGAGTTAATAACTTCATTTGCATTTGTTCTGCTGTTTGACTTGAAGAGGGAAAGGTTTGAGGTGGAGTAGGAAGAGGATGAGTCATGGCAAAAAAGCCAATTGCGCACCAAAACTTTGTTCCATCAAGATGACAAAAGTTTCTTGAAAGATGAGGGAAAGGAACTGTAGTCTGCAGATTAAGAAATGCATTAAGGAGGGATACTGTGAACCCTGGTGCCAGCTTTGCTATGTGCGTCAGGAGTAGACCTGCAGTTGCTTGGTGTTGCCATTTTCCCAAATATATTTGCAAGGTACTACTGCGGACGATGCTAATACATCCTAAAATTACCATGCCATATTTACTACTCTATATTTGCAAGTCTGTGTATATGAAGACTTTATGTAATCATAGTTTTGAAAGTTAAGCATGATGGGCTTAAATTTACTCCTGCCAGCTGTTTTATTTGCCTACCAGTTAGGTACATGATATGCTGGCTTTCTTTTTTTCCTTTATTCTCATGCTGTTGACACAGTGAAATGAAGAAGATTTTTAAGTCCTTATAAACTGAAGCCATCTGGCTGTTCATAGCTGTAATGCTATCCAAATATGTAAATTACTAGAAATGTACTCCCTTATGCTTAGGAGCATGGGCCTGAATTTGGTACTGAGCTCCTCTGTCTGAGAAACTGAGATTAAGAGTTTTTTAGTCATGGTTAATTTACTGCCATAAATTTTGTTGGGACTGGAGAGAATAGGAAATTGTGAAGTTAGAGAGTGTTTGTGAGAATAAAAAGAGTAATGAGCATCTGGGGAAGGAGAGAAATTACAGGCAATTTTTAAATTGGATTAAATAGGGGATCCTAATTCTTATCTGACTTCTGTTTTCCTCTGATTTTGGTCCAAATGCAAATCAACTTTATATGCTGTTTATATGTGTAAGGTAAGTATTGCACAAATACCCTTGCACTGGCAGGGGGTTCATGCAATGAAAATATCCAGTTAAATAATGTAAGACCTTGTTTTGGTACTTAGAATTTTAGATGGACTTATTTAGAAGCAAACTGGAGAAAGTGAACCACAAAAATTTGAATAGAAATGCTTTTCATGAGCTTCCAGATAATTGTGAACTGGACGGGAGCACTGTAAACCTGTGTTACCTGAGGAAATGACTAACTTCTAAAATTATTTAACTGAAAATGTGCATGATGAGTTGAAAAGAACTCAAGTTACAGTCTAGAGGACTTCACTGTTTAAGCTTGATGTTTTGGCATACAGATGCTTGGAGTTTGAATGTGTTGTGACTAAAGATGCTTGATCTGGTCCTAATATCCTGTCTAGTTCTTGGTCATATCCCATGCAGCACTACAAGCTGAGGACAGAGTGGCTGGACAGTGCCCAGGAGGGAAGGGACCTGGGGTACTGGTGACAGCAGCTGAACATGAGCCAGCAGTGTGCCCAGGTGGCCAAGAGGGCCAATGGCATCCTGGCCTGGATCAGGAATGGTGTGGCCAGCAGGAGCAGGGAGGTCATTCTTCCCCTGTACTCGGCACTGGTGAGGCCACACCTCGTGTGCTGTGTCCAGTTCTGGGCCCCTCAGTTTAGGAAGGACATGGAGACGCTGGATCATGACCAGAGAAGAGCAACAAGGGCGGTGAAGGGTCTGGAGCACAAGTCCCATGATGAGTGGCTGAGGGACCTGGGGCTGTTTAGCCTGGAGAAAGGGAGGCTCAAGGGAGACATTATTCTCTACAACTGCCTGAAAGGAGGGTGTAGCCAGGTAAGGCACTGTCTCTTCTCCCAGGCAACCAGCAACAGAACAAGAGAGCCAAGTCTTAAGCTGCACTGGTTGGATATTAGGAAGAAGTTCTTCACAGAAGGGGTGATTTGGCATTGGAATGGGCTTCTCCAGGGAGGTGGTGGGGGTCCTGTCCCTGGAGGTGCCTAAGAAAAGACTCAATGAGGCATTTAGTGCCATGGTCTAGTTGACAAGGTGGAATCTGGTCACAGGTTGGACTTGATGATCTCAAAGGTCTTTTCCAAACTAACTGGTTCTGTGATTCTGGGATTCTGTGATTCTTTGTTGAAGTGATGCTTGTTTAAGTTTTCCATCCTCTTGCAAGTTAAGGTGCTCCTTATTTTCACTGTCTGCTGGAGGAAGATATAAAGAAAAATATTTTTCAGTGCTTTGAATAATGAAAGTTATTAGTATGCTTTTCTAAGAGAAATGTGTTGATAGGCAATTTCCATCAATAAAGAACATACTCTGTGAACCCAAATCTCCATCCATGAAGCCTTCTTCATCCACGAAGGGCAAGGGTGAATAATGGCTTCATTACTCTTCTATTACTCTTGCATTACCTGAAATACATCCGTCTCAGGGAAATTAAATACCTCTGCATGGTGGTTTTCAAAATTTAATACAAATGTTATTCTAGAATAATAAAGTGTTTGAAAATGTTGGTTATAGTTCTTTCCTAATGTTTAGTATTTATGATCTCCAAGGCTGATAGAAAGAAGCTTTTGCTTTGAGTTTAACTAAAAATGGGATAGACATTTCTTAAAATTCCTTTTATTCAATCAGAAGGTAGTTCACCTGCATTTTATGAAGTTGTTGCATGACAAATGCAATTGGCCTGTGTGACTACATCTGGGATGGCAGATTATTTTTTAGTGGCATAAACCATCCTGCTTAGAAAAGGATGACATATGCACTTGTATGTTAACGTGTGGTTCCTCTTCCTAATTTTCTTGTGTATAGAATATTACATTTTTTTCTTTCAAAATATTTTAATATATGTGATTGAAATGCTGCACATGACCTAAAGACATCCAATAGAGATCATCATTCTAATGCAGAAGGAAATAGAGTAAGAAAGATGAATTTGTCATGTTGTATGCTATGTCTTACCCCAAATTTATTTTTAGTCAATTTGACAAATATGTATTCCTGTATTTGTACTGTCCTGTACAGTTGCTTGTGGTTTCTCTGCATATTTAAACCAAATACTTGTACTTACAGGTACTTACAAGCAATGCTGTGTTCTTCTGGCATTTCTATAGGGTTGTTTTGTGCAAGTGTAAGTTATCAGTGTCTGTGTAGATTTGGAGCTGAGAAACACGTTATGGCTTTGAAAGTAATGTGGAAAATGCAATAATCATACATCCTTGGTAGCTTTAACTGCTTTTGTTATTAACCCACCTATACAGAGTATTATAATGCTATTATTTTATAATATTCCTTTAAATAATGTAGAGGTTTATATTTCACAATTTCAGAAATATTTCCATTCATTGCTGAGACACGTTCCATCTACTTGAAGACCAAGATAAACACAGTGGGTTTTGTTATTTTATAACTGTCTTATTTTAAGAATCTCTATGGCTATCAGCATGATCAGCGAAACTTTCATTTCAGCAGCTGCTACAAAAACATGATAGTTTGAAAAAACAACTGTTTTGAAGACACTTTCACATAGAGGTAGAATGGTTGTATTTATGTAATTGCTCTTGGCAATAGCTTCAGTAGATTTAAGTTGAAGTTCATCCATAAAATTAACTGACTTTCTCAATCCACTTGAACCTTGATCTGTTTTGGTGTAGTATTCTAGAGCTGATGAAGAAGTTTTACAATTGGAGTGTGTAACCCCAAATGAGATTACACCACCTTCTTCTGATTCGGAATTTCCTGCTGTTGCAATATGTGTTCTTCCACAGAAATGAGGAGTAATTCCCTCTCAGACACTGTTGAGATTGCTCCCAGGGAACAGTTAGTCATGTATTCTTTCACTGCTAAAGACAAGGCATCTTATCGTAAACTTGCTTCTCTCACAATGAGTTTACAAACTTGTTCTAAATAATTCATTTCATCTTGAAGCTCTGTTTCCCAGGAGACAAAATAGTTATTTTCTTAAAATCAATTTTTGCTTTAAGAACAAAGCAACCACATGGTGATTTTGATGCTGTGGAATTGACGTCCTTTATACCACAGACAATTGGGTTTTCACTCAGAGCCTTTTCTGTTCTTTTTAAAAAGTTATTATTATTTGTGGATTCCTCATTGAGTGGACTGTATTGAGCCTGCATCAGTTGGCTGCAAAGTGTGGTGGTGCTCCAACTCTCTCCTGCACGGGCAGGTTGCAGTGGGGCTGCATGTTCAGGAGCGAACACAGAGCAGAATTCATTCATGCGCTGCCCTCACCAACAGCAAGCGTGAACATGTGCATAGTCCTCCCTTAGAGGAAAGCAAAAAGAACAACCACAGTGAGCATTTCTCTTCTCTGCTCTCCTTTCAGAAACATTTCTACCTCCAAAGCTGGCATTGCTTTTCTCAAATGATCTGGTTTCAAGCTGTGTGGCTATTAAGTTCTTCTACTGCAGGGCAGTGTTCCTGGAAAACGTGCTGTTTGCAATCTTTTGTGTAGGCCCTTCGAGGATCATGACATTAAATCACAAAATCACAGGAATACCCCTGAGAAATTCTGAGGCTTTTACGGAGGGGCTGTCCATCCAAGCTTAAGCACTTTTGAAGAAGGAGAGGGTTTGGAATAGATTGTAGCATGTCTATTTTCTACCAAGAAAATGAGTCTGCTGTAGAGCAAACACATGTTAAGGCTGAATAACCAGAAAAGAGAATTGAGATGTGAGG
The DNA here is from genome assembly GCF_015227805.2 of Hirundo rustica. Classification (NCBI taxonomy): domain Eukaryota; kingdom Metazoa; phylum Chordata; class Aves; order Passeriformes; family Hirundinidae; genus Hirundo; species Hirundo rustica. The sequence goes on along the minus strand of NC_053450.1, from coordinate 22,831,865 downwards.
AGGAAAGAGTAAGCTGCTCTTCAGATTTGGATCACAAGATTTTTTCTCCTTCTAAGGCATGACTGTTCTGTTTTTTGTAACACACACATTTATAAAGATATCACAGTCTATTTTCTAAATTTAAAGGGCTTTGGTGCATACTGATTTGACCCATGGCAGTTCAATGGGTATGATTAATACTTTCCCATGGTGTCCTGGTTTAGGGACAAATCTGGGAGAAAACCCCTGAATGGGATCCCTCTGGGAAGCAAACCCAAGTGGCCCCTCCCTCCAACCAGTCCGGTAAAAAACTCCTTTGGAGAATAGTGGAAAAAACTATTTTACTTAACAAACGTAGTGCATACAAGTACAAAGAATGAATAATATGAAACAATAAATCATCTCATTCTGGAGTGAGATGGCAAATTGAGAAAGTCCTTGCCGTGGGTGTAGCTCGGCTCTCTCTCAGTCTCTCCTCAGTCCCAGTCCCTCCGGCGCTGCTGGAAAATGCCGAGGTCCAGGCCCCGGTGGGCTGCAGGTGCAGCCCCCAGTGCTCCCCTGGGTTTTCAGTCCAGAGCAGGTTTAAACAGTTCCAAGAAAAAAGAAAAAAAAACAGTCCAGGGAACTTCTCTGCCCTAGCTAGCTGAAACTAAAAGAAAGAAAGAAAGAAAGAAAGAAAGAAAGAAAGAAAGAAAGAAAGAAAGAAAGAAAGAAAGAAAGAAAGAAAGAAAGAAAGAAAGAAAGAAAGAAAGAAAGAAAGAAAGAAAGAAAGAAAGAAAGAAAGAAAGAAAGAAAGAAAGAAAGAAAGAAAGAAAGAAAGAAAGAAAGAAAGAAAGAAAGAAAGAAAGAAAGAAAGAAAGAAAGAAAGAAAGAAAGAAAAAGGAAAAAAAAAAAAAACCAAAACAAAACAAAACTCTGTCCTGCAGTCTCTCCAAGCCTCTGCCAAACAACCCATCTGGAGAAGAATGTGGAGGAGTCAGGCAGTCTTCCCAAAACAAACTCCGTGCTTCTCCTTGCTCTTAGAACCAGTCTTAAAGGCACAGAACTCAATATACAGCACAAACAGAACAGACGATTGGGGGTGTAAGCACCATAAAGTTACCCTAGGACACATGGCCTCTGTTTAATACTATGGATATTTCAGTTATGTTACCTGAGTTTGTGTTTGGTTAGATGAAAAAGACTGTTGTATGATGAGTACTTGATACTTTTTATCTTGCCATGATAGTTGATTAATTTTAATAACCACTGAGAATAGATTTATCTGACATGAAGAAGAAAATAGAGATCTTCATGTTTGGGCTCCAAGTTACTTTGTTGCAATGTTCACTGCATGCTTTACATCATAGACTCTTGCCCTCCAGGAGTTATAACAGTAAAAATGCATCATGTTCTCATTTCCAGTGCTAGACTAGTTGTCTGGTGATGAATAGTAGATGAGATAATATGCCAGGAGATCCTCATCCCTTAGGGAGAAGAAGGTGGCAGAAAGAATGAATATTTTGTACATTTTTCTGGACTCCACAACTCTGAGGCTTGTTTGACATCTTCTAACCAGAGAGTGGGAAGCATCCCTTTGTTTAGGGCCTATTTTGAGCAGAACACAGGTGGATGCTCCAGGATCTCCTTCAGTTTTTCCTTAGTGCTGAGTTGTCAGAGGTTGAATGAATCCTGCTTTTGGTTTTGTGCTGTTGCACCATTTTGTCACACTGCCTGCTTGGCTCAGAGTTTTTGTCCCTCCTTGACCTTTCCATTATAATCATAGATCCATCAGCCCTTCAGCTCAAGGCCCATTTGGGGAACTGTCACACTTGTGGTATTTATCTCATGCTGCTTGTCAATATTTGAAGGGCTCAGATCTGAAAGTGGATGTTGCTGGAGATGCCCATAATACTATACTCTAGTTACAAAACCTTCTTTGCAGCAAACCCATCTGGGACTTGCTACCATGTTTTGAAATATCCTTATGACTAATGGAACTATAAAATATCTTGTCATTGTTGTAGCACATAGGGGATCTGGTAATAAATTAGAGGTCCTCTATGACAAGTACCATAGATATATAATAAAACAAAAACCTCTGGGAATGCTTCAGTCTAAGTTCATATTTTTTCTTTATGCACCCAAAAATAGGATTAATCACATTTCTTGCCTAAGGGCTTAAACAGTTGGACTGTGAAAGAAAATTTCACCAGTCAGCAGTGTAGTAGTCCTGCATCTCTGGAAAGTATGCACTTTAGTAACATACAAGATAAAACCTTTCATTTAAACATTTCTCACAGCCTATCTAGTGGCAGTGGTTTAAAGTAGTAGAATCCCAGATTAATATTTAGCAACTAGAGAACAATGTTTAATTTTTTTCCTTGCTCCCGTTCTAAACAAAAATGCCAGCTTTGTGACAAATCATTAAAATGCTTAAATGCTAAACAGAATTTTCTGATTCAGTGTTTTCATGTGGATGTGTTTTCATGTAGATATATTTTCTCATAACTGCTTTTCCAGGTTGTATTGGTCAGTGGACATCTGGACAGCTGGGACGTTGGGCAGGGAGCTATGGATGATGGTGGTGGAGCATTTATATCATGGGAAGCATTATCACTCATTAAGGATCTAGGTAAATCTTTATTTTTAAATATCTTTAATACATTACATTTCCAGATTATTTTGTATGCTGTCTAAACTGGATTTTCTATTTTATCCATGTCTTTGAGCACAAATATTCATTTTGTCACTATACCCCTCAAAGCTAGTTCAAAACAGACTTTTTAGATTGTTGAATTGATATCCAAGGATGCTTTTCCCCCTTCATCAGATGGAATCTATTTTTCCTCCTTATTCCCTTTTTTCCCTAAATGTAACCTGTGGTCAAGAGGAATACCCAATGTAATCATTAGAAACTAAAATCAGCTGCTGCTCCTGCTCTTAGCCCTGGCAGCGTTTAAACAATAAACTAGCTTCCCCTGCTTCCCAGTGGAAAGATTTGTGCACTTCAGCAATCTCAGTCTTTCTTGAAGAGCTCCTTGTAGACAAGCTCTGTTATGTGATTAGCTGCTTGCATACTGTAGTCGTGAGCATCAAACATCCGTGTGAGTTCCTATTCCTTTATTTTGCATTGTTTGGACCACTAATCTCTCAATTTCCCAGTCTTGGAATTTGGTCTTCTAAAAGCAAACCTAATAGGACTCTTCTATGAAGAATCCAAGTGTACTCCTTCTTTTAGTGTTTTTTGATTTTTTTTTCTTTTTTTCTTTTTCTTTTTTATGATGCATAGAAAATTGCCTGTGTTTCCTCCACCTTCAAGGAAAAGAAAGTTATTCTGCTGTGTTTGGTACTCCATGCCGTTCAGAATAAACTGTTGTGTGTTTCTTAAGGGCAGGTTCATGGTGGCATTGTATAATTTTTATTCACTGGGTTTCCCTTCATGCATGACTGAAATGCATCATTTTCTTGTTTAAATATTTGATTTTCTCTGGTAGAGAAACCCTGTGTGTTTGCTGTGCAACCTATGGTGAAATGCTGTTCTGTCAGCTGGGAAGTGTTGGAGCCTTTGCTGATGCCCTCTCTTCTGGGCAGCTGTTGTGTTCTGCTCTTCTTGTAAAAGTGTTCTGCAGAAGCACAAGGCTGGGAGAGGACTCCTGGGTCTTCATAGCTGTGGATAACCAAGGAGCATACACCTTTCACAAACTGGCCTCCGTAGCAGGTTGGTTAATGCAGATTTTATATCTTAGGCATTTAAACCCTGATTAAAAAAAAATAATAATAATAAAAAAGGAGGACAGCAAAATAAAAAACTGTGAAGATTGTGTGAGAAACAAATTAATGACTTTTATTTAAAATCAATACTATGGATTGTGTTTTGAACTGTGGAGACTTTGTCTGATACATTTTTGGACCCTGATAAATTTAGTCTCAGACTAGTCCACCAAATACATTTGAAATGAAGACAAGCCAACTCAGTTGGCTCTGTGCCTGTGTAGAAATTTTTTACTGTGTCCAGGGAGTCTTAAAGCCATGGTGCATTGTGTAGCCGTAAAAACTGTGTCTGCATTTACCAGAGTATAACTCATCTTACAGCTGCGGTGATATGATCCTCAAGCTGAAATGAGCATTCTGAAATATGATTTCTAGAATATGAATTTATATTGTCTACTAAGAAAACACCAGTACTTCTGCCATGGCCCTTTGGGTTAATGAAAGCAAAATGCTATTGCACTATTAAAGCAGGTTTTTCAGTGAAGGTCTAATAGCATTTCACCGTGATATCACTGTGACCCTTGGACATGGCTTATGGACAAGATATAAATGATGCCTGTTAATTTGGATTCTGAAAATTGCATGTAATACTTGAAAAATATTATTGTTTAAATGCAATTCCATACTTTCAACGTAGCGTCCTCCTGAAACCATTTAATAGCTATTGGCTTAGGACCAAATACATAAAATTAATTGAAAAATCATTAAAGTTATGGTTTAAGATTGTCAGATTTTATTTTAAGCAATACAGTTTATTTTCTTGCCTCAAGTAAAAATTTTAATAGTTACTGCTTTTATTTCTAAGTAAATCAGTTACTTAATGTATTGGCCTTTATACTTCCTCATATTTCCTGAACCTTCAGTGTTAGCTTTTTGGTTTTTAAATTGAGGTGGCAATTTCTGTGCCATATTGGTATATTTTTTTTTCTTTTTGTTTTGTTTTCCTTTGGGTTTTTTTAGCTTTCCAGACAATAATACTTACATGCTCCCCACAAGGACATGTACCAGTCCAGCACAATCTGAAGTAGCTTTACATAGTCTTCAAAACTTCAAACATTTGGTAGCTTTTTTTTTTTTCTTTCATTTCTATTTTGATGTTGTTTCTTTTTGAGGGAAAGGCAACTACATGAAAGTCAGACTGAACTGAAATTGTTTGGCGTTATATTAGCAGAGAGTGGAATAAAAGTATTTTATTGATGTAAAATCCCATGTACACATTTCAGAAGAGTAGTACCTTAAAAGCATAGGGCTGATTGTGATCTGCTGAACACCGTTTAAAGCTATAACCATTCAGTTAACTCTGGAAAGTAGAAGAGCTGACAAGTGGAAAGTTTCAGTCAGTCTGAATACTTTGCTTCTAATAGCTGTAATATCTCTCTGCTCGTCTTCCACAGTGGTATGATGGGAAGGGGGCACCTGCTGGTGGGTGCCATTCCCTCTCATCCTTCTTCAGGGAGAAAGCACAGGCAGCAAATTCAGAGCAGAAGTCAACTTCTAGATGGTTACATTTCAACAAGGTGAATCTTTCTATGTTTTCTGTGCAGCTGCAGTTTCACTCTCAAAACATCCCCTTCAACAATGTGTAGTTAAACATCAGTACCAGCTTGTGCTCCTGCTGGTGCCCATGCTGGCTGTAGACATCTCCTGACCAGAGTGAAAACAAGCATTTTCCTTAGTGTATCCATATCAAGTTCTCTGTTTCAACTAAACTCTCATGACTGGTTGCTTTGCTGGTAGCTAATCTCAGAAAAATTAACTAACTAATGGCCATACTGACTGTTGATGTTCAAAGAGATCTTTTCTCACCGTTAATAATGAAGTTTAATGAAGAACAAAGGAAAGAAAAACATGAATTAAATTCTTGAAGCTTGCATATGCCACTGATAGCCAAGATCTGTGGCAAGCTGCTTCAGGACTGGTGTTCTTAAACAAGGAAGAGGAACTGGAAATGTTTCCACGGAAGTTGTTTATGCGAAGAAACATGAACATTTCAGCTGATTATTACTCCTTATTCCTTACTGGGAATAAAGACATTTTTAGAGTTGCTGAAGCAGTGAACTGGTCTGAACTGGTAAACTCCCTTTCTTTCAGAGAGGCCAAGGCTGTTGTGATTAGATGAGGATTTCTGATACTTAAGAAATTATTCTTCCATACTTGTAGGCAGAGTGTCCATGGCCATAAACTTGTGCAATGTGCAGTTTGCCTTCTGCGATGTCTGGCAGCTGCTGTCCTGCCCAGCCCTCTGCAGGTTTTAATCTTTTGATCTATTTTAACTAATTTTGATGGTGGCATAAAAATATTTAGAATAGGAAGTTCTGATATACTCATCAAATGGATGACTGAGGAGAGACAGGCAAGTGCATTTGTATCCCACCTGAGGAGAAGCAGGAAGAAGACACTTTTAGTCTTTCCTTAAAGATTACAAACACCTGGTTACCAGAACATGTGTAACACTGTGGTAATCACCAGTCTCTCCTTTTAATCTGTCTGCAAATTCTGTGTGATAGATTGCAAATCTCCACGGCAGTATTGAGAGTGTTATTTAGGGTAATTAAGAGATGATGGGAAGACACTGGAGGTGTTTAAGAGAGGAAAGGCTAAAAGGTTCACCTCTTTAAGCTGAGGGAATCCATGGGGTGTTGCATGACTTGTGGTGTGATGAGGGCCTTTGGAAGTTGTAGGAGAGAGCACTCAAGCAAATTGTGGTTTTCTAGTTTTACAGAACAACAGCTGTGTTGCTAATTACAGCCTAGAAATCTCAAACCAAACTTGTTTTCAGGTTGCATTTAAAATTGAAAATTTTTTACCTTGTTAGTTTATGTGCAAAAAAGAGCATCTCTGGAGCTGGCCAATGTCATTTGCTTGAGCATTTTCATGTTGGTCTGGTTAGAGCTCTGGTGTCATTTGAAACATATCTTCTCATGTCCCCTCCCTCACACAAGGTTTACAAAAGAAGCTGCTTTTCCAGGTGAGATGAAAGACTAGCTAAGCAGCTACACATAGTACATCACCATAAAATCCCACAAAATTTATTTTACTACCATATTTTGTCTTTGGTTGGACAGTTTGCAGGACTTGATCCTGCTGTGGATACTTGTTGTCAGTTTCTGTGAAAGAGGTATTTATGCTCCTTTCCCAATATTTCAAGCCTGCAGCTCTTCTTGCTCGGGAGTCCTTTTGTGGGGCTCGGAGAGCACCTTGGCAGGACCATGTCTATGGGGTATGTGAGCAAGAAGCAGCTAGTATGTTCCAATGGTTTCAGAGATCTTTCCAGTACTGCCTCTTTGCTCCTAATTCAGCTGTGCTCCCACATTGCTTGACTGAGGGGCATTTCCCAGCTGAGGCCACAGGTGTTCTGCCCTTCTCCAGTCCTGCCGAAGCCACCTCACACTCTAGTGCTGGAAATATGGGCTGTTCATCCCTAAAGGGTGCTTAAAGGAACTGAATAATGACAATAATAGACAAAGGTCTTTAGAAGGTATGTATGGCACTGTCAGGTTTCCTGTATTTCCAGTATTTTAAGTCTCCTAACAGCAGTAGGGAGCCTACTGGAGTTAGAAATCCAGTTGATTTTGATGGATGAAGTTCAGTGCTTTCTTCAGAAAATTTTCAAAAATTATGACTATTATGCCTCTTTTTAATTAAAACATGTGGAATCATTTTTTTTACTGTTGAGAATAGAAACTGATGGGGTATGTTACTTGATATTGCAGTCTAGTTTATTTTCAGAGTCCCATCTCTGCTAGCACAGGAGGAATCAAACAGTCAGCAGTTTCTTTGTTCACATCTCATGTTTCTTTCAGCAACATTTACCCACAAGCTCTCTTTCCTTGCTCAAGAAACGTGTTTTCTAGCTTTTCCTGGCTGTGTTTCGGTCCCTCTTGCTTTGTTGCTAGCCAGCTCTTGGTGTCCTTCCAAGCCCAGAGGTGCATACCTATCCACGAGCTACTGCTCAGTCTGGGGACATCTTCAGAAGTCAATGGCGGAGCTGTGAATTTGTCAAATGACAAACTTTTCCTCTTTCTCTTCAACTGCTGGAACTGCAGCCAGTGTAAGGTGTTGCCAGTGAATGCTATCTGAACCCCTGCTTCCACTGAAGTAGTGGCTGCAGACTCCAGGAAAGGCTACACTCCACAGATCACTGCAGTGGTGGGTTGTGATACACAGTGAACAGTTCCCTGCTTGTGCTCTTGTGTTGTGCACTGAGCCCGTGTTCAGTCATGTCTGCGTGCCACCTTAGACCAGGAAGTCTCCTGCTTGGATTGTGCCTCAGAGTTCTTCTGAGAGTCCTATTCTTCCACGTAAGAAAACATTTCCTGTGGGGAGCTGCCAGAGCCAGTGAATACCAGCAGTCAAGTGGATGAACAGGGAATGTTTTCCTTTCACACCCAGGGAAGGATGGTGATGCCATTTCTGCTAGAGTAGCTTGATGAAGGAAGAGTGATTGTTGACAAAATCTAATCGCGGTTATCACACCTTACGCACAGCCTTCCTGCATTCCTAGACGATGATGAAACATGAAAAAGGGAGAAATGTATGGTGATAGATGATATGTGCCATTTCCCCCCCTTTGTCTGTTTGCCAGCACTAAGCTGAACTGGGGTTTCATAAATCAGCTTTCTTATAGATGTAGACATGGATCTGGCACAACTGTTTCATAGGAAAAAGACACAGAAAACTACAGAAATGTTTTTAAAACAATGCATGTAAGAATTTTAAGGTACTAACTGAGTTATTATTACTCATAAGGAGTTGATTAGAGAGTTTTTCCGCTTTAAAACTTATTTAAAATTGAAATTTTAACTCTCATCTGAATTATACCCGTGACTAATGCAACTGGAAAACCATTAGACAGAGTTTTGTACAGTTCACTGTAGTCTTTGTATGAAGTTACATTTCTCCAGTCCAAATTCACTGGCTAATATATGAGGACTAAAGATATGTTTTATTAAAAACATGATCACCAGAGTAATTCCTTTTCTGCTAGTTTAATTGAAGTCATATAAATGTAATTTTAATGTGCTTACAAAATATTTTGTTAAACACTTTTCTGAATTGCTTGTGGTGGTGTAGCTGTTTGCTGTCTAGGAGATATGTTGTGAAACATAATTAAATTACTACTTTTGCAGTTTCTGGTTTTCTTCTTTAATCAAATATGCCTGATATTGTTCTTACATTCTTTTCACTTTCCCAAAGCTGAGTATTTTATTCTGACCTTCACATTTTCAATTCTATTAAATCTACTTAGTATGAAATATCTCCATATGCTGTTACACTACAAATGCATTTATTCCTTCATTTTAGCATTTGGTTGAATGCATATTTAGCAAGTACTTAACTCTTCAATTTTCATACTGTGTTGACATAGCAGACGGGTGACTGCAAACATAAAAGGTTGCTAATCTGGTGGTAAATTTAGATATACAGCTCTCCATAGCAATTTTGCCCTCTGTCTTGTGAACTACTGCTTCTCTGCAAGCTTTAATTTATCCAGAAAATTCAAGAAAAAAATCTGAGCTCTGGCAATGCTAGCTTTTGTGTGTTATTGGGGTTTTTTTGGTTGGTTTTGTTGTTTTTTTGTTTGGTTTTTTTTCCCAAATCTCTAATGTGGTTGATATGGTAAAGTGCTGAAATCGTTCCCAAATGAAGTAACGGGCATCTTGTCCTGTCATTTTTTTAAGGTGTAAATTCTCAATATGGAGACAGAAGTGTGCCTGCTTCATTTTCTGACTCATCAGCTTTCAGAATAGTCTAACAGATTTGTTTTTCTAATTCAAAGAGTGGGGCAGCAGAGGCAGAGTACAGACCCATGTCTCATTAAGACTGAACCATGTCTGATACTTGTAATCCCAGAGAGTGTGGGAGTGGGCTCCACATTGCCTTTTCTGCTCCACAATTTGATGAGATCACAAATACCCCTAAGGAAGAATGTATTCCTGAAGAGGAATAAGGTGTGTTTTAAAGGTGGACAGTGTCTTATTCCTTTTGTGGGGCTCGGAGAGCACCTTGGCAGGACCAGAGCAAGGCATGGGCTGGAGGAGTTCTTTGCTGACTCTGAGCTTTTCTTTTTTACACAGGCAAGTTTGTGTTTCCTTTTCTTCTTCTCTTTTTTTTTTTCCCTCTTTTGTTTGGTACACGACTTGTAATGGCTTTATGACACTTCACGAACCAGTTCTCCGTTTAAAACCCCATGTGCTGACAAGCACAGTACTTCTCATCTGAAGTGCCCCTGAGCTGTGCTGCCAGGTTGCAGGAAGGTGTCCACAGAGAAACCCTCCCTCTGGCACTGTTGCTGCCTGACTTGCAGCCCATAAGCGCCAAGCTCTGGGCTTGTCTTCCCTCTTCTCTCCCTCATCTCCCCAGTCAAAAGGCTTAATCCATGTTATTTTTAGTTACTAGACTTGCAAATCATTCACAGATTTCCCCTCCAGTCTTGTATACCCAGCTCCTTCCTTGACATTTCCTCTTGGATATTGCATTGCTTTTTAAAAATAAATCTATCTAAAACCTCTCACATTTCCCTTCTCCACTGTTCTGTAAATCTGCCCTTCTGTCATATGATCATCAGCCCCCTTAAAACCAGGAAAAGAAAACTGCTTGTGCAATCTCAGTGTCCTGCTGCACTGCTGTCAAGGCTGCTGATGGTCTGCAAATCCAGCCCTTCCCTAGACTGGCTCACCTTGGGCACTGCTGTGCCCTTGTGCCCTCTTTGAAGGGCCTGTCCAAACAGCTGCTCACAGTCTGTGCCAGTGGCAGTCGCGTCCTCTCAACCCCCAAAACATGTTTCTGAGCCAGCTGACAGCCCCACGTGAGACTGAGCTGCAGCACCCGGCTTGGCCCACCACCCCACTTGGATTTCCCCCTCCCCAGCCCCAGACCTGACCATTTTCTGTCTTCTTCCTGCAATGCTTCATCTCTTCTGCTCCAGACTTCATCTCTCTTTACTCCAGACTTTCAACACTCAGAGTTTACTTGCTTCCCAGTGCTATTTTTTGCAGTGCTTTGTCCTCAGTGCTGCAAAAAGCAGCTATCAACAGACAAAAATCAAGGAGATTGCACTGCATTAGACTGATATAAGAAGAAAAGACAGTTTCCAAAGCCAAAAGCTGTTTCCCATGTCTAATTTGAGCTTCACTAGAGAATTAGAAATATGTTATAATCACGGTTTAAGTACTATCTTAATCACTGAATCACTAAATTTTTTTTATTTTTTTTTTTCCCAGCTGTTCTTTGCTTTATTTTTGGAAGCTTTTAACTTTGAAGCTCTATGCAGGACTTGAGGGTGAGAGGGTGGACATGACCTGGCAATGTGCACTTGTAGCCCAGAAAGCCAAATATGTCCTGGGCTACATCCGAAACAACGTGGCTGGCAGAGTGAGAGAGGGGATTCTGCCTCTCTGGTCTCCCCTTGTGAGACCCCACCTGTGCTGCATCCAGCTGTGAGGACCACAGCATAGGAAGGATGTGCACCTTCTGGGTTGAGTGCAGAGGAAGGCCATGAAGAGGACTACAAGGACAAAGTACCTCTCCTGTGAGGAAAGGCTGAGGAAATTGCAATTGTTCAGCTTGGAGAAGATAAGGCTTAGGGATGACCTGATTGTGGCCCTCCAGTACCTGAGAGAAACCTACAAGAAGGATGAGAGTCTACTTAGAAGAGCATGTAGTGACAGGGCAAGGGGCAATTTCAAACTTAAAGAGAGTATGTTTAGATTAGATATTTGGAAGGAATCCAGATTCCTTGGATGAGGTGGTGAGGGTGGCAAGGCACTGGCACAGGTTGCACAGAGAGGCTGCAGATGCCCCATCTCTGCAAGTGTTTAAGGCCAGGCTGGATGGAGCGCTGAGCCACCTGACCTAGTGAAATGTCCCTACCCATGGCAGGGACATTGGAACTAAATGATCTCTAAGGTCCCTTCCAGCCCAAACCATTCCATGATTCTATGATTCTGTGATTCTATGATTTTCTCTGTTAAATCATTATTTGTCACTCAATTAAAAAAAAAAAAATCTTCTTAAATAAATGAGTATACAAGTACTCTTCTGCATAAATAGTGAGATCGATTGTCTATACCGTAGAGGGCTGTTTCTAACAAGAGTAAAAGCCAAAGTCCATCTGGTTTAGAATGGAGATTTCTTCTAGGACTTCGGAGGAAAGGTCTGGACATCTTCAATTAACTGTGTTATTACTATCATCCTATTGATTGCAGTTTATTTATGCATGTATATTCTTTGAAATTAGGCTGGGAAATAAGTTGCTAGCAATAAGAGCTTTCTCTCTTCCTTGCCCATACCACAGGATACATAAATCAGGTATTAGCAGATTGTACCATTGTTTTTGATCATGAGTTCTTATCTTCTTTAGCAAAATGTGGAGTACTGGTTTTATTTTTATTTTATACTGTACAGAAATTTTGGAAGTTCCAGGTATTTTATGAGAAATGCATGCATGATAGAAATATCCCAATTAATGACGCACAGTAAATCCCCTATGTCTAATCAGCTCCAAACTTGAGAAAGGCAGAGGGAGTAATAAGAATTTAAATATCAGTGACATAATTATGTATCTTGATACTTTTTTGTATAAATACTTATAAATATTTTTGTATAAGTGCCTTTTAAAGAAATTCCAAGCCACAGGGTTACAATGCAGAAAAGGTCATAGCTTATATGTTTCAGTGCAGCAGAGGACACTACTTGAGGAAGATATATCTGTATGTACCTCTTCCTAGTAGCTCCTAAAACAAATACATTGGTGACTTAGGGAGAATTAGAAGTAAGAGAACATAGAGAATAGTTTGGGTTGAAAAACATTATTAAAGGTCACTTAGTCCAACCCCCCTGTAATGAGCAGGAACTGCTTCAACTTGATCAGGTTGCTCAGAGCCCTGTCGCATCTGACCTTGAATTTCTCCAGGGATGGGACATCCACAGTCTCTCTGGGCAACCTGTGACAGTGTTTCACCTCCCTCACTGTAAAAAGTATCTTCTTTAATCTTAATCTACCCTCCTTTAGTTATATACTTGTCCTTATTGCCACAAGCCCTGCTTAAAAGTCTGTCCACGTTTCTTGTTGATTCACTGGAAGGCTCCTCCAAGGTCTCCCTGGAGCCTTCTCTTGTCTCTGCCTTTCCTCATAGGAGAGACGTTCCATCCATCTGTTCATCTTTGTGACCTTCCCCTGGACCCACTTAAAGACGTCCATGTTCTGTGCTGAGGACTTCAGAGCTGGATGCATTACTGCAGGTGGGCTCTCACCAGGGGAAGTAGAGGGGCAGAATCACCTCCCTCGACTGGCAGTACAATTTATACTTCTTTATGCTCAGATCAAGCCTTTTCTAGGCCAATTATGCAGGATCTTAGGAATGCATTACTTCCTTGTTTTGCTTTGCTTGAGTGTACAATTTTTGCTTTCCCTATTAAATTGTCTTTATCTCAACACACGGGGTTTTTTAGCTTTTATCCTGCTGATTTTCTCTCTTTTCCTATTGGTGGAGGAGTGAGCAAGCAGCTTGGCTGCCAGCTGAGGTTAAACCTTGACACCTGTTAAGCTGCTCACCTCCATTTGCAGTTTGTTTGTATGCCTCATATAAGCTGAAAAGCTATTTGATTTGCTTGTGTGTGATCCCAGTGCCTTAACTTATAGGGAAAATATCTATTTTTACAAAGGTGGAATGCTTTTAATGTTTTTTTTTGTAAGCTGGTCAGTCTTAAAATGACATTAAAGAAGCCTGTTAGCCATCTACTCACTGTCTTCTTAGAAAATATCATTGTAATCCTCCCCATCCTCCAGTAATGATTTATGTTTATAAAGTGGGAAAATAGTTACTGAAGAAAATTTTGCATTTGTAGTACTGATCTCTATTTTGACTTAGAAAAGATAATTCAAATTCTCTTTCCTGATTTTTAAGTTTTTGGGAGTGAAGTGGGTTTATTTTTTTGCTTTACATGTGACAGGCCATTATGATTTGTTTCTGCATGTACCAAACAATACATTTCAGTTTTGCTGTGTGGAAATATCTCAATTCTGTCAAGCATGAGCAAGACATGTAGGACATAAAATTCAGGTCTTGCTGCTGTTATCTGTGAATGTGAGCATTCTATGATGATTTAAAAGAAACAGAAAATAGAGTCAGTCAGACCTGCACATTGGTGTCACTGATGTGTTTGTGGTACCCAAGGAGCAGGAAAGGATAGCAGCCACTCCAGCACAGAGGGAGTGTAATAGAGCAGGTGTCCTGCTGTGCTTGCTACAGATGCATCCTTAGCCTTAGATTGACCATATCGATGTTTTTATTTCATTCTTTAACTTGTGAGTCCACATGCCCATAGTATCTTTTATGCTTGAGATAAACCATAAGAATATAGAGGCTGATCACCAAAATGCACCTTTGTGGTAAACTATTATTTTATTTCAGTTAAGGGCTAGATAGAAGGAAGAGAAAAACAGATAATACATTTTTCTAAAACACTGGAGATTTGAAAATTCATCTGTAGGTTTTTTCTTCCTATTTATTTTTAATACTATGTAATAAGTAATTTATTTGGATAGCAAGGAAAGAGGTGCAATTTTATTTGTGTAACAATTTTCCTTCATTTTAAATTTGCCTTCTGACCCATCTATATGTTGCACCCATCATAAAACATAGTTTTCTAGCAAATTTTCTAAGTACTATTTTATCATGTCTTTTCAATACATATTTGGGCTGTGATCTGAAAGACTTCTGATTTTGTGAAGATGATACCTTTCTTAGGAACCAATAGTTTTTAAGAAGCAAACCAAAATAGTTAAACTTCCTTTTAAAAACTTTTGTAACTTGAATACAGTACTTCATTTTTTTCCTAATAAAAACATGCATTGAGAATATTATTAGCAATTTTACTTTTGAATACTGGATTTGTTTGCTGTTCTTTGGTCAGATTAGCTCTGTTTTTAATAACAGGTAGATAAATACTTATCACTTTCAGATTAAGATAATGAGGAAATTAAATTTTCCTCTGTAGACTTTATTTGTATTTAAAATAACTGCATCCATAGCTTATATATTTTTATTTTTTAAAGTTGCCCATTTAATTTTAGTAGAACACACAAATGAATTTGCCAACAGGAATCCATGAGATGGGAAGAACTGATACACTACGGACTGGAAAGACCAAAGCTTCACAGGGTTTTTTTATTTCCCCAGCTTCAATGAGCAGTGATGGGCTGGGAGGGGGCCATAAGAATCTCAAATGTCTTTCCACAAGTGAGCTGAGATCTTCTTGAGCTTCTGGAAAGCAGGAACTGAGGTTACAGCCCATCTGACCCAACCTTGAGGACCCCCTGGTCTCTGACCCAAGTACACCTTAGGGCAGCAGTGGCTGACTAAAGCAGCTTGATTTTTGCCTCGGAGGAGCCAGAAGATGCTGCTTCCCTGTCTTAAGCATTTCCTGCCAAAGGTACTCTCACAGGTTTGATGTGGTGGGCTGAGACTGGACTTCACTTTGCGTTTTGCGACAAATAAACCTCCTTTTCCCACTTAAACTGCTGCTGGAACCATCTAGAGCAGTGGCCTCTATGTTTTATACCAGCACTTTTTTTACAGCCACCTCTTCTAACCAAGCTGCTGACACATTTGGGGGTACTTTGGGCTTATATCTTTCTGACTTTAAAACAATAGCTATTATCTCAATTTTACCTCATAAGTAATGTGACTAATTTGAAAAGCAAAGAAAGCTAATCCTTTACTGCTGTGATTTAGGAGAGCAGGGGATCCACTGGGAGGTGTGCAGGTCTTTAAAGTAATGAAGTTTGACAGTCAACAGATCAACATTCAGGAAATACACCTTTAAACTTGTTTGCACTTCTTTATGAACTATTGGAAAATCCAAGCTCTTTAATTCAGATTTGGAGTATTCCTTATACATTCTGCCTTCAGTTCTGAAGATGTCGTTTCGAGAAAGAAATCTTCAGATCATATTCTGTGGTGGTGCAGAACTGTTTTATTAGGTTTTTATAAGAAGTTTATGTTATGGTTCATTTCACTGTATCCCCAATTCTGTATCCCTTTTTGTGTTGTCTGTATAATAAGGTGTTTTGTGTCAGTCCTCCCACTCCTCACCTGACTTGTAACATCCCCTCTGCCCCAACCCCCCTCTCTGGGGCAGCTTGTCAGTCACTTTGAGGAGTCCTCCCAGGTTGTGAAATCTCAGGGAGAGGGCTTCAGGTGATGGGCCCCCTGGGGGGAATTCCTTTAGCTCTGGATTTTAGTGGTCCAAGGCTTGGGGGTGGGCACACCTTGTTACCCCCTGAATCCCTGATTTGTTGTCTTGTTGTATCCTCCCTGGAACCCCTCCCCCGCTTATAGGGGGTAAGAGGGAGGAAAAAACTCGCTCAGCCTCTCTCAGCCGCTCAGCTCTCAGCTCGGAGCTCTGAGCCTCTCTGCTCCTCATCTCTTGAGCTAATAAACATCTTTTAACCTGCTAAGCTGAGAGCCAGCCTTTTCTCTTCTGCTGCTGTTGCTGTCACAACACTATCGGGTCCAGCTGCTAAGCCGAGAAGCCGAAACGAACCGGGACCATTCTGTGGCTGTGTTGACTCGAGCTAGCCAGAGGTCATCTCATTGTGTCAAAAGAAAAAAATTAATGAAGGTCAAGTCTGTTGGCAGCCTTCATCCATTTCAGTTAGGAAATGAAATAAGTTTTGACTGTGATACTGATATTATTTCTTCTCAGCAGAAAAGTGTGTGTGGTACTTTATGCTTTATCACTGGTGATAATCTCCTCATGTTTTTTCTTTATTTTTTCTCTAATATAATTAGCATTCCACTGCACAGAAAACAGTTTTTTCTTTATCTGTTTGCTCTTCCATGCTCTCAAGTTTCTCTCAATGTATTAATTTATGAATAGAAACAGCCAAATAAACAGAGGGAAGCGACTTCTATCTGATCAGTTCTGCCCTGGCAAAAATGGTTTCAGAATTTATCTAAGAACTTTCTGATTTAGCTACCATAGCAAAGTAGAAAATGGCTTCATGTTTGCCTTGTTTCAGAAAGTTGTGCACATGTTTAGCAGCTGACTCTTTTAGATTTCAAAGTACAGATTGCTGCTTTTCATTTCCCTGATAAACAGCAAAATAATATTACATAGCCCCTCAGTTCTTGAAATGGATAAACATTTCTCATAAAAATCTGGCAGCTCATTTTCAATTAATTGTAATAAATTAACCATGCCAAAGCAATGGTAGTTTTCATGAAAATTTGATTTGGATCTGCTACGAGCTACTTACTTATGGCAGACCACCACAATGACAGGAGCACATGTTTCAGGAATCTATCAAGATAGTTACTTTCTGGTGTGGTTTTCAGACACTTTCAGTATGTCCCTGAAATGTGCTTCTCTTCTGCTACTGCAACTGGTAGCAGCACCTCAAGTGCCCCCTTCTTCCTCATGTGGGCTCTCTCCTCATACCACAGTCTTCCTCCCTCAACAAGAAAAAAGTGTTCTAGACAGAAAAACCCACACTTGATATGGGTTGTGTTTGGTTTGTGAAAATCCAGGCTTTTCATCCATTAGAGGCTGGAGACCAATGCAAAAAATGCTTAAAATATATCCATATTTAATATTAAAAACAATATTAAAACCTGTGTTTTAGGACTTCGTCCAAAAAGGACACTGCGCTTGGTGCTATGGACAGGAGAAGAGCAAGGAGGAGTAGGTGCCAAGCAATACTATCAGTTGCACAAGGTAAATATGTTTTCATTTTCTCACCATTTTCTTGACAGCACTTTTCTCCTCAGTCTTATGACTTTACTATTTTTGTCAAGAAGTTCCGCTTAATATCTAACCAAAACCTGTGATTCTAGTTCTGCCTGAAAGTATATTTTCTGGGTTTAATCATAAATGTAAACCTAATTTTACATTTAACAGTAAGCGATGCAACCACACGTGTGCGTGTTCCGCTTGACCTAAGATACTCTGTCACAAAAGTGTTCTGAAACAGATATTTCATGGTGATATCTGCCATAGCTTTCAAACATAGCTAGCCTTCTGAGAATGAATGATGAATGGTCCACATATGTTTGCAATATAAATAAATTTTGTTTGCCTTATACATTTCAGCTTCATTGCATTTTCCCATAATATTTTACAATGTAAAACATAAAATAATACAGAGAAAAATATTTGCTCTCTTATCTTGATAGTGTACAGTCTATAATGTACTTTGCCAGTTGTTAGTTTTGTGGGATCTGGAACATCCTAAAAGGTTGATTTCTGGTGATGCAAAGAACACACAAACTCTATGACTTACGGCTATTAGGATAAAAATATAACATCTATCTCTCCTGCCAAGAACTGCCATTTCAAAATACATCATGAGGTAAGGGGCAGTTGCCGAAACTATTTTGGAGATAAGTCTTTGGAATATGTGTGTCTGTGGGTTTGTTTTTTTTTTCGCACAGAAATCTTTGCTGTACCTCTATAACTATTCTCAAGTAATCCTTTATTCTTTTCCCTCATTAAGTAGTATAACTCTCAATACATCCAAGGCAGAGACAAGGTGAATGCAAATGTGCCTAGGATGTTGCCTGGTCTACAACAGCATGAAAGCAGACTTACAAGCAATTCTTAAGACCATTTTTAATGCTAAGCAACCTTTCAGAACAAATAAATGGAAACCTCACTTTGAATCAAATTCATTGTGATGAACCAAATTAGATCAACTTGCATCTGCAATAGAGTTGTCAGAGACAGGTTTAGAGCAGTTAGAGATTTCTGACTAATTGATGGACAATCAAATATTTCCCACTAACTGGTTTCATATTGCTAATAAGGGTATTTAACTGCCCACGAATAATGTTGTACCTCCTTGTATCTCCAAATTATAGGGATAACCCAGCTCTGTCGTTTATTTGGAAGAGGTATACCTCCTTCAAGTATCTCAAATACCCAAGAGCTTCCTTTCTCAGCTTCAGGGAGGTGACAGGTTGCAGTTTATCGTATGTTAAGGATTCTGGATTTACCACTGGTTCTCTGATATTCAGCAGGATTAAACTGAATAAAATATTCTGAAATAAGTAGCACATGAAAGAGATACTTCTTATGTACAGAACCACATTTTGGAGGAGCTGGAAGGATGCTCTGTGTCTAACACATACCACTCATCAGAAAGGTATCTGAAGATTTATCTCCGTAGATGTCCATCTCAGACAATAAGATCCATCCTATGGTGGTGATGTCAGCAACATGTAATTGACTCATGTATGTCTCATCTTTTGCCAAAATGGCTCAGTTTCACTGTTGTCTCAAAGATTTCTATTCAGAAATAATACCAAAATGCAAACTTAAGGATCAAATAGGGAAATCTAAAGTGGACTGGGTGTTGTTTGCAAGATATTTGGTTACTTTGGTTTTAAAAATTTGAGACAAATGTGTCTCAGTTCTTGCTCTGCTTGTGAGATTCCATCTGGATCTTGTGCTCCGCAAAGAAAGCCCTGTCTGACTTTACAGTTTGTAATTTACATGGAGAATTTAAGCAGAAATGACATCCGTCTGTTGTTTGTTGTTCTTATTTCCCCCCTGCCATGTGATCTGGCATAATTATAAATCGATTTGACTACAGGACGTTGCATTACTCATAATAATGAAATAAAGTTGATTAATACTGTACATTAAATTTAGCATGAAAAATAACTTAACCTTTTAATGATTTACTTGCTCAAATTTCTGCCAATTAGGATAGCGTGGCACACACATTGCTTGCTGATGGTAATGAGTACAAGTTAAGTAAGAGTGGTATTTAAAGATGCCTTGTAAAATGAAAGACAGCCTGTATGACTCATCTACATAGCTGGACTTATGAGTTTAGTTCGCTACAAACAAGTAGAAAAATGAATGCAGTAATTCAGCACAGGCAGACATGGATTTCCTTGACATTGTAAATTATCTCCTCATGTCAGTGGAAGTGTGGCAAGGGAGAAGAAATGAAGACAATATAGTACTGGACAAGTACAGATGCTCTTATTTTTGTCACATATTTATTATTTCTTTCAATTTAAGTTCAGGCCCTTCTTCTTCATCCATCATTGTAGGTTGTCACTGCTAGAAAGTGGATAAGTTACTGCAGAAATAATGGAGATAGCAGCGTAGTGGTTTTACTATGGTGCCAATAGTTAAACATATCCCTGTGTAATAGCATTATTTATAACATTCAACTTTTCCCTAGGTCCCAGTATTATAATTTCTGATTATTAAAGCTAGTGATAGGGTATATTAGCTGTTCAGAGCTTTATGAGAGTGTAAGAGTTGCCATATTTGTTGATCAAAAGCTCTAGTGCTCTAGAGGGTCTCATCCTAGTTTCTGATAGCATCCAGTAAATATGTGCTCAGGAAAAGCACATTTGCCCAGCTGCAGTCAGGTGAAGCTCAGACACACACATTACTCGCACAACCATGCTTTTAGTTTATCAAATATTTTTCTGGAGAGCATCACATGGTCCTTGTCCATTGTTTTCTTTGCATGATTTTTCTAAGCCATTTCCAAGGGCTGAAAGCCCTGTATATTCCAGCATTAATGCAAGGGTACCTGTCACCCACCAGGACATCACAGAGCACCTGCTCAGTTTTGGCCATGGGGTAGAAGCCTCTCAGGGGAATTACCAGCACCTTTGCTTCCAAAGAAGATACCTGTTGAAGTGTTCAATGCTTTTAGCCAATAATTAGATTTCATCCCAGACTAGAAAAAGAGTTGATTTTCCCTAACATTAAAGATCCTTATCTTGATAAAGAGCAGTGAAATTAAAGGATTTAAGAGCTTGGAGTTTTAAACTTAGTCTGAAGTCTTCTTCCAGTGCTTAGCGTTGTGCTACTCGATTGCTGAGTAGGGCTCTTGTGTACAGACAATACAGTAAATAACTTCAGAACCATGAAACATTGCAACACTACTTTCTTATACAAGTCAAATTGAAGAACTAGAGGAACATAATTCTAGAAGGCCTCATGATGCAACTCTTCAGTACAGATTCTGCTACAACATTTGCCAATGATACCCGAGTGCCCTCAGCCAGGGTTAAGTTTTCTATGTGTTTACTCTTACACTGACTTCATGAAGGGAGAAAGAAATATATGTAATGAAATATCTGTCCTCCTTTTCATTGCTTTGGACTAGATTCTGTGAAAGGTCTGTGTACCATGAAACAAGGTTACAGTTATTTACCCAGCTGAATTAAGGGACTATGTATGACTGATAATATTTATTTTGGAATAGAAGTATTGTGTACAATCTCTTGGGAAAGCAAATACATTTTGTAATGAGAAGACTAAGAGATCCTAGGCCACATTCAAATTTACTTTAGTAACTTGGTTGTGATCACTGGAGACATTAATATGTTATGAATTCAATTCAAATTCAAACCCCATTACAGAAGGCATTCTCAGTATTTCTGCATGTTGTTATTCCTATTTTAATGATATTTACCGTACTTACCTCAATTTCTGGTGCAAATACCATACAGTATTTTAACTTTTTAGTAAAGGTTTAACTACATTTTTAAAAATATCAAATACCAGTGTTTACTATGGTTTCTTTTTTGTATTTATTACCAAGATCTGATATTTTGCTCAAACAGTGTCTGCATGAAAACAGGACTTTCTGAAATGCTGGCATTTCTTTCATGCTAGTTTAAGTACTCTTTATTGATGCACGCATAAGATTTCTACTGTGATTTGCTAATAAGTTGCTTTCTCTAAGAAGCAAATATAAAAAAAATATCTCGTTGCTTTCAGGTGAAATGATTCTTCTCCAGAAAATATTGTCCCCTCAAAACCATAGTTTTCAGAAGACTATATCCTGAGGTATCAAGTACTCTGGTGACATGTAAGACATGAATTTGTGTCTGATTTGAACCAAACATATAAAGGACTTTAATGGGGATTCTTTTATCCCAGGAAAATGTGTTGACCATTAGCCTTTTGACTTTCCTCAGGCAATACTCTCTGTAATCAAAAATTATGTAAAATTACTGCTTCCTTCTTAGGGCACTGATGTCCTGTTGATTCCTTTCATTGAAAAGGAAAAGAAATGCAGAAAGAGTGAAATGTCCATTTGCAAAACTACAGAAAGAAGTGTTCTCCAGTATCATAACAGGCAATAGCACTGCTGATTGTATTAAGCACAGTAAAGATAGCATAGTTACAGAATTATCTTTTACACCAGTTCTAGGTCCGTAGGAATTCCTAATTCTTAGTATTTAGGTATAAGCTTCCTTGTGAAAACTGCAGAGAAATACAGATTTTGCTAAAACACAACTCAGGTTTATTCCTTACACTGCCTGAAGGATGGAGGACCCCACATCAGTCATGACAGTGTGTCTCCTGGATATCTAGTCTTCATTCCATGTAGATAAAATTCATACATGTCTAGTGTTAGAAAAACTTTTCTCTGTGCATCTTTCCTCTCTTTCTCTCAAGCCAATAGCAGAGCTGCCAGTTGAATCTGGTAGAGACATCTTCTGAGGATCACTGCCTCCAGTGCATGCTTCAGGCAGATTCACTCATCCACAGGTCCTTGGTCCATTGGGATGTTTGATTGTAAGAAAGTTGGCTTCCTTCTTTTGAAACTCCCTGCAGCTGTGAAGGAAATTTAGTATGTGCTGTGATAATTTCTAAGGTGTTGCAAATTTGTTGAAAGTTGCAGGAATACTCATTAACTTCCTGTAAGAGTAAATATCTTTGTTTGAAAGAAGTATATTGCAATTTTTAATTTTGGCTTGCTGCCTATTTTCTAGTGAAAACCTAAATCCTGTCAAAAAAAGGGCAGTGGTGGGATGATCATTCAGAGCCATAGATGTTGTTTTGATCCTTTTATATTTGAGCAGTAAAAGGTCTAAATTTATGGAACATTTTCCAGGAAGAGCACTTCTCTTTGATATGACCCTTTGTCAAATAAAATGCCTCCCATGAAAAGACTTCAGGCATACCTTGCTTAGCCTGCTGCCATGTTCAGAGCTGTCTGCTTTTTCTTGTCTATCATCCCAGGGAATTTACAATACTGAATGGTCATCTCTGTGAGTGCTGGCAAATCCTCGTAGAGGAAACAGTACTGTACTGTATTGTACAAGGCAAGACATGGCAGTAACATGTTTTTACTGAGTGAAGGATAATAAGTACATGACCAAATTGCTCCAGGGCTGTTGAAGTTACTTGGATTTTTGTCACTGGCTTCTCAGAGGTCAGAACTTGTAACCTACCTGCAGAACAAACCCCTATACCTGTAGACTTTTTTACATACTGCTTTCCCATAAAATGTGGCAGAAGAATGAGCCTTTTCCAAACCTTGTCATCTAGCAAAAATTGTGCTGATCTTCAGCCTTACATCAGCTTTCTCCCAGATAATGATGGGATAATTTACAAAAGTTAATAACTCACAGTGTTCCCGATTTTCCCTGTCTTCATTCAAAAATAGTGTAAATGGTATTATCACACTTGTGGCTGGTGCTTATTATGCCTTGATGCTGGTGCATCTCTGCGTCCTAACAGCTGTTGTGGTGTTTCTTCTCTAGTTTCAATTTATGCTGTTTTGCTTCATTAGATTACCTCCATACTAAACAGCAACTCAAAATTACACTACATCATGTTTATATATTATTGAATACTTAGAGAAAGCTATTTATTTTACTTTTTTTTTTTTTTTCTTTTCTTGCTGTCATATGCACTTAGGTGTTTCCAGTGTTTTTTCTTTACTTTTCTGTAGTCTTAGTTGCCAGCCTCACAAAGCTGGGCGCTGATTTAAACCTTTTTTCAGTACAAGTGGGATGACTATCACTTCCCTATGAGTTCTGCAACATTGTTGCTATGCTATGGTTGTTTCCAGACTGCTCTGGGACAAATACTGGAATAAAAGTGTTGTTGTTTCTCAAAGTTAAGTGTAAATCAATAACAGAAAGCTGAAAACACAATGTCAGATTAACAGATGTCCTTTATCACTGGAACAAATGAACCAATAGTCAAGGACAGTGCTTTGTCATTACAGACTTAAGTATTTTTCCTGTAAAGTGGTGATTCCTCTCAGTGGAATAAAAGAAAGAAAAACCAGCAAATGAGCTGTTGGACAAGTAATACTCTTAAACAGCCCAAAAGTACTGAAGCTTTTAGGATGGTTGTTCCCTACATTAAACTTTCAGGTATGTCCCTTCTTTAGCTGGATAAGAAGGATTGCCATCAGTAACTCAATGGATTAGTCATGAGATGTTGCAGTCTAATTTAACTGGTAAGAATTCACAATCGGTATTTTGACTAAGTAGCTACTCTAAGGTATACCTGCTTGGGATTGCCAGTGTCTAGCCAAGAAGGAAGATGTTTCCTACCAGCAGAAGTACCAGTCATTTATATTACAAGGATTTGTTTTCTCAGTGGAGTTTACTGTAATTACAGACTAAAAAATAGACCCCAGGGGGTGGGACAGTAATCAGTGGCACAGGGTCTAGTTAGAGGCCTGTCACTGGTGGTGCCCCCCAGGGTTCAATACTGGTCGCAGTATTGTTTAACTTTTCCTCCATAGCTTGGGTGAAAGGGCAGAGGCCTCCTCAGCAAGTTCCCAACAACACAAGGCTGGGAGGAGTGGCTGATACCTCAGAGTGCTGTGCAGCCCTTCAGAAGGACCCTGACAGGCTGGAGAGAGGGGCAGAGAAGAACCATCTGAGATTCAACAAAGGTGAATGCAGAGTCCTGCACCAGGGGAGGAACAACCCCAGGCACCAGCACAGGATGGGCACTGACCTGCTGGAAGCAGCTCTGCTGAGAAGGACCCGAGGGACCTGGCAGACAGCAAACTGTCCGTGAGCCAGCAGTTGGCCCTTGGGGCCAGGAAGGCCAAAGGTATCTTGGGCTGCACTAGGATGAGCACTGGCAGCAGGTCCGGGGAGGTGATCTTGCCCCTCTATGCAGACCTAGTGAGGCCACAACTGGAGCACAGCATCCAGTTCTGGGCTCCTCACTACAAGAGAGATGTAGCTCCTGGAGCAGGTCCAACAGGTGAAAAAGATGGTAAGGTGAGAAGATAGCTGAGCGTGGATCTCATCAATGTCTCTAAGCATCTGAAGGGAGGGTGTCAAGAGGATGGAGCCAAGCTCTTCCCAGTGGTGCCAAGCAATCGGACAAGAGGCAACAATGGGCAGAAACTGATGCACAGGAAATTCCACCTGAACATGAGGAAGAACTTCTTTACTTATGCAGGTGCAGTGGAACAGATTGTCTAGAGAGGCTGTGGAGTCTCCCTCACTGGGGATATTTGAGAATCATCTGAACACAGTCCGATGCCATGTGCTCTGGAATGACCCTGCTTGAGTAGGGAAGCTGGACCAGATGACCTGCTGTGGTCCCTTCCAGCCTTATCCATTCTGTGATTCTGTGATTTCATGTTACCAGGTTTTTGCCTTAGAGATGACAAATAATTATATTTTTAGTTTTGCTTGGCAGAGACAAAAAAATAGATTGTTTATAGAGAAAACAGAAAAAAAAGGAATTAAAATTTAAAAATTGAAAATCGGAGAAGTATTGGTAAGGATTGTGCCTAATTGTGTATTCAAGGAAAATAGCAATGTATAAAAAGCCAATTTTCTCATTTATTGTAATGTTTCATTTAAAATTTCAATTGAAGAGCTAAAGATGACATAATAAAGAGAGGTGACCTCCTCTGTGACCAAGTCATAAGAAGGCAAAATATAACAGTCTGTTTTGATGTTCAGAGAATTAGGCAGCAGGTTACACAAATAAGTTTTAATTTTCTGGTACATACCAAAAGATGTGGCACAATATCAAGATGCAGCAGATGAGATTACTTTCTGAGAAAAATTACATACTGAGTTTAAAATGCTTATTTAAATTGTGCATTCACTAGGACAATGACTGAAGGAAACAGCTGACCCTGCAGTTACTTTTTAAAAATCTTTCTGGTTTGTTTGTTTCTTTGAATTAGTCAAGTTGAATGTATAGTCTCACCTCACTTTGTTCATGGCAGTTATTCCTGCATCATAGATGGCAAATAATGACAAAGCATCTTCACTGTTTTTAAGCAGTACATTTTAAGCGTGTTTTCTAGCATGTGTTTCTCTCTGTGTAAGTAGAACTGCCAGTGTAGATGTACAAAAATGGGAACAGGGAAACCAATCTAACTTTTAAAGAATGCAGCTTTCAAATTTGATAGTGAGTAGCTTTACAAGTAATCCTATCTTCTAGTGGACCAAATAGGGAAAAAGCTTTCTCAAGGACATATGGTACTTCGAGAAGCTGTGACCTGCTTCGTTTTTGTTCCCCAGTGAAGTCAGTTTCTCTCCCTAGTGTGTTCTGTTTTCATGCCTCTCCAGCACATTCTCAGAACTGAATAGCTTTCTTACAGAACAATGATACGGTGTAATGTATTGTGGGTGGTTTGTTTACTCAGTTTCATATTAAAAACACATGCAAACATTTTTGTGAGAAAACACAACAGAAGAGCACAGAAATTCTGCAATAGTAGCAGTTTATGAAGTTCTTGAACTTAGGGTTTCTATTGTTTCTTGTGATAAGTGAGATTTCTTTTAGGTGTCCATGTTGTTCCCGCGCTCACTCTTCTCCTCACTTCACTGCCCTGAATAGTCCCTTCCCCTGGCCTTATTGCTTCTCCTCCTTTCAGCTGCTCTAAAAATGGACGGAAGTCCTGCTTTGGAAACTCAACCAAAGAAGCTGAGTAGCATTGTATTTATGTAGGGCTCACTATACTTAAGTTAGCTTTCATCAGCAGTTGAGCAACATACTGAAATGTGTGTTGTCTTTACAAAGTCTTCCTCCTTGGGCATATGATAAAGAAGATCTACATTTTGAGACATTCTTTCTATTGTATCTGTGACATTGGAGCATCACTGGTCCCTTTTAGCCTGCAGTGTGCTTTTCTTGGCCTGCTTCTCTCCCCTATATGCAGACGGTCTGGGAATCATGATTTGTTTTCAGGCTCATGACCTCAGGACAACTTTTGATGATAGGCCTAGACACCATGTGTAGCCGAATTATTTACATTTAATCTTTTGCGAACTGAAGATGTTTTTCACTGTCTAAAAATGATGATTGCCAGTGAGGTGACAAGATTTGTTATTTGCGCTTTGATTTCCAGTAGATAAATGGGTAAATAAACTAGTTATCTTGAGGTATTATAACATTTACAATTTCTTTATCATGCAAAGATTTTATATTGAATATTTTAACTACTGGATATATTTCTAAGTTAAAAGTAAATAGCTCTGTTCTGTTAATATTGTTTCACTCAAAAGAAAAAAGTTTTGGGAAATTGTTAAACAGTTCTTGGTAAATTCTATAAAGAACATCTGAAAAGTTTTGTGACTTGTTCACAGCCACCTGTAGTACATATTTGGGTTTATATACAGAAAAATGTAAAATTATTATTTATTGAATTGTAAGCTTATATATGCTGGTAATGACATGGATCTGCTAGTTGCTGCTATAACATATCCCTCATAATGATTTTCTTGTAATAAATAACCGATGGTAGACATAAAATTCAGGCATGAGATCTGGGCATAGGAGTGAAACCTGCAGTAAGTTCTCTCAGTCACATTCAAGACAGTCTGAAGTATAGCTTTTTTTCTGTCTGACATGATCATAAATGGTTTATAAAAAGTTGTGTGTCTCTCCAAAAAATTAGATCTTCATTCATGTAAAATCCCTATCTATTTAATACCAATTAGACCTTTGTAACTGAGCAATCTAAGCAAATATGGTAAGTAAATAAATTGCAAATTTTTGTTCTTTTAGCTTAAAAGATTCTTCCAAGTACACACTAAAAGCAAATGCTACTTGTACACAAAATCTTACCTTTCATGTTTCCTGTGAGGATTTACCTTGGAAGCACAAATTTTCTTTAAAATAGATATTACTCCTTTGGGTCTGGGGGAAAACCTTGGCATTTCAGTCCTCCAATTGATATAAGAATTGACTATATGTGTTTGAAATATATATGTATTGAAAAGAATGTGTTTCTGAACAGGCAGCAGCTGGCTTTTAAATAGACTGTTCCTCACAGTCTATGAAGGCTTTGACTGCCTCTAATTTTAAAGCCACAGCACTGCATACCCTCTCTCCACTGCAACAGAATTTCAGAGTCTCAGGTCTGAGAAGAAAGGGAGAGCTGCAAATGAAAACTGCAGTATGGTGGTGATGGCTTACCTCTCTAGGTGGCACTTCAGAAGTCTGAAAGCAAGTATTTCGGGGCAGCAGACCAGTCATGTTGTGGGTCCTACAAAATATTGGTGCCTCAGAAAACAGCTTGAACTGTTTCAGCCAGTTCTATGTAGAAAGATAGGTACCTTCATTTATGCTTATGTACACATTTTCACAAGAAGCATTTCTCTGCTTCTCAAAACAAATTTGTTGTGGTATGCTCACAATGACAGAATCCAGTATATGATGCCAGCTAAAATAGCAACCATAGAACAATATCTTCTTTTCTTACATGTTTAGGAAAATATCTCCAACTTTGATATCGTTATGGAGTCTGATGAGGGCACCTTCAAGCCATCTGGACTGGGTTTTGCTGGCAGTGCTGAAGCCCGGGACATCGTGAAAGAGATCATGACTCTGCTGCAGCCCATCAATGTTACGGATGTTTATGACACTGCAGATGGAACAGACATTGCTTACTGGATGAGAGACGGGGTGCCTGGTGAGTGTCCCTGGAGCTTGGCAGGGGGCTCTGCTCCCGCTGAGCACTGCCACATGAGATGGGTGGTCTGATGTTTGCAAAGTAGTCAGAAATTCTTTCTCCCAGGGAGTAAAATTTACCATGGGTAAAATGCATAAATGTCAAAAGGTGACCAGCAGAAATAGGACATAAAGTGCATTTGAGCTGCAGTTTTATATTGGTATAGATTATATGTAGAATAAAATGCCTAAAATCTTCTTTTCGGCTTTAAGGATTTATAATAATTAATCCCAGACTGGTGGTTTATAAATAGTAAACCAAGGCAGAGGGGAATTCTCCAATACAGAAGAATTTTTTTTTTTCATTATTATTATTATTTTTACTTTGAAATTCAGGGCTTTTTCTCTCGGTTTTATATGCTGAAGAAACAGTGTTTTTGAGATGTCACATTTAAAAAGCTATGTGTCATTAAGGTGTGATAAAGGGGTAAAATTCTGAAAAGTCTGAAGTAGTTTAGGGGTTTGT
This sequence comes from Hirundo rustica, assembly GCF_015227805.2. Classification (NCBI taxonomy): domain Eukaryota; kingdom Metazoa; phylum Chordata; class Aves; order Passeriformes; family Hirundinidae; genus Hirundo; species Hirundo rustica. Next base: position 22,802,944 of record NC_053450.1, on the reverse strand, counting down.
TTCGAGGATTGTATCTGGCTCCAAGTGAGGAACATCTTGTTGGCAAAGAAACTTGTAAACTGTGAGAGATACCCACCACTGCAGCACCCCCATGCAGGAGACCCCACACTAGCACAGAGGCTTTCAGAGCACAAGAATCCCAACTGGAGGCCAGCCTGGGTGAAGCCTTAGTGAATTTCCATTTGAATTATAGTAGAAAGAAAAGTTTCATAACAGTGATATTTAAAAAATTATGATCAGTTTCAAATTTTAAGGTTCTTTTTCTCCTGTGTTTTATGGCTGAAGTAGGCTGGTACATTTTTCATGCTAGTTTTACTACTTGCTGCTATATGCTTAGAATCTTTTAATATTTTATTAACTGCTGTTTTTTACCTTGTGGAAGAGAGTGAATCATGGAATATATTATTCTTATTTATGGTCAGAACCCCTTGCTTCTCACTCACTTATGGTGTATAGAGATACCATAAAGTTGACTGCTTCGATAAATATGTGGATGTTTAATTTTGAAACCAAAATATCTATACTGGGCAAGAAGTGGAAGTATGGATGAATGGATATTTTTAAAGAGTTAGGGATTCATCTTCAGCTTCTGTCCTGCTCTCTGGGTGGAGTTGGTTCAGTATAATATCATGCAGCTGTGACAATGGGGTGCTGAGTTGATTTGGGAGGCTGTAAGCACCACTGAGAGCCGTGCATCATCCTCCACGGCCTGGAAGCGCCTGTAAAAAGATGTCTGGTCCAGAATTTCAGACCAGTGTATCTGTGTTGTAGGTGGAATATAAGAACTCAGCACTCAGCCTATGTGTAGAAAATACAAGGGTATCAGAATTATTTCCTAGGTAAGGTGCTGGGAGCATTCCAGGGGGTCCTTGGGGAGTTGTGCTGTGCTTCCTATCTGAATGTGACAGATTATGGAAGAGGAGAGAAAAATTTAACATTCAAATGCCTTATTTTCTGTTCATAATGAGAGTGGTGCTTGTGATGGCAGTGGGTATTGAGCTCTTGCACACCACTTCTCATCAGCTGTGGTGCACCTGGAGCATAAGCAGCTACAGCTTGCCATGGTCCTCCTGATTAGTCTTTGGGCCACTCAGCAGGAGCAATGCAGGAAAAAGCCCTCTCCCATGGACATCTGTACTCCTCAGAAAGCATAAACCATGAAAAATATAAACCTCGGGAATATAAGCTCAACCTTGGGAAAACATGAAAACACCAGAACCAAGACATCCATTTTAAAATAAATCTGATTTGTTTTCCTATTAAGAACTTGTCACATTAATTGATGGTGGATTTTTTTTTTTTTTCCTGTCTGTAGCTTTGGTTCATTTAACTTCCTGTTAAACAAATAGCAAAGTGTTCCTGCAGCGTAAAGGAACAGATTCTTTTCTTCATCAGGCCCTAGTGAGAAAAAATTAGCTCCACTAAAAGAATTTTGGCTTTAAGTTGTATTTCATGCTGTTCCAGGGAGAAGTCTACGACATCTTCTAATCTTTGTGCCTTGTCTGCAGTATTATCCCTGCTTGAGTGAGCCTTTATGGAATATAATAACATTGAAACAAATTGAACACTCTGTAACAGCTTTTATAATTTTGTTCAATTTAAACAAGCAGTCAAGTGTTGACACTTCATCAATTTTACTTAAATATTTTCTTGAAAATATACTTGGCGGCTTTGTTTCTGCAACGGTGAGAAAAAAATATGGTGTACTTCTTGAACAATAAGAATGGTTTCTGACATAATTTCTCTTGAATTTCCCTGTTTTCAGTGTGAAATAGATTCCAGGATTCACCTTACTAGATTCTATTAATATTCTTCTTCTCCTACTTCTTTTGGTCTGAAAGATCCACAGAGGGAAACACTACATGTGTTTTTCGGAGCTGTAGGCAAAGAGACTGTAGCTTCTTAATCTCTGCTATTTTGAGCATGTTTATTTTTAATGGACATGCAATGAAATGCTACTAAACAGCAGTGATTATTCTGAGATTTTAGGATGAGAGAGGCCACGGGTTCAGAGTCCTCAGCAAACCATATACTGAAGGCTAAATAATACCTCTAAAGCAAGGTAATCTGCACTCTGGTTCTTTGTGACTGCAGAATATTAGAATTATTTGTAAGTGGCCTTTACACTGGATCTTTTTGAGAACAGTTCAGCCCAGCAGTGAGGAATGTCTGTAGTTGTGGTTTTGTACTGATAGCCAGTTTTCAGCTACTGAAGATATTTGTATAACATTTGTTCTGCTTTTTCATGAAGCATAAATCGGAGGAAAGGGGAGGTTTGTGGTGTTTTATTTTATTATGTGGCTTTACAGTTTGAGGTGACCATTGATTCTAAGACTCTTCATTTAATAATTATGCAATTATCTTCCTAATCTTTCTTTTAAAGTGTTCAATTTTTTTTTTTATTTTTTTTTTTTTTTTTACATTAAGGATGTATGCAGATAGTGGCACATAAAGCTGTTCCTTTGCAACATTAAACACCAAATTAAGTTTGGCTAGAATTTGCAAATATAGGTGGGAAGATAGGTTGGTTGGCTTTATTTATTTGGTTTGTTAACATACTTTATCTCAACAGGTTTCTTCAGTGTCTGAAAGGGTTAAAAAATTATTAAGCAAGCCCTGCTAAACCAGTGCTAGGATATTCTTGTTGAAAAAGGTGTCTGATAATCGCAGATACTTGATGATGACCAATATGCTTCGAATGCAATTTAGAGAGGTCCCTAAGGTAACAGACCTGGGTCTGGATCAGCCCTCCCTGTAAGCCTTCAGAATCTGAGATGTGGGGATGTAGTGTTTGTATTTGTATCATGGAATTCAGTAAACATTAGATCAGCTTTAGGTGTTTGGGGAGATGAAAACAGGTGCTTTCGTATTTTTGCAAAGGAATGGCTATTGTGACCAATTATTTCCAGGAAAACTGGTTCAAGGATGCTCCTTTCTGCTTGTCAGGGTGGTTATCTGTCGCTGCAGTGCTTATGATGGGAACACTTGTCTGTTAGGAACTAAGCTGTATTTGAGATCAAGCTGACCCAAGACATCTCAAACAACTGCCCAAAGGCATGTTTCAATTCCTCTTTTAAAAATCAGACAGTGGCCTAAAGGTGAAACTCCTTTTACAATGTCACTTTGAACCTTGATGGTTGTTTGTGTTTCTGTCTCCACAGTGACTTGATTTTTTTGTTACACAGCATAAAATGAAGAATTGTTCTTCCAGAAATTAATAAACCAGTAGTTCATCTAATTTTAATGTTTCTTCTGAAATCAAAAATTCATTGCTAACCCAATCTATTAGTCATTCAGATGTGGCAAACAAACACTATATCATTTATCTCATTTTTACATTTTCATAGTGCTTTTTTATTACCTTCATCTAAAATATGCTATATTTTGGCCTGAGACACCAGATTTTGACTCAGATTATTTCCTTTCTTATTATGTGAGAGGTTAAATCTAACCCTTTTCTGGAGTATGCTGTCCTCTCTTACCCATGTCCCCATCATCCCTGTTGCACTAGACTGAAGTGCAAGCCTACTCCTCTGCTTGGTGTCAGCCAGGGACATGTCTGAGAAAGTAGTGTAACAGGAAAACTCCTTGACTTGAGGTTGCCAGCTGGACATGAAGAAGTGAGCAAACTCACCCAAATTATAGGTGAGCCACCTCTGTTCATTCTTGGCTGTGTCACTGTTTGGAAGTGATACTCCACTGTGATGCTTTAAAATGCTGCCCATCAGTTTACCTGTTTTGTACTGCCCACAGTCTTGGGCAGGCTCTTTGGATCCAGTTTCTAAGCTTCTTTTTATTTCCAAAAGAATAAAACCAGAAGAAATATCAGATGTACAGTCTAGGGCTTCATAAGCCAATGCTGAAAAGCCTTGGACTTGATGATGCAGGGGTAAAGGGTGTTGCACTTGACAAAAACCTTCCTACAAGATGAGGGAAGGGAAAAAACAATCTCTGAACTGTAGGCATTAAACTTCTTCACTTTACTATGTAGCATTTGTGTCACTTGCACAATTTGAGATGTTTAACACAATGAATCACATGTAGGCCTCCAGGTATTTGACATGTCGAACTCAAGGCAGACGTCTCCTCATGAAGCAAAAAGCTGGACAAAACTCCTGAAAGCTACTCACAGAACTGAACTGTATGGATAGTATTGTAAGTATTTAGGTAATTTTAGGTACTCCATAGGTGCTACATTTTTATATTTGCTGAGTTCCCACTCCTCTGGATATCTGTTGAGCACAGTGCCAACACCAGCTACTATTTTTATGTGGAAATGAAGGGTAAAGGGCTTATGGTGTACATGCATGTCTTGCCTCAGTCTTGATCTCAATAAGTCTGAGATATATCAGAACTGTTGTCTGATAATTAGCGATATGGTATTGCTTTTCCCAGGGCATTCATTTCCTTTTAAATATCTTATTTTATCATTCATAAAGAAAATATGGTGAATGACTGCGTTCCACTGCAAAAGCCAAATCTTCTGCAGCTTGGGTGGTATTAAATTAAACCAGTATGCTAAGAGAACAATTATAATTGCTTGGCACTTGAGGAACCTACTTTAAGTGCTAAGGCTATTAGACCCGTTTAAAATCTTGATTGCAGAAATATCTGTGTGTATTAATCTGTAAAATATTTCATCTATTCTCTAATTTATCATTGTTCCAATAAAATGGCCCTTTGAAATTAGAAATTACTCTGGAGTAATTAAATAATTTTAATATGTTGCAGCTTTTTATGAAGGTGTATTCCTTAAAAGACTCATAGTTTAACATTGTATCTCAGTTATATTAGCATTCAAATGACCTTTTCTGTTTTTAACAAAGGAAATAAAGTCTTTGAGACTAATCATTATATGAAAGGAATAGTCTGTAAGTTATGATGTTTTCTTATAAATTGTGCTATTAGATGACTAGACAAATTTGACAATACTTAACATACAATTCCTTCCGTCTTTGCTCTGCTTGGGCTAGTGTTGTTTTGGCACAATGGAGTATTGTCTACTTCTAATAATTAACAGGAAGCATCAGATTTGCAAGGATCTTTTTGTTTCACATAGACTAGACACAAACCATGCAAAAATACATCTGGGATAGTACTGTTGGAGAGAGGGATGGAGTTGGGCAATTAGGCACAGTGCCTGAATGCAAATTTTCCTGGTAGTTTTAAGAGGGCTTTTGTATTATATTTCTCATTAGTAATTCAGGTTATTTGTGTCTAAACAAGCTCAAACTGGATGAAAGCAAATGCCTTCTTCCAATAACGTTAGCCAGCTGTAGAAGAACATTGTAAACTTGGTGAATTCTTTGTCATTTTGAATGTTAAAACTTAGGCATCCTTCAAAAAGCACAGGGTAACTCAAGCAGGAGGGATTGGCTTGATGCAGTAGATACAAGATGAAATTCTTTGCCGTGTGTTACTCAGAAGGTGTGATGGTAATGGGTTTTGCGGGCCTTAAAATATCTGTGAATCTGCCAGTTACATATTACAGGCGTTTTCATAATGAAATGATTCTTTCTCATTTAAGTCTCATCTATTTCAGACTAGATTTTTGAATATCATAAACTCTTGTGTTTGATTTGTACATCGTTTAGATAATCCTAATTACAGTTACAAAAATAGAACTTAACATTAACTTACCAATCCCAGAGGAAACTTGAACTGTGAAACCAAAAAATATTTGCAAAACGCTATCATACATTGCTCAACTTGAGAACACAATGCCGAATTTCTTATTTTGTTTCTAGGTATTCCTTTCTCTTCAGTGTTCTCCTCTCTTATCTTCAGTAATGTGATGCATTTTATTTGGCAAAGTTTTCTTGGTGGTCACAAGTAAAGAATTACAGCACATGGATTAAGTAGCTAGTATTCCATAGCTCTTCAAATTTGTTTTTCAATAAACTTAGGCAAGACAGCTTTAAAAAAAATCTTATACTAATAATAAAATAAGTTAGTTTGAAATACTGGCATTCTGATTGACTTTCAGGATCCTAGAAGTAAAACTATTCCAGTGCTTTCCACCCTAATACTAGTATTATATAAGCTCATTAATCTAGTAATGAAAATTTAAATTGGGATGTTTAAAATGAAATCATAAATTCTAACGGTTCTTGCACTTTTTGGCTAGTGGAATTCTCTTATTTTGTCAGTCTTCTTTCTTTGAATATCAGTAAGGTTATATTTCTTTTTTCCTTTTAGATACTTACTCTTCAAAAACTTACATGAGATGGTTTGGCGTAAATGACCCTTTCAATAAATAGGTTCTTCCTGGAAGCACATGCAATTCCTAAATATCTCAAAAAACATCAAAATATTTGTTTCTCCAACTCACCTTTTTAGCAGCAGAACTTACTTTGTCTCAGAAAAAAAGCCACTGAAAATATCCAACTGAGGATCTTATTCGGATTTGGGGTGTGGTTGTTTTTATTCTGGCTGTGCCTCTGAGAGATATCTTAATTCTCTATTGTTTGCTGCTTAGGGAAGCTGAATTCTGTTTCTGTGGGTGGGAATATTCTTTTTCAGATGGAAGTATTTGCCATTTGTTGTTCCTAAAAAAACAAGTGTTCTACATTAACACATAGAGCTCGGTGTTAACACGTTAAATAGGCATTTTAAAAGTATGATTTAGTCAAGCCTTATTCCTAGAACTGTCCTTAGCTTCAGTGAAGCTTATGCAAATAATGAAGTAAACAGAAATAAAAAATAATAATAAAAAATAGTTTATTCAGAGTTCTATAGGGATTTTGGAGATGTTTGCCAGTGGAAAAAGTGAGGAAGTAAAATAAGATTCTCTCCACATTTTTTTTTTTTTTTCCTTTAGAAATTTGACTGTATTAAAGAAAAGACATGTTGATAGTATGGAAATGTTGTGAGATTTCTCACCAGATGTATAATGTTCTAGAATGGTTGTTAGGAACAACAGCAGAAATATCTGTGGATTCATAAATTTCATTCCTGGAAAACAAATTGTAATGGCATCAGTACTAAAAGCTGAATAAAAATGAAGCATTCAGTAGCATTCCAGGAAGACCACATGTATACTGCTCTTGATGGGAGGGGCAGAGGTTTAATGTATTGAAGTCTGGCTTGCAGCTCTCTAAGTACTTTCCTATATTAAGTCATATGATGAGTGTTTCTAACAGGGTTCTTCAGGGCTTGCTTCATCCTCAACTATTTAGCGTTTCCGTTGGTTTGGAGTCAAGTTTAAAATTACAGCAGAACACAGCTGATGTAATTGCTACATTGGAATGATGAAGAATGATGAGAACAAGCTGATCATCCAGCCAAGGTGATTATGTCTCCTCTGGCCAGTTTATTCACACCTTTCTTGTTTGGGAGTCACAAAGAGTGTAATATTTAGAAAACATCACCTTCTTGGACCAGTTGGCTGCCCTATTTCCAAAGAGTCCCCGACATTACCTCATTGCCACAAGGTTTTGCTGGTGCCTCTTGCACAGCAGCTCCTGTTCTACAGAACTGCTGGTGCACCTCCCACCAGTTCTGTGGCCATGGGTTGTCCTCTTCTGATACAGGACTTTGGTTTCATCTTTGACAAATTTTCTGAAGTCCATGTCAGGCCACTTCCAGTTTTTGAGTTCCTTGAACAGCAACTCTGCCTTCCAGCATGCACAGCTTCTCCTTCCACAGATTTTATGAAGACATAGGCCACACCTGTCATCTGGATCATTGCTAAGGATGCAAAGGGTCTGGCAGGGAGCCCTGGGCATTCCACCACTCATAACCAGCCACACCAAACTTGGTGGTGACCCTTTGGGCCCAGCCATCCAGGCCATTTTCCACCGACTTTTATTCCACTCCTCCAGTCCATAATTTTCCTGGGGACTGAGTTTTTCTAGTTTATAGTTCATAGAATCATCATAGGATTATAGAATTGTATGTGTTGAAAGGGACCTTAAAGATCATCAAGTTTCAACCTTTATGCTGTGGTCAGGGACACTTCTCACTAGGTCAGGCTGCTCAGAGCCCTTGAACACTTCCAGGGATGGGGCATCCACAACTTCTCTGGGCAGCCTGTGCCAGTGCCTCACCACCCTCACAGTAAAGAATTTGTTCGTAATATCTAATCTAAACTTACTCTATTTCAGTTTGAATTTGTTCCCCATTGTCCTGTCACTACATGCTCTAATAAAAAGTCCCACTCCATCTTTCTTGTAGGCTACCTTCAGGTACTGGAAGGCCACAATTATGTCACCCCAAAGGTTTCTCTTTTCCAGGCTGAACAATCCCAATTATTTCAGCCTTTCCTTATAGGAGAGGAGCTCCATCCCTCCAATCAACTTAGTAGCTGCCTCTGGAAGACACTTCTGGATCATGCTGCTTTAGATTTTACAACAGGGTCATTGGGGTCTTCCCCTAATTGCCACAACTTTTCCTGGATGATAGAAAGCAACTTCCTAATGGCATAGGCCAGCTACCCCAAGCAATCTGTCCAGCACCATTGATTTTTATTTGCCCTATTTGGCTAAATAATTCCTAACTTCATTTTCCTATACTATGAGCAGTGCCTCTTCCCCTGTCTTTCTGACTCTTGCTGCCATGCAGAGACCTGAGAGTTCTTTATTTTAAGCTACGGCAATTACTTTCTTAGTATTCTTTCACTGCTTATTATAACTAATATAGCAAATAATATAGCGAGCACTTCAACAGCAGTTTTCCCCCCTCCCAAAGTTCCAGAAGTTTTATGTGGAAAGGAGGCAGGAGAAACATCTCAGCTGACTGTGCAGAGCACAATGGAGATTTGAACGAAGTATGATTTTGATTCAGGATCTGAATACTTTTTAGTGACAGAATTTTAGATATTAATCAGAAAACTTGTTCCTTCCTGAAGCAGCAAACACAACACACTTTCATTTACAGGTGACATTTTCGGTGTAAATGGCTGAGGCCTTTGAAGAACGCTTTCGATAGCAGTCCAAACTGAACAAATACAGAGGTCGGAAATAATTCATAAAGACATCTTCCTCAAAGGAGCAGGTTCAAAATTATTCCAGTGGCAGCCTCTCCAGGACATTGTTAACATTTATAAACCACAGAATTGGAACCCTTCTAAGTGTTTGTCTTCAAAACTCATTCTACAAGATTGGGTCTATAGTGCTACTGAATTTCTGAAGAGCAGAATTTATTGAATACCAATTTATTTTTCCCAGAAATCCCTTTCCAGTGATATTACATGTGTTTTCATGCAACAATTTCAGTCAATTCAGACCACAGAAAAATACTTAAGTGTGAAAGAAACTGAATATACATTTGTATTTTGTTGGGAAATCTTCAAGAAGGGATCATGGGCTGCATAGGAATGCAAGAGAGAAGGTACAGGGTTACTGTTCTGTCTCTGACATCATCTGCCATAATCACTGAACAATTTATAGTTCCTCAGCTTCTCTAATGATAACAGTTACCCAGGGGTTGCCTATGAGTTACCTTCTGTCTATATGGTGCAATAAAGAGGAAGGAGTCATTATTACCTTCCTAATTAAGCTGGTCCATCTTCTGCTGGAATCATCAGACCTTACAGCTGTTTAGCGCAAGGGCTTCACCTGAGCAAATGCTGTAGATGAGTGTAAAGAAAAGAGCAACCTAAGTAGAAGCATAAGCTTCCTATATATCTATTTTAGGGACACAAAACCAAATCTGTCTGCAAGGACAAAGCATGAATCTCAACAAGAGGAGCAGTTTACTGGAATTCCCCATACAAAGAATCAGAAAGCCTAATTAAGATTTACTATACATCAGGGCCAGTCTGTCCACAGCTCTCAGCTGTTTTCAATGCCCATGACAGAGCTCTGTCTCAATTGCCCTGTGGGGGCTTGGAAATCCACCAAAGAAAATAAGCACTTTTGCAGTTCAGTTCTATTAATTATATTAATTACGAGGAATGACCTTCTGGGACAGAGGGATTTTTGTTGTTGTTGCTGTTGTTTTTAAAGGAAGCTGAGGTAAAGAAAGCTAGGGATTTTCAGACTCTGCTTTCCAGACTCCTGAGGGATCGTGGATTACTCCTAAAAATGTACAACCTCATCTCCTACTAAGAGCACAAGTGTGTTGTCAGTGGGCTTGATAATTCAGTTGTTGCCAGTTGGGATAATCCATGTGTTAGAAAATGTTTATGGATTTCAAATTGGAAGCAGTTGAAAACCATTGATGTGACATTGTGGAGGAGAAAGAAGTTGAGCAGGTTGATTCCTCAGTGGGTAGATACTCTATCCTACAAGCAAAGACATGGGAGTTTAGAGCATCAGCATTCTACAGCTATCCCAAATTCCTGTGGGGATGTGGACAAGCACTTCACCTCCTGAGAGATACTGAAAACAACTTAGAATTGTTAATTAGAGATAGGAGACAGGAAAACTGAAATTCTCTGAGGACAAAGGTTACTATGAAGAATTGTAAGGCAGGGTGGTTCTACCTGAACTAGGATTGTCTCGATTGCCTGCCTGTTTTCCCTCAAATTCAAACCCACAGCAACAACAACCAGAGCACAATGGGACTGATGGGAGCCGGCTGAGAAAGAGCAGTGCTCAGTTGTCCATCTCTCATCAGAGACGTGTGAAGAAACAAAAACCAAAGCTATTGCTGGTGATGTCACGGAAGTGATTTTCAAGAATTTTTTACCTTACATTCCTTAAATGCTAACTGCTAGAGGAATAAGCAGTTTTTAGCACTGTTTTCCACACACGTATGAATTGTGGTTCATGTGAAATATTTAGGAGTGGGACATTTTCCTGATGTAAATCTCTTGTTTATAAAACAGAAGAAGGTTACTCCAGAAATTTGGTGTCTACTTGCTGTTTGCAGGGTTCGCTTGGAACAGTGATCCTGAATTTCCCTCTGCCTCACAGGCTAAACTTGGCTGGAGCCATGGGTCAAGCTGATCGCCAGAAAAAGAAGATCTGTAGTCTGTTCAGCAGCTATTTCAGAAAGCCACACAAACAGATGAGATTTCAAAGAACCACAGGACATTTCTAGAGAACCTCTAACTACCATGATTCCAGCATGGTCTTGCTAATGTCTCTGTCATTTGTTTGTTTAAGCTGAACTTGAAGACTTACTGTAATGGAAGCATAGACCAGATGGCCTGTCCCAGTGCTATTCTTAGTGCTTAGGAAGGTTTTTCTCCTATCCAACCTATTCCTGCTGCAATTTAAGAGCTTTAACTCTCATTTCTTTCAATTGTGAACCCAAAGACATGGTTACTTCTTTCCACTTGCAGCAGGTTTTTATGTGACATTGATTTTTTCTTCCTTGGTGTTGTTGTTTATGCTTGCACCAATTGATCATTATCCTGAGTTGTCTTTTCAAGTATCTCATTGGTGAACATCACTTAACAAATTCTCATCATGCTCTCAGTGCCCCTGCCATATGTCCCTGATTAGTGCCATCTCATAGTGTAGGAAGACTCTACTCCATTGCTTTGGTCTATAATGAAAATAGAAAATGGTCTCACACCCATATGGTGCCCCAGTATAAAGATCCTTCCATTTTTTACTCTCTGAGTATATTTTTTATGCAGTTGGGATCAACCTTGCAGTATACATAATTTCCTTTTTCTCTTCTGGTGTCCTTAGTGATTAACATAACTTTGAACTTCTATGCGTCTTTTATAGGATCAGAAAGCTAGTTCAAAGGGAGCCACTATGTACACCAAGGTTCTGGACAATCCTATATTCTGGTAACATCTGGAGATCACTGTTCTTTGGTGTCTGACATTAAAGGCATTGACCCTAGGTCTGTGTTTTGGGGCTTCTTACATTGCTGAAGTAGTTTCTCTCAGTAGATTACCTTTTCTGTTAAGGAAAAAAGATAGTGAGGTGTGTTCATTTATATAAACAAGATCAATTTTGATGAAGTTAGAATAGAAAATAACAGAATTGTGAATATTTCACTGAGAGTAAACATTTAGATTAAATTTAGAGTGATGATAGAAATGATTTTTTAAAGATTTTATTTCATGTATGTATTGAGTCAAGAAAATACACGTGATTGGAATATTTGTTTATTTCGCTTTATGAGAAAAGTTTTGTGTGCCTTTTATTTTCATTTGAGTTGGGAAAAGAGAAAAGCAGAATTGTGTCATTTGCTATGGAATGGAAAGCCCCTTGTTTCCCAGTTCTGCTTTTCATGGTCTGCCTCTCCTATGAATTCCAGGAAGCTGCATTTTTTGTATCATGTATGACTGCAGCAAGATAATTTACAAGTTATTAGTTTAATCAAATTAAACCCATCTTTATCCTGTACAAGCTGCTCTCTGGACTTTGATGCAGACAGGAACCAGGTTAGTTCCAGGTTTTATCAGACTGACCATTTCATTTAAGGTAGAATCCACCAACTAAACTATTAAAATCTCTGGGGGAAAAAAATGAAAACTATATGAGCTATATAGATAGATAGATAGATATAGATATAGATATAGATATAGATATAGATATAGATATAGATATATAAACAACACTATTATATGACAGAGATTAACTATTCACCTTTTGTAATATAAATGGGGTCAGAGCATCAACACTAACCAGCTTTCAGACACATTTCTTTGGACACGATATAACTGAATGGATGAAATCAGCATCACAAGATGTTTCTGAGACCAAGGTCAAATGTACATTTAACAAGGATGGAACAATGCATGGAAGAAAGGTCCAGCAAAGGCTGTCCAACACAGATATATGAAGGGAAGCTCCTACTCAGCAAGTCCTTAATCTGTTGATGGCTGGACAGGTGTACTGAAGGATGAGAGCCTTTTCTCCCATTTTTTCTCAAAACACTGGCTTCTATGAGAGAGAGGGAAATAGGCTGAATCTTTGAGGTTTTCCCCAATTCATCTGGTTTTCTGTTCTGTGTAGTGCTAGTCTGCACAGAGTCTAAGCACTGCTAAATAATCTGGGTAACCAGGCTGACAATAGATGTTACAGTCGGTACCCTTTTAGATGCAGGAATGTTCTGTGAGTTAGTTAAAGTGTTAGATGCATTAGTTGATGAATTATTGATGAAGTCTTTCCTTCGAACCTTTGTATAATGTAAATCCAATGCTCTAGTCCTGCAGCGAGGTGCCTGCAGCTTTCTGCTTGGCTCAAGCTGAAAGGCAGTGTATGGCAGATGGGAAGGGAAAAGGGTAAGAGGGAAAGTGAAGTGGCAGGCATAGAGCTGTGGAAAGTCTTCGACTTTCAGCTTTCTAGGATAACTACTCTTAAACAAAAGCATCTTTTAGTTGGTTTTCAGATTTAAGCCAGAGATAAGCAGGAAGTGTTAATGATACCAATTACTGTTATTGACTCCTTGTGCATTATTTCTGTTCTGTGCTTTTAAAGTGCTAACTGAATTTGTGGACAGATAAGACATTGCAGCAGCAGCCCTTCATTTCCAAATTACAGAGTCTATGAGATAAGCTATATGGGTTTGAAACCTATTTTTAAAAATAATAAAAGACAGTTGTTAACCAATTGTCTTTTCATTCATACTGCAGAGCAGAATTGAGGGCTGTTATGTGTGCTACAGGTGTCAGTGAAGGAAGCCTGTAGACAAATACTGCTGAAGGCTGGGCCGTTGTGATTTTTATTGCACCCAGGCATCAACTGGTGCATCTTGCAGCCTGACCCAGGCCGTTGCATCCATAGCAGCCTCTGGAGAAAGAGGCACAGTCTTGTGGGCTGCTCTGTGCACTCACAGTTTGTGCTGGTTTCAAGCAAGTCATAGTGCAGTCTCATTTTGTTGTCTCTGTTCAAAGGTTGCAGAAATAGATGATCACTAATAGCCAAAATTCCTCATTTTGGCAAAGCTTTGATTGGTTCTTGGGGTGGGTTTTTTTCCCCATGCAGAAGGACTAGGCAGGTTCCCAAGATATTTGCACAGAACTGCCACTGCCAGCGTTGAAATTGGTATTGGTGCTCCAGCCACCATTATTCTTGAGCTTGGAACCACCAGCAACATGAAAGAGACCGGTTTGGACTCTCACCCTCTTGCTGAGTTGCAGTGTGAGAATCACAGGCTGATCATGTCAGGGCTTCAACATCCTGCTGCAGCAGCTTGTTTCCTTAGACAATTTTAGCCCTTCTGACTTCAACTAAGAAACAGATTTCACTGTGCAGCTAAAACTAATCAACAAGCTTTAAACATTTTAATCTTGAAAACAGCCTGGATTGTACACGTCTTTAATTTTAAATCCCTAAGATATGCTTAATGGGAAGCATTGAGAAAACTTAATTACTCTGCCTGTTTCTTCCTATAGTTCCTAATTACTATGAGTACTTTTCTTGTCCAACACCACTGGCTAGATTTTAGGGAAGATGTTCTTGTGCAGTCAACATTAAAAGCACATGCATTGGACGCTGTTGAAGCCTCCAAGCGCTATGCATTTATGTCGTTTATTTCAGGATGCTTGGGGGGAAGAAGGGATCATGACACAGTTAAAAATGTCATTTGCTTTCTGTATCTTTTCCATGCAGCTTCTCTTGTTTGGTCAGACAAATAGCTGCCAGGAAAATGTGTTAAGGGTATAATTGAGACATAGTCCTCTGTTTTTGAGAACATTATCTCAGATTAAAAACTTTTTCACTCAGTATACTCAACCCAATGACAATTTCCCTATCCCTTAACCGAGTAATGACTTCAAGTTTCTAATTAGAGAGCAAGAGGGAAGGGACTGCCTGTGGTTCCTGAAGCCTAAGCTAAGAGAGTGCTAAGAAACACTGTAATAATTTAACAGTTATGAGAGCTCCTGCCTGCTGCGCCAGCTCTCCTACATCTGTGGAAATGGGCAGGATCACTGCTTTGCTCATGGCTTCTGTCAGTCCTCCCCAGCCAGACCTCTTTTGGTTTCACCTCCCTGAGCTCTCTGAGTTGTGGCTTGGCCCTTGGCTCAGCCCTCATTACATTTACCTGGGCAAAAACATCTGTCCCCCAGTTTTGGGTGTAGAGCATCATTTTTGCAGCAAAAAAAAAAATTTATAAGTGTTGAATTCATCCCCATTGTGAATAGCATTATTCCTTGACTTCTGCTGCTTTTTTTCAGATTGTTCTCTTTTTCTTTTTGATTTGCATTGTGTTTTAAATTCATTGAGATAGGGAAAAGTGTGGTTTCTCTTCTACTGTTTCAAGGAGTGAATGTTTGGCCACTCCATTTGCTGAAATAGATTGTCGTAAAGACACTCCGGGTGCCTCATGTAATTCCTCCACATTAGTCTTGGCCTCTTGATACACAGCACAAGAATTGAATTATTGAAGTAGTTATTGTTGTCTTCTCTACTACACCCTATTTTTCCAAACCCAGAGCCACCTTTGGAGTCACAGCAGTGAACCCTGATGGCAGTGGTGGGATGTATTCGCAGTCTGTCAGCCTGGAAATGGCTTAACTGTACTTACCTGGGATGAGTTACATATTAAAAATCTCTCTTGGGTGTTTTTGACCCTGAAAGGAATATGTGACAGGGGAAATGTTCCCTTCTTCACTCAATGCATTCTAATGTCAGTGGCTTCATTTCCAAAAAAGTTGTGCTTTTTCTTCGCCTTTTCTGATGAATCTGAAAATAGCCAAGGCAAAGGTCACACTACCCAGAACTAATGTGACCTACCAGTTTTTCTTCTTTTGTGTCAGTTCTTGTTCAGTAGGAGCTGGAAATGGAGACTATTCAACCAAAAATCACACACAATTTTTTTGCAATTATGGGCCTTAAAGCAAGAAAAATCATCCTGGGGGGAGGTTTTGGGGGGGTTGATTTTTTTTTTTTTTTTTTTTTTTTTTTTTTTTTTTTTTTTTTTTTTTTTTTTTTTTTTTGAGAAGGGGTTGGGTTGGGGTTTTTTTGGTTTTTTGTTTGTTTGGGTTTTTTTACTATCAGATGCCTGTTAGTTTTAAAGTGAGGATGTAAAAGTAAGGTGAGGATGTCAAAGTAAAATAAATATTGGCCAGAGTGTAAAAATTTTTCATTCAGGTTATTTTTAGGTAAGATTTATAATCCCAGTTGAGTACTTGTTGCAGTCCTTTGAATATATAGCATGACACTCTGTTTAGCAAGTGTGCATTTGGCTCTTGAAATGTTTTTAATTATGTGTGGGTTGGTAAACAGATATGTATATATATATTTTAATATTTATTTTTATGTGTCTGCTCTGTAAAAAGTCTTCAATTTATGTATTTGAAAGGAACCAATAGTCTAATGGTATTCTGGTGCTGAAAATTTGCATTTGGGGAGCATGTCTTTCTCCTGTGGGAGGCAAGCATAGCAATCCAGAGATTAAGGGCTTTTTAAGGAATGTATTAAATTCTAGCTTCTCTCTATTAAAATAATTCTAATAATTTGATAATAATCTTGCTCTTAGCCAGTAACAATCATCATCACTGGGTCTTTTTCTCCCTTGCATTAATCTATAGGTGGTATTTGAATGTGGCACCATCAACAGCTTTACAAGGCTGTGCTTGTCTTTGATTTCTTTGACTAAATCCAAATTGAAATTACTTCCATTCGGACAGCTGTAAACATTGCTATAAGTTTTAGCATGGACACAATATACCAGAAGGATCATGGGTAGTATTTAAAGTAATAGAGATGTATTTTCTTTTTAGTGTGTAGGGTTTGGTCACTGTTATCAAATTATCTGCATTTGTTGAATCATATGTAAAATGTTGTGTCTTTTGGAATTACTTAGAAATTTCTGTAGAGGTATATAATTTTAAATGGGCCCTTGCAGATTTTTATTAACAAATGGTGAAAATATATATATTGATCCTTGATTTCTGCAAAATTATGATTGCAATGGATGTAATCAGATTGATTCTGCAGGAGGGTTTTCAAAACTGTACTCAACAGCTTGGCACTCATGGCAGCTGGACTCACTAGTGCCTTATTCTCTTTCTGTACACTTTCACCCAATCAGTCTTTGCTTTCCGTCTTTCAGATGAGGCCTTCAACCATATAGGTTTAATTTGAACAAAACCAAAGTAAAGCTCCACTTCATAAGAAAACAGGTAGTAAGGCATACAGTGCAGTAAGCCTGTGTTTAAGGCAAATTCTATTTGCACTTACTGATGTGACTGAGGATCGTTCAGTGAAAGCAAACAGGTTAAACTTTCAACTAAAAATTAATTGTCAGCTTCTCTTGGTGTTCTTCCTAAGTTCATGTGTTTTGGGTTTTTTGGGGGGTTTCTTTTTGCTCTTAGTATGTTAGCATTTTGACAAGTGCATTTTCACTGTGGCAAAATAGCTATTACAGCAACTCAGATTTACAGGTAGGAAGAGTCATGATAGTTAGGGATGTTGCTTTGTTTGCTTTGGCATCTTCTAGGGTTAGTTCTGCTCTGTGGATTAGCTGGAGCCTACATACGAGCAGTGATACGCTGCAGTCAGATCAGGTGCGAGGAATTTCTCTACTTCCTTACTTTAAAGGACAGAAATGTTTTGATTTCCCTCTTTCTTTTCCTAATGAAGACCCATGTAATTACATGAAACATTAGAACAGAGAGATTCTAAGATTGTGAAGAACAATGTTGCAGCAAGTGTCTTCACTGTACCTTAATTATTTTAATCCTTCTTCTTTTTAAAGTGTGCTGTCCTTTTGTAGTTTTTCTGACAAACATATGCAATCTGTTGCTTAAAATATTGAATAAATATTCATTCCTGCTCTTTTGTGTTCATCACCCATTGGGTAACATGATTTTAGATTAGAGCAGAAGGGTTTTGTGGTTCTCTGCACCCTAATCCCAAGGGGGGCTTGCAGCTGAGGCGCCCTGCACTGTGGGTGGGCCAGCTGAGAAAGGTGTGAAGGGAGCAGTGTTGGTGCAGAGCTGTGCTCCATTTCACATGCCTTTTGCAAACCCCAGAAAGCATCCATGGACCTGTTGGCTTTGTGGCTCTTTGAACCCCACGCCTAAAGACTGAAAACTCCCTCATTTGGACAGTCCTGAACCTTGCAATAAACTTTGAACTTTGTTTCAAGAACTTTTCGGCATTTCTGTTACTAATGAGCTAGCTAAATATAGACTGGTTTGGAGATCAAATGAAAAAGATACTTCACCAGTGTATGAAGCACCTAACGTGATGAAATAACTTACTGCTTTAAAACTCAAATAATCACAGATATTTTGAAGGATATTTTATTGTTGTAGGCATAGTATATTCTTCCAGTTTTATCTTACGGTCCTACATCTAAAATCCACCCTGAACTTGAAGAGTTTGATAGTCTCAGTGGGATGGAAAAATAGAGGCAGTAAAGCCATTGGTCATTCTGTGGGCGTGATTGAATAAATGCAGTTTTGGTTTCTGTGATATAAAATAAAACAGACTTGTAGTGTGCTTTGGATGTGTTTTACTTAAATTAGGTGACTGGTTTTGTGGTTTAGGATTTTTTTTTCGTAACTAGTTAAGAACCAGAATGTTCATTAACTGGCTCTTTTCACTACCATCTGGGCAGAAGGGAGCTCTGCTTAGCTGGGTCCTATGAACATTGGCATTTCTAGTAGTGGACTACTTGGTGGGAAGGCTCCTACAGGAACTTTGTGATTAAACATCTAGCTGTAATCATATTGAGGAGGGAAGGCTAGAGCAAATGAGAACCTGTGTGTTTCCTCTCTGTCTCCAGCAGCCTCTGGAAAAAGAGGCCTAAAGGCTTGCTTTAAACTGGTTTGTGAGTTTGGCTTAGGAAATAGTTCCATTTCTTGTAAAATACGAGGAAGCTTCTTGAATGGATTGAAAATGCAAATGAATGTGGACAATTACTGGAAACAGAAATGCTACTCAAAATCTTGACAAACTGGTAATTTTCATGGTTCTCTCTCCCCTCGTGTGACTTTTAAATAGTCTAGGGGGTGTCTCTTTCCACAACCTTTCTGGGGTGATTTTGGAAGTGGTTGGAACAGGGTGGAGAAGGGGTCTAGCCCTGGGTGTTAGCAGGAGGCTCTTGGGCTAGCAGAGAATGCTGAAGAAAGTACTTCAATAGTTTGGGTTTCTAAGCAACCTTATAATGTCAGCTACATGGTGCAGTTAAACAGAGAGTATAGAAACAGAAAAGCATTTGGTCAAGAAAGATAGTTGAAATGGGTCCCAGTATTCACTTGGTCCTTGTGTATGACATTTAAAGCTTAATGGCATTAAAATAAATCACATGCTCAATATTTAACTGCTTTACTGAGCTGAGACATAAACAAACACATGAAAAAGAATTCTAAATTAGAGAAATTGCTGATTTTGCAATGACTTTCATTTCACTTACAATGTTTAAAAGAGAATGCAAAATGTAAGGGATTTATAAATCCAACAATCACTTTTACAACTATCAACCTTTCAAGTTGTCCCTGCATACCATATATAGGCATATACTTTTAAAAAAATCACAAAATAAATAAATTCTATTAAAATATACACCATACATACAAACATAAACAGGCATATAACACAGGTACATAATCCTTCTAAATTTATATGCTCTAAGCAGGGAATCCCCTAAATAATGGTCTGTGTTTTAGTTAGCCAGGGTGGTCACAGAGCTAAAACACAAAGTACAAAAGTAATTCAAGAGTCCATGTTGCTTTGGAAGAAAGAAGTCATGCCTCACCAATCTAGCAAGGCATTTTCAGAAAAGTTTGTAACCACTTTTGTAGCTGGATCTGGTCAGTAAAGTACAGTGCAGTCATCAAAAGCCCCTGGATCAAAGACTATAGAGGAAGAAAGTACTGTGAGGTGAGAGGTATTTTCCTCCTTCATGGTAAATACCCGATTTTAAAAAGGTAGAAAAAAATTGTCAGTCTTCTTAAGGGACAAAGTCTTTATTAGGCTGCCCAGTCACCTCTCTTTTGTCACTTTGGATGTTCACAAAACTCCATGTTAGCTGCAAAGGGAGTGAACAGCAAGAGTAGCAAGTTGGCAAAGTTTGCTTCAAATACTTGATATCAAAACTAAAGCTGATTGTGAAAATGTGACAGTAATCTTATAGCAGAAAATGTCTAAAGAATACAACAACCAGTGACATTTTTGTGTCAGTAAATGTGGAGTGATGCAGTATAGGAGCAGTGGATACAGAGCAACAGGATCCATGTTATCGTCAAGGAGAGTGATCTGGGAATCACTGTGGATAATTGTCTTAAGTTGTCAAGTCAAAACCCAGGGAAGGTAAAAATCACAGTTTCATGCAGCTGAGGAAGGAAGGAAGAGAGAAAAAGCAGAAAGCATCCATAGGAGATGTGGTGTGCTGCAGTCACATCATGAGTCCATTCAGGTGCTGGTGTTTGCAGGCAGTACTGGGCTTCTCATCTCAAGAGCGGTGGAACACAGAAGAGGGAGAAGAGTCAACAGAAGCCTGCATCCTCAGAGATATTGAATAGTTTCTGCAAGAGGAGGATTATTCAGCCTGGGAAAAAGCTGCTTCTAGGTTAGTGTTAGGTGTGATTGAACTGTATTAAGCCATCAGTGGTACTCAGCTGAATGAAAAATGGAGGGTGCTCTCCTACAGCTCACGAAGTGAGAACCATACTGAGCCCACACAAAATGCTCAGGCACGCCATGCATTGCCACAGGGAGCTGTGGGCAGAAGTGTAAAAAGGTTCAAAAATTAGTGATGAGTGTGCCTTTGGAGGATGTCCTCATCCCACAGAGAGAAAACCAGCAAGGGGGTCATGTTTAGGCAGCATCAGCTAGGAGACTTATCCTTTTCTCTTTTTTATTAAAGAAAGAACCTTGACAATTTAAGACAGAGGCTGCATGAATGGAGGAAGAACTTCCAGTGCTTTTTACTGTTGAAGATTTATCTGGGGATTTATGGTTTTTTTCCCAGTCAAGGGCTGTTAAGGATATTATTTTAGAGTCTAGTCAACCTGTGTTCTATGAAGTAGAACTGCTTCCTTCCCCGGCACCTCATTTCACAGCATTTCATGCAAGTTTATGTTGGATCCCCCACTGTCACTGGTCCTCTGATGCAATAAGTGAAAGGTTAATGCATTGCAAAAGTAACTGTGATAATCCTGAGCTGTAATTTAGTCCGTTTAGTGTATCCACAGGATTAATTCCGAAGTGCATTAAGCAAAACACGAAGTAATGCAAACTTCATATTGTCTCCCTTACACTGTAGTCTCATTTAATTAGTCACTGAAACAACCACCTGAAAGCTTTCCCTCTGTCTTGTTGTTTGAATCATGAATTTTAAAGACTTTTGAGAGAGTGACTCAGGAGGTGAAACAGCAGGGCTTCTGATGTTATTTATAAGCTTTGTACTGGAAACTATTTCAGTGTTGGTAGCCATGAAACTCAAGCAACTTAGCCTGTAATTTCATCATTTGAGACTGACAGGAAAACTAATGCTGTCAGTGCCCCACTAAACAGCATTAGCACTCTCCATTGCCTCTGCTTACTTGAAAAATGGATAATTAAATAATTGGCATTAAAGCCAGCTGTCAGCTACAGGTTATCCCACAAAGGAAGAGGTTAATATGAGCACCAAAATACATGCATGAGATGCCTGCAATAATTGGGTTTTCTTTACAGTAGTAGTTCTGCAGTCTGAGGTTAGGCGGGGCAGCAGACAAAACATCTGTACAACACCTAAAACAAGCAGTCAAGCACACTAAAGGGCTTGCAGCAAAAGAGATGTTGAGGCACCGATAGAGCATCCCAGCCAGCCCATCCTAAACACAGCTGCCATTGAAGCAGATTTACTCTCTGACCATTTGAGATTTATGACTTTGCTGGGTTTTAGAAAGGCACAAAATGAAAATCAAAATAAGAAATTGTGTTCCTGTTCCTATCTTTCCTCTTATTTTTCCTTTTGGCACATATCCTTTGAAGGAAAAGCCATGTGTCTTCCTACTTCTGCCCTGAAGTTTTGACCTTTCAAAATGTGTAGGGCAGAAATGCTTCAGCTACAAGAAGGGAGAGGCTATTGATTCTATTACTATGTGTGAGGAATAGAATGCTCTTAACTTCTGTGTTTATGCTTTCCTGGTACATACCAGCTTTCAACTGCATAGGATATTGTGATATGTCCCTTTGCCTCTTTTTTCATTATTTTGAGTACTTGATGTAAAAGAAAAAGACATGTATATTTCATCAGGATTCGCTTTATTTTTAAGGCATTATAGATTTTTAGTACATTCCTGAATAGTGTCATTGGCATGAAAAAGATCTGAGATTAGAATAAGCTTGAAAATTAAGTAAAAGAATTTTTCCTGTTTCTTAAAGAAAAAGCGGGAAACAAAACAATATTTAATAGACAGGAAAAAAGGAATCTGTCTTTTATAGCCAGGGAAATCACTGAAGAAATAAAAATAAGGTTTCAGATCAGGCATTTGATGTCTTGACATCTTACTACAAGCAATACCTTTGATAGAATGTAAGTTTGTCTTGACACGAAGGTGAAGCTCAAGCAGGTACTTGGAAGATGCAAGCGAAGCAGGTGTTATAACCCCTTTCTATTTGTAAACTTTTGGAAACATTGAGCATTTCCAACTTTGCTGTTAGGAGGTAGTACAGCTTACTCAACAGGACACTGTCCTCAGCTCAGATGTCTGGCATCTATTCCTTTCTCAGCTGCTGTGAGAAAATGAATGTGTCATTTCATCTCTGCATGCCCCTTTCATCCTTCAGCCCCTCTTGTCTGTTTAGTGTGTATGTGCTTCTGAGCTGGAATCTTTTCGTCTTTGGAGAGGTATATATATACTGCTTAAAATAATAGAGTGGCAATTCTGTCAGGTCCTCTAGGGACTACTATAAAATGAAACCTGAAAAAGTTACACACTATTTTATAAATCATTAGCATATTAACTTCACTGTATAAGGCAGCATGCATGCAGAGGTCAGTATCCCAGAGATCTAGCTGTAATATTGAAGACCCAGAACACCCAAGAGAGATTATAGAAACAGTGGGGATTTTCCCATTTATGGCATAGCTGTGAAGGTTGCTTGAAAGCAAAGACAACTGGGAAGCTATTGATAGGACTCCGTGGCAAACATGCACTGACTCCACAACTCACATTTGACTTCCTTTGGCACTTGAGTGCTGTTTGGTGCATAAAAAGAAGAGAAATAAAATATAGAGGGGAATGCAATGCAAAATGTTTTAAGAGGTCAAATTACTCTGAAGTAACTGCATGCTTTTCCCCTTGAAGATATTTGTGTTTTATGGAAACTGCCTTTGTAATCATTCTGATAATAGTTATCTGCTTTCCCAATTGTTGTTTGCACAAATGACAATAAGTTGAGTGCTTAAGTATCTGGCAATAGAGTTTAATTCTAGTTATGACTTATGACAGCAGTGCTTATGAAGGTAGTAGTGTCTTACAGAGAGTGACAAGCAGTGGTCATCACTGACATGCCCATCATTCATTTGGTGGTTCATACATCCTTTTACCTCAATAGCAGCATCTCGTCTTCTTTAGCTGGCAGCAAGACCTTTGTCAGTTTATTAATGTATGAAGAAATGGTGTTTGAACCAACGAACACGTTGTAAGGCAAGTCAATATCCTTATCATCAGCTAATGAGTATTTGCATTGGGCATTTCATGCTAAGATCAGAAGCTAGAAGGGATGGACTGTTTTTCAGAATTCCTCAATGTTTGTGTATTTTCAAGACACTCTTACAGAGCTGATTACTAAAAGTACATGATCATTATGAATTACCAAAGCAGCTGCTTTTACCTGCCTTATGCAATGCATCAAACCAAGTATGATATAGCAGATTATGCAGAGAATCATCAAATGACTTCAAGACAGGAATGACTCTGAATTGAAGAATATTTTTTACGTTGTGTTAATTCTAGGAGATGTCTGAAAGACCCAAGGCACCATGGGTTAGAGTGCCAAAGAGTGGCTGAGTTTGGCAGGCAGCACTAGAGCTCGCCTAGTCCAACTCCCCTGCTTAAGCAGGGTCAGCTGCACCAGGTTACTGAGGACCATGTTCTGTCAGGCTTTGAATGTCCCAAAGTGAGGCTCTGCAGCCTCTCTGGCCAACTTGTCCTCTTGTTTGACCCTGGGGGATACTGTGGATGCAGTAATATGCATTAAATTAGGTAACTAAACTGTGCTAAAGAGGGTTTTCTGTCACCTTGTAATGGTAATACAAATTATATTTGTATTATTTCATTGAAGCTGTAAATTACTAATTTTATTCAATTTTCAATTTCCAGTATTTTTGATGCATTCAAGTAACATGTACAGCATTTTTGGCAATGGTTTTTAGCATTCCTTGTTTTCATGCCACAGCACCTATTATATCCAGCTAGAAACACTTCCTCACTGATTTCCTTTTTGGTCTGCAGTGTTCTTCATGTGACTTGCATCACTGTAAAAGTGAACAGACTGAAAAAGGACAATTAAAGAGGGTTGTTTGGCAAACATCCGCTGTTTTTTTTCTTTATGGCTGCTCTGCAAGTGCAGGAAAAAGAGCGAAGTGCATGAAATGTAACAGTGTAGCACAAAGCCCATCTCTTGGTTTTCTGTTCAAGTGTTGGTTCCACCTGGGAATCCGAATGAGATATGTGGTACACACTTACATAACACCACCCAACTGAGGGGTTTTAAGTACTTAATTAAAGGTTACAGACTCTTTCAAGGCCGTATGCTGTTCCATTTCTAGGTGGCTGGCATGGGTGAATAATTTACAGGTCTGTGAGCCATGGCTCCTCATCTGTTTTACTTGACTCCTAGCTTGGTAAAAATAAGCCCCCGTTTGTTATTGACTGTTGTTCTTGAGACAAGTGTTATACAACAACAACAAATTATGCTTACAGCATTGCTTCTTCTGTTAGATTTTTAGAAAAGAGGCTGTAGGTCCCCATGGACTTTATTGAGGTAACCCAACATGACTGCAGTCTGCAGAGCCCTGCAGAGCTTCCCTCTTCATCTGCAAGGATTGGTCTGAGCCCTGGATGCATTTACTGGTGAAAGGGCACTCATCAGTGTCTCACTGCAGCCTGGCAACCTCTGGCAGCAGAAATGTCTGCAGGCACCCGACATCAGCATGGAGGAGTCTCAAGTTCGGAGGCAGGAGGCTTCCTTGCAATGAAAATTGCTTGCAGTCTTATCTGTGCCCCAGAGTGCTTCAGGTCCAGAGGTTTGTGTGAGGCCCTCAGCTGTAAACTCTTCTTGTGCTCAAAGCCAAGAACATGGATTTTCACTTTTTTTTTTCTAATTACATAGGATAAAACTGCTTTCTTAGAGTCTTTTCCTTAGTCTCTCAAGATGTTTGCAGGTCACTGGCTTCAGTGCTAGCCCTCATGACACAGACAGCATGGCCAGTTTGAGAACCTTTGGATTTTCTTGCACAGTAATTGCTTGATGTCAAAGTCGATAATTTTCTGATTTATAAAATCAATTCAGAGAAAAAAAAAATCTTTTCCAGTGTTTCAGAGAGTTAAACATGACAAATCAAAGGGCATTTGTTTTTTGTTCTACTCAAAGGAATAAGTGCCATTCTGTAAATCCATAGTTACTGTGATTAGTGAAATTTCTACAACAAAATTTGGGCAATTTTTGTCTTGAGTCTCACAGAAGTGTTCAAGAACAGTAACACGGTTGCCTCAACAGCTTTACTTGTAATATGTCTGTAGTGCAGAAGTCCATGGGTTAAAGAATTTATCATTGTTTAATCCTTTTATGATTACATATATTTAAAAGGATTCAGATGAAAATTTTAGAAGTGACTATTACTTGACATTAAATTTAATGCTAAAATTATTAGAACATAATTCAGCACCTGTAACCTACCCAGTGACTTCTGCGGGATTGTAATGCCTCAAGTCAGGAGCAAACAGGTCATTTAAGAATAAGAAGAGCTTCTTAAAATAAAATCAATCACAATGCTGTATAACCTTATGCTATAGCATTTGGTCTTCCTGCTTATTATCTCTCTTATGAAGGGATCTTCACCTTGGATGGAATTAAAATGCATTTACTTTCTAGTCCTTCTCTCTAAAATAGCAGTGAACTGAGCCATCTAAGTCAGTCCCCATTACAGCAAGAGAAACATGCCTGTTACCCACAGGGAGAGCTGGACTCTGTTCTGAATGATTGTTTGAGTGATCAAAAGATATGTATTATAGGAATGTACAGTCTTGCTGTGGGAAATTTTGCTTTCATTCTCTTCAAAGGCTTCAGGCATTTCAGGAAAACCAAGAAAAATCATAACAGTAAGTCTTAGGAGCACACATGAGTTTATCAAAGCCCTCATCATCTGATACTGATTTCCACTGCATGTAAATAAATATATGAATAATTTATGTACTTCATCTTTATAGTCAAACAATTCTGGGTTTTTTTCCTTCTTACTCACCATGGCAGGAGTATCCTCAGTCTGTGTTTGTACCTGCAGCCCATAGCTCTTACTTGTGAATTCACACCAGTTCTCTGGGTTTGTAGACCAAGAAAGGAGTGGGTCTTGAGCTAGCTGGGTCCTTCCCTGGGAGCTGTGCACCTCTTAGCCCTGGTCAGCGAGCAGGACAAAGGAATCAATGCAAAGGAATTGCAAAGTGTGAATGAGTGTGGTGGGGGAAAATAGAAAACTAATTTTCAAAATCTGATGCGGAATTCTGTTAATGGCGGAATGGTTGTTGACATTACAACAAAGCTGAGGGAGGCTGATAAAACTGGAGGAGAGGCGGAGGTAATGAACTGGGAAATAAGAAAATTCAGGGGAATAGGGGGTTAAAGAGGGTCAGTGGGTGCTGGAGAAGAGAAGAGCCAGAGTAATAATCCTCTGCCAGCATCTCTACTGAGGCTTCGAATCGGGTGGCAGCTTCTCCAGCTCATCTTGGTTTTGGTCTGCCTTGTAGGCATTATTTGTGCTACCTGAGCCCACCTAGCTTGGGGAAAAGTAGTCCTTTCCCTTCCCATGTGGTGGCAGAGGGAATCAGTTGTTCCTGAATGGGAAGAATTGTGATTTCGCTCAACTTGCTTCTGCCCCAGCTGATGAGGACTCCCGACTGCGACAGGAATGTAGTCCTGGGCTACCTGGGTTAGCCCAGATTAGCTGCAAACTTGTTCTCAAACAGCACCTCCTTGTGATGTACAGGGACTCAGAAGCAGAAACAAATTCCAAAGTGTTCCCCAACATAAATAACAGCAAGGAAAGGACTCATAAATCAGTTGTAACTCATCAGTGGAGAATGGGGGTAGCCACTGCTGTGGAGTTACTGTAGGGATTTTCCTGCTTGAACTCTGTTAGTTTCAGAAGAAAATGGATGCATCCTGTTGCTGAGGAAACAAGTCTCCCAGGGGAAGGTTGGCTTTTCCCCAGTGTGAATTTTTGCTGCCTCATGCTCACACAAGTCAATTAACCTAAAAGCTACAAACTGCGCATGGCACGACTCTGTGCAGTTATTTTATTTCAAATATATTATGAATTTTATACAGTTGCATGTGGCTTTAATAATAAACAGCCCAGGAACAGATTCAAGTTTATATTCCTCTTTAAATATTTGTATTCCTATAATGGAACTTTGCCCATTTTTCTCTGTAGGTGCCAGCTTGCATGATGACATCAATAAATACTTCTGGTTTCATCATTCTCAAGGGGACACGATGACAGTTCAGGATCCAAACCAGATGAATCTCTGTGCTGCTGTTTGGACTGTTGTCTCCTATGTAATTGCTGACATGGAGGATATGTTGCCAAGGTAATAAAACAGCAAGAAAGAAGATTTCTGTTCTTCAGTAAAGATTGTAAGTCCACTAATGCATGTGGACTACAGCTGTAGTAAATTCTGTTACCCTTGATTTTCTGCTTTATTATCATATCTGTTTTCCTCAAAACACACTCTCTTTTATGCATTCCTGCTTCTTTTTGCTGTTTTGATCCCTTCCATTTGTAATTTTCACTTAAATGTATTCCTTTAAGTACTTCTTAAATTTCAGATGAGAATATGATAACTCTTTAATATAATAACCATTTGTACGCACAGTGATCTCGTGCAGCACAAAAAATAAACTGAATAAAGTTTTTGTGTCAGAATAATTAGTGTACTGATTTAGTGTATGTGTTTACTGGTTTTATTTCTGTCTTTCATTCTACTCATTGGAATTATGTACTATTAACCAAACAGCCCTTTCTTTTCACTGTTTTAAGGTAATACTGTAGTTTCTAGAAGTTTTCTGGTTATAGGACAAATTAATCTTGTCTTTTTAATGGTAATATATGGTAGAATGGTCAAATAATAGTCAAAATATTAAATAGAATAATAGTTTTCTAATAGTTCACTCAGATCCATTTTTGGATCTTATGAGAGGTTCACCTAAGACTCAGATAAACCAGGACACAGAGGACGGAAAGCCAACAGAGGACTCCCAGCTCTCCTGTTGTTTTTTGGACACCTCCCCTTGGAAAGTCATGGATGTCTTTTTCTTTCTCAGAGAAGACTCGCTACAGTTGACAGGCAGAGAATTTTGTGTGGCAGTTTTTCTATGAAATGCCATGTTTCAGAAACAACACACAGCTGTGATTTGTGACCTTCTGTACTTGCCAGCTAATATCCAAACAAAGTGTGAGAGCAGATTTTGATTCAGAATCCTGAAGCCATTCCTAGCTGCCCCTCGCTTGCAGGGATGGTCTCCCCTGCTGAAGCTGGGCTAGAGGTTGCTGGTACAAGTTTACTTTCATGGAGGGATTAACCTGGGAATTTGATTCTTATATACTTTGTTGGTTTGGAGGCTGGGGTTTTTTCTTGCTTACTGAGAGTATGAATATTCAGATATTTCAGTCATATCTGCCGAGAAGGTATAACTGCTCTTTGGGAATATTTTGAGGTGTATGATTTCTGCTCATTTCCTTGTGACGTGATCCTTGTTTGTG
Organism: Hirundo rustica; assembly: GCF_015227805.2. Classification (NCBI taxonomy): domain Eukaryota; kingdom Metazoa; phylum Chordata; class Aves; order Passeriformes; family Hirundinidae; genus Hirundo; species Hirundo rustica. The sequence continues at coordinate 22,774,165 of NC_053450.1, read as the reverse complement.
ATTTTAAATTTTACAACAAGCAAACTTAGTGATGTGAATAACTGCTGCAATATAATCAGCACCAAACAACTGATGTTACCAACATGGAGTATTAAACCAAATAGCAGGCAGTCCCTAGTGCTGTTAATCAGTTCAGCTGTTGAGCAATAGCTGAATAATGAGCAATTAATTTTTATAGAATTCATAATCATGGTATCTGTTTACTGTGATAATAGCTGTTTTCCATCAAATTTATTAACTATTTCAATATTCCCTCCAAATAATTTCAAGAGCATAAAAGCTGCCTGGAGATACTCTGCTCTATCTTTTAAAATAAACTATATTGAAAAAAAGTCAGCAAAGATTTCCTCTGCTTTCAAGGCGTGATGCCTATATTTCTTTTTGCTTGACAAGAGCATAGTTGGTGGTGCTCACCACTGACAGATCTTCAGCTGTCTCCAAATCCAGCCTTTTGTCCTTTACACAATGAGACTGACTGTTACCTGAATTGTTGTTCCGTATTGTTTTCCCTCAGGGTATGAGGCTTTGTACATCAGAAATTCAAAAGGATGTTCTGTGAAGTTACCTATATTGTTGGAAATCTTAACCTATGCTCTCTGGAAAATGGTGTTTATTTGTGTTTTTCTCCATTGCCTCAAGTCAAACGTAAAATCTCTGGAGTCAAGAATACTCCTCTGCAGAGGAGAATAACACTACAAGTGTGCACATGGCACCACAGCACATGTCAAGATGTGCTTGTCAGCTCCTAAGTAGGAAAATCAACCATTCCCAGGCCAGAAGCAGCACAGCTATGTAAGACAGATGGTGAAAATTAAGACCATGATGCCCCTGAAGAAAATATAACCCTCACGTCTGCTTCAGATACACAGCTCAAGAGAGATGCATTAGTTTTGGAAAAAAATGTTCAAAAATCAAAATTGCCATGTCATTTTTATAGAAATAATGAAGATAAAAATATTTGATTTCTGAAATTGAAAAACAAAGTTGGAATTTTTTTTACTTGTAAAACCAGATTTTATTAAATTGATACATTTTCTCTGATTCACCCATTTTTTTTTTCTGATGTGTATTAGTTGGCCTAAAAGTTCATCTCTAGTATTCTCCTGATAATCTGCCTGTTCAGAACTACCTCTCTCAAAAATTTCCATAAATGAGGAGATGCTAATAAATTTCTTTTATTTCTCAGTGGGATTTTGTACCATCTGTGCAAAGCTTATCTTTACCACTGCTCAGTGTAGCAATTATGATCTTCCAGTTAGTGGCCATTAAACACGTATCAGTTGGTCAATTTTCAGTTCAAGAGCACTTCTGAGGTGGTCCAGGTAAGCCAACATAATTTTGCCTTCCACTCACATGCCATTAATCTCTAAGCATCTTTCTCAACTTTTAATTGAGAAAGCAGTAGCTTAGGACATTATTTATATTACTACTATTGTGAGGGTCTCCTGCCATACATCTGTGTTTATCATAAGGAATTTGATATATTCTAGGTCAAAGGGACCATGGGTACAATTCCCTCCAATAAACATTTGGGATTTTGCCAGCAAAGATCTGTGAGGTGGGAGCTGAAAAAAACAGCATTAGTACTTAAATATATGTCAAAAATTTAAATTTCAAATAATAATTTTCCTCAAGGTATTACAAATCTCTTGCATCTGCTGAGAAGGAAGGCCCATGGGTAGTCTTCCTTTCAGCTACAACTCAGAGCTTCCAGACATAGTTACAGAGGGATGAGGCCAATACATAATTCATTTACCTGACTATTCATTTACCTGACTAGACTATAGTACAAATGCTGATGAAAAATCTGTTTTCAATACTGCATAATGTAATGTAAGTAATTTTACCAGTAATAAAAGAATTGCAGGGTAGGTTTGCTTTTGTCCTTCATTGTGTCAAGACAATACTGACATTTCGCTGTCTCTTTGAATGATTCTGTTCTACGTGTTCTCACAAGACTTCTAGCTCCCTTCAAATAATTAAAAACAAAGAGAGATTTGAAGCAGTGCTGATTCTGCTGCTCCATTACAAACATCCTTGGCTGTGTATTTAGTTAGTATGCTTCCCCCATAGCGATTTGAGACACTTCCATTTACCATAAGTAAATATCAAACTGATCTTGATATCTATATCTGTCTCATGAAATATACATACCATCTAAATGTGCCCAAATGATTAATTTACTGCTGTGTAATGATTAGCATAAAAATCTCATCACTGCACAGGATAGAAATGTTGCCACTAATTGCTGGTTGGAGTGAACAATATTTTCTGCATAGAAGTTAATGATGCATTGCAGCTCTTGAATGGGAAAACTCAAGACTTTCTGGGAGAAAAGATTTTTTCCTTTCTTTTCTGCTAAATGTTAGGACATACTGATCATATATAATAAACAAGAATAGATATAATGTAATAGATATGTATAATAGAAAGGAACTTACACCTGTTGTAGTCTTCTGCCTACTGCAAATACATGGAAGCACTGTCCACACATACACTGTGGACTTTCATGGTCATTATTTCTGGAAACTCCAGCTTTTTTGCACAAAGGTATGGCCAGCTATGGGCCTATGAATTGTAGTTACAAGTGTTTAATAAGTACTTTGTGCTAGAACCTGATTAAGGTTTTAAATGCCTCTCCTTAATAACTGTTTGCTCTTGGAGGAGGGGCCTTGATGACAGCCTGATATCCAACTCTGTCTAGCTTGCACCTTGATTTCACTTCAGGACAGATCAGCCTTCTGTAGTTTATGTTAAGTTTATGTCTTCTGGAGGGTTTTTTTATCTTTCACTTTGTTTCTCAGCACTTGTACTGTGGCATAGATATTAGAAATTATTAGCTGTCTGAAAAAAATCTGTGTATTTTGTGCATTAGGGCTCAGGAACTGTGAGATGCAACTGAGGTGAGTCTGAAGAGCAGCCCATAAGCACGTGGTAGAGAGCTCTATCAGGATCAACACTTGCCTTTATCACTGACCTGTTACTGGCAGACAGAGCTTTATGATCAATGCAGTGAATTATTATCACCATCATGGTTGTCTACATAACTGGGTGAAAATCTTAGGAAAACTAAAGAGGGAAGCTCTGGAAGAGGGATCACAAAAGCCACAAAAAGAGCAAGGTTATGCTGACTCAGGGACTGTGGCTTCAGGTACCAATGTTTTACTCTGCTTTGCTCTGTGAGTTGGGGAACGCTACCTAAACCTCTCTCAGTTCCACTGTTCAATGTTGTTAGTGGTGCTTGGTGCTCGTGTTTGGTGTAACCTGGTTTAACAACACTGTTAAAAGACATGGTGCAAGTAAAATGTAAGTTCATTGCAGAGGTAAGGTCCAGTTGGAGGAGAGGAACAAGAAGTTAACATCTTCCAGCTACAAGAGAATTCACCTGTAGAACGTGTCTTTTAGTAATTACTGTTTGCATTTGCAATACTTGCATTATTCATATTATTTGCATTTACCAATTGCCATGAAAAACAAAAAGAAATATTCCTCCTGATACCGCCATTTCAAAATAGACTTTGAACATCAGGCATATCAGTTTTAAATTAATGGTACTCTGCATCTGGGAATGATGTTGGACAATTATGTGTGCAAAATGGTCACACACAATGTTGTCTGTATGTATCATTTCACTGCACTGAACTGTCATGGTCATGCTAAGTATTTCACAGAATCTGGGGCAGTTTGGGAAAAGGGAATCGGCTAAATGGTTTCCCAACAGTCCTGCAGCCAGTTAGTCCTAAAGCTAAGTATAGTTTAATTCCTTCCTCAGCCAAACAGTGCTGCCCATAAATGAGTTTCTACTTTTTTTTATACCGCTGAGAAAACTTCGAAGCTGACGTGTAAAATTTTGTGCGAAAATGATACTTTCGACTGATCAGAGGCAACTATGTGGACTGAACTTTTGGGAAAGTCTCCAAAACTGATTTCACTGAGGTTCTTTGTGACTCAGGTTATAATCTCTGAAATACTTCAGCTTCAGCTTTGTGAGTGTGATTATGTAATATTTGGCTTAGTCTAAATTTTCTATATATTTTGCTTTTTCCAGGGATATTATGGCAGCGATACAGCTGCAGAGGATTCATATCATTGCTGGTACTTGAAAGCAAATTTCTCAGCTGTTTTGCACTTCATCAGTTTTGATTTTGCTTTAAATTTCTGTCACTAGGACAGAAAGGTATCACAAATTTTAATATGAGACACAGTGCAGAAGCTAATGATTGTTCAAAACCAGATAACAAAATATTCATAATTTTTAACAGAGTATCATGCTGATCTTTCCGTGGCTATTATTGAACTTTAGCTCATCAAGAAGATGGGTTTAACAAGAGAAAAGACTAGAAAGTGAGTCATGAGACATTTAACCACGGAAAGTTAAATGTTGATGCTTTACCCCTCCAAATCGTTCATTGTAGAAGCAGAGAAAGCTATAAATACCCACAAGAAAATGCTTAATTTTCTTCAGCAGTGATTCCCAATGTTGGGTCCTGCATAGAAGGTATTTTAAGCCTTTATAATGTAGCCTGAACCTTTAACATGAGATGCTGAGATGCAAACACACATTAGTTGTGAATTCCTATGTTCTTTTTTCTCGATGTAAACAGGATGCAGCTCTGTTGGGAATTCAGCATAGCTTTGGTATTGCTGTCCCTCCAAGCAGGACTGCCCCTGGCTATGTCGTGAGCCTATTGGAAGGATAAGTATGAGGAGTAGAAGAAATTACTTAAAATTTTGGGCTTGTTAAATCTTTTTAAACAATGAAAGTGTGTGGGGGTTAATGCATAAATACCTTTAGTTTGTTAAACAGCTGAACATAGGTTTCAGCATGTGCAGTTGTTGGAACTCTTTTCTTTCCTCTCATAAATGTGAGAAGAGGTAGGATAAAATTGAACTGTGGCTGTGAGACATGCCTGCAGAAGCTCATGGCAGCAGAAAGGAGCACATGGCAGCACAGACAGGCTCGTCTCCAGCTGACCTTGGGGGCAGGAGGTGCCACACAGCAGAGCCCTGCGGGAGAGGAGCCTGCTGGAAGCTGACAGACAGGTGAACAGTGCGTGATCACCCCACAGAGGGACATTTAGAATGTGTGTTGCTGACTTGGCAACATGGAATAGGTCATGTAGTGAGAATTGCCATGTAATGGAATACTGTGCCTTGAAAAAGTGTATAAAACCAGCTCATTTCTTTGCATAAATGATTCAGATTCCCTGCCCATCTGGGTCTGTGCCTCAGTCATTACACATAAATACTAGTGTCTTTATAGGTATGAGAAGATAATAAATGAAATAATTCAATAGTCTCTGTGTAAGTACTACATGTATTAAACAACAGCCTAAGTTACAAGAAATGTAACTTAGGTCAACGCTTATCAACAGGAACTAACTTAAAAATGAAGAGAGGATTCATTTCCAAGTTGTTAGAAGGAAGCAGACGTGATAGAAGGAAGTACAGATTTTTACTTTCAATACAGCAAAATCTTGTTTCAGGTGTTCCTCATAGTGTGTTTGCTGGAACTCTTAGGAGGAATTAGAAAGGATGTGCATAGCCTTCCCTGTTGAGCAAAATTCCAACAGTGCTTGCTGGCCTTAGCAGAGGCTGCGTCACCAGAGACCCTCTGGTTAGGAGGTTGTCCATCCCCTGTGTATCTGACAACACTGGGTGTGCTATATTCCCAGAACTATGTAAGCTTGAATTTATGGGGTGAAAACCAGAAGCACTTATTGGGAATTTTCTGCAAGAAGCGTGTGGCACAGCTGTTCTTGACACCACATCTTCATATGACAAGCAAGTAATGAACCAGCTGCTGGCATCTCAGCTACCCACTGAGCCTGTGTAGTTCTGTGGCATGTGTGGTCGCTTCAGGCTTCACTTAGAGGAAGGAGAACTGAAGATCTCTGACCAGCATCCAGGTGAACTTTTCCTATACCAAGAATGTGGGATTGCCATAGGGAACTTTCTGCTCATTCCCTGATTTCATGTTTGAGGACCATCTGGAGGTGAGCACTCTTTTTGTTCTCCAAAAGCTCAAAGTTCAGGAGGAGCTTGTGGTCTCAAGCTCTTTTTTGCTTCCCAAACTGCAGTACTTGTATATCTTTTAGACTTGGATTTGCAATAGATTTGTAGTATGCAACACTGTCATCACACTGTGAAATCACCGAAGTCTAATACTTTTCATGTTCCATATCTCTGCATTTCAGAGCTGTGTCTAAACAAGCAGGAACAGTAATGGCTGTCAGCAGAGTGCTTGACAATATCTTCAAAGCAGAAGAGCTGAGTAAACATTTGCTGTGTGTGCTCTATTAGGTGTCAACAAAAATTTTATTCCTCCCTCATCTGTGAAGTGATGGAAAGGGAAAATGTTACTGCTCTGTGATTCTGCAACAGTTAATGTTAGAGTGGCTGCTGCAATGCTATTTAATCAGTTTGAGGGATAAGATTATATGAGACATCAGAATTTGGCAAACTTCAGGGAAATCACAAATGTAGCAGCATTGTTTATTGCATATTCTTTATTCACACAGTAGTGTGTGATCCTTTAAAACAGAAGTGTAAAGTGGCTTATAGTGTTTGCAGAAACATTCTGCTGACAAGCTAAAGCTTTGGAAGACTGCTGTTACCTTATTGTAATAAACAAACAAAAGCGAAATGAATACCTGGGTTTTTTTATTTAATTGCTTTTAGATTCCTCTATGAAAAAAAAAAAAACAACCAACAACCTGCTTAGTTTAAAATAACTATACAAAGAGTTCCCAGGAGTCCTTTGATTTACAGTTGCTTAAAATATGAAGAAACAAAGACTGAGGATAAGCACTGGTCAACTCTGTAGGAATTTCTTCAAAAATATTTGCAAATGTGGGCAGATAGTCTTGGGGTGTTCTGCAGATTAACAGAGCAAGCACTTATATTAGATATTTTCTTATTCCCAAAGTTATCCTGATTTTGACAAAAGTCCTCCTGTTGCTATTAATCTCAAATATTCTAATAAACTCTAACTTTACTACCATGTTGTAAAAGTTTACTTTCTGGCCACTTTTTTTCCCCTTTGAATAAGCTCATTTTAGTGGTTTTAACTTAAGACAATAAACCTGGAACTCCCAAGTTCTAATTCTGCCCTGGTAACCATCTTGCTGGGTGGTCTTGGCACACCTTAAAGGTATGCCTTCTGTGTCAACTTAATTTGTTAAATGCTAAAAAACCCACCAAAAACATATATTTCCTAGCCTGGATGAAGCCACGAGTATGGGCCACTGTTTTGTTCTGATGGGATGTCTTTTAAATTCACTCACAGCTGAAAACAGCTGAGATTTGGACATGTTCTAATTTATGCTCCATAGGTGAATCAACCTTTCTGATGAATAACACTCCATCTTGGCTGAAATATGAATACAGTTGTGGTCCATCTTCACTGTGGCTGATTCACAATTTGGGATGGAAAAGATATCAAAATTTGGTGGATTTTTGACCTCAAGACAAATGCAACCTTGGAGTTCTGGGGTATTTTCTGTTCATTAAAAACTGAACTCTCTGCACATGAAATTACAGTTCTTTCCCTTCAAAGTTCTTCGAAAAGGCTTCCAGAAAATAAATTAAGGGAAAAGCTAGAAAAGGTCAGTACAAAAACTGTCCTGTGTGGTAATATCATGAGCCTGGAAGCAGGGAATATATTCCAAACTTGTGGAATTGTTGAGTGTGTTGGGGTTTTTTCTCCAAGAGCAAGAGTTAATATAAGGGCAAAGTAATTTTAATAAAGTATCTAATTTATTCTTAATTCAAATTCACTTTCTTATGGCTATGGGAAATATACCCATACTGCAGTCAACTGGAGTCAACCCAGATGCAATTCAACAGGAAAGGTTCCGCCCCACTGCCTTTTCCTGAACAGAAATCTACACAAATCTCACAGATTCTGCTTCTGTAGCTGATGCTTACTGAGCCTTTAGTACAAGTCATCTGGAGTCATCCCTCATGAAACAGTCGGAAGCTAGTGAAATGTTAGAGGATTTCCCTCCATGTTCAGTTTTATTACAAATTCATGTGCTATCCTCTCAATTTTGCTTAGTGGATACAATTAATGACGCTGAAGACTTCTCAGAGTATAAATTAGGGTTTAAATCTGAAGTAAAGCCAGTGGCTTAAAGAAAACAGTTTACTGATAACTTAGTCTTCAAACTTCACAATAAATCAATTATTCACTTTCTCATCTGTCAGCTCTGGCTCTAGATTTGATACATGGTTTAAACAGCATCTCTTTGGTAAAAGAAATTGCATTAGAACTTTGTTGTATAAAACAGTTCTTCTTTGCACTTTAAGTGAAAGAACTTTGAAACCAAAACTGTTTTTAAAATGTGCATTGCCCCCAAATATTTTTTCCAAATACCTTTTTTTAAAATTAAGTTTCCATGTCTGTCCCTAGTAATACACATATTCACAACCCACACAGCTGAAATAAAACAGAGCACAGAGGACTCATTCTTTTTGCAGGCACTAATGTTATCAAAAATAGTGATTAAAAAGTAGAAACAGCAATTGTATACAATAAGTTTGAGATGCTGCTGTTCCAGGAAGGAATAAGAAATTCTTGTCTTGTATTTAGAATGGAAGAAATCTAAATATCTCTACGAAAATGGGATACATAGGATAAAATAACAAGAAGTGAAAACGGGAGGATGAAAAATTCTTACTATGGCCAAGGAAGGAAATGTAATGCCAAGTACCTGAATCACTTCAATATTCTGGTAGCTGGAAAAAAGCAATGAGAACCTGAAGATAAAAGTGCCTGTATTCAGCACATCTATATAAAAGTATGAAATTCATAATCCAGGAAACCCTGCAGTTGTCTCAGATGTTGCTACAGGACCAAGAGGAAGGCCACGCTGATGCCAGGCTTGGAAGTTTAAAGCAGTTTTAAGCAAACCTGATCCACCTGGATGGAAGAAGTGTACAACTTATGGGTTCATTATCTTTCATCACCCAAGAGGGTGAAACCTGGCTGATCTCAGTGCACTTACATTAGAATTTTGGTTCAAGAGATGTTTGGAACAACAGTCCCTGATACAAGAAAATGGTTGGGTGAAGCTGTGGTTGGAAACTGCAGTATGTATCAATTCTTTAGCAGGGCTTTTCACCTTTTTCCTTTTGCTGAGGATTGTTTCACATAGTCAATGCTGTGTCTTTCATCAAAGTTTACTTTAAAGTTCAAAATTGATGGTCATCCCATGATGTCCCCTGAGCAAATTTTCTTTGCAATGAATCTTCTCTACAAATTTCTTTGGAGCTTGTAGCTTACTAGTGTAATAACACTGGCATTCAATGTGTTGCACAAATTTCATGCCCAAAAAACCCCTGAATACATCTTCTAGGAGAAAATGATGTTCATGCAACAACAAAGGTTGATTATTTCTATTACATACAAGGATCCCTAAATGAAGAAATAAAGAAAGCAAACCCAACTGTTTTGCTGTTTCTCCAGCCTTTTGAGGTCGATGCTTCTGTGGAACCTCAGAAGCAGCCTGGGAATAGCAGGTGAAAAGAAAACTGCTGCAAAGAGAGTGTAGGCAAGGCTTGTCAGTCAATTACTGTGCTGTGCTATTTGCCTTTGGTATGTCACTACGAATTCAGTATCCCAACATCACATTCAGAGAAGCCTTCCAAAAGCCAAAGGGTATTCATGTTTCACCTTCCTTTATAAAGGATGTTCTGAAACATCCAAACTTGCCTTCCTCCCCTGCAAAGGGCTTTATGTGTGTAATGTCGCTGTCTAATGCTATGGGTTGCTAATATGTTAATGTAAACAACAGGAATAGAATCCCACCAAAAATTGTTTTTGCACTTTAATCTTTAGAAGAAAATGATTACGCATTTTTGTACATGATTGAAGCAAAGGTTCTGCACAGATAAAGTGAGACATTTCCTGGCAAAGGAAGATGTGGTTCCATGAGATAAAAGGAAGGTGTACATTTTCTCACTACTGAATTTGCCTGGAGATATGTCTTATAACAAATTTCCCCTTAATGTTGTGAGGATCCATGAACTCGGGTCAATTTAAATAGCCCACCAGTCTGCGTTTTAAATAATGGTTTAGTTAATAAATAGAAAAAAGTCTCAGAGAGCTCTAATGTATCAGGTCCTCTGAAAGTCTCTTAATGGCAGTTAATAAAAAGAACTTCTAAATCAACACATGAGTTTCTTGGAAGCCAAAGGAAAGTCATTAAATCAGAAGTACTCTAATGCAAGCTCACATGCCTGAAAGTGTTCAAGCACTCACATCATGACCATGTTGTGTCTGGGAGAACAGATGATCAAAACTTCTTGAAGAAAATCAATGTGTTACAAGGCACTAATTTCTTCAAAACCAGAGTTTTCACAAGAAATTGAAAATAATTCCTTCAAAGTAACTATAATATTGGTACCCCTTGACAAAAAGCTGCATTTTCTCCCTAACTGGCTGCAGTGGGAAAGATTGTTTCATTTGGTCTTGAGAAAAACCCACTATAATCTTTCTTTTGTAATACCTGAAATGAAAAGACTGTGCCTGGCACTCCTGTGAATGCACTGCAGATTGTTTTTCATTGTATTGTTAAAAGTCTTTATTTCCAACCTGTCCCCATTTCCTAGACCTGGCTACCAAAACTCAACAAGACCTTAAACCCAATAAGGATTTAACAATAACAAAGAAACCACAACTGTATTTTAAGACTTCAAAATACTTTTCTTTCCTATTTCAAGCAGCTATTTATTTTACCTTTAAACATAGGCAGCCTCTAAGGTTGAAGCTGTTTTTATCAAGAGACACCTCTCCATCCCCATCTCACAGTAAAGCCTTCTGAATATTTGACATGAATCTTAGCATTTATGCATCTTCATGGTGTTTTGAAGTTCCCTTTTCCAGAGGGCTTTGTATGTTTTTCTCCAGCATCTTGATTCCTTTGGATTTGGATGGTTACAGCCCACAAGTACCCCTTTAATACTGACTGTGTCTTGGGATGAGAAATTAAGTATGAAAAATTTTTAAAAAGCAGAGAAGAGTCTGTCTCTTGAGATTTCCCTATAGTAAAGTGTGCTGTTTCTCTTGGCTTCATGAAGAAGACACAGTGGAACAACCATAAAGTCCCTCAGTGACTGTAGGTTGTTGCTACGTGTGTACCTGGTTTCATGCAAAGGCATAGGAGGTTAGGAAACCTGGTAATGAAGTAGATGTTAAGGCACAAAATCAATTGCATTCAATACAGTTTCATGTTTTATAGAGAAAACTCTATAAGGTATTTTATAGAGTTCATAAACCTGGAAATGTAATAAATTCAGACACAGATCTTGAATGCACACAGGTGGACTGGCTCCACTCATGACAAAATTCAAATGCACTCTCTATTAGATCTCCTACACACAGGATCTTCCACCAATGGAGTGCAACACTCAAAGCTACACTGACTTACAGAAAATGGTATAAAATTATACTAACTTCTCTACAATTGAAACCTAAATGGATTAGATTAGCTTACATCACTGAAAACAGTGTTTGCCCAAGATTTTACATGCATTTGCACGGCAAATTTTAACTTAGTGTGAGATTTTCTGTTCCTGATAAGCCCCCTAAGGTTCCCTGCTGCTACTGTGCTCGTGGTCTGTAGCACTGGCTGCCCATTAGTGGGCAGGTGTGCTCGTGTTTGGTCAGCAAACCCTGTCTGATAAGGGTGAAACAACTATCCTATGGCAAAAAGCATTCCAAAACTGTCCCTGGTAGCACTGAGAAGGGACCACTGGTGGCGCATTCTCATGGCCTGGGTTGTTTCTGAAACAAGAAGAATTGATTCCAACATTATTTCTCTGAGGGGATCATTTCCAAGTGTTTTGTCCAGGTGTCCAGGACTTCAACAGCATCCAACAGGGACCTGTTGGATGATACAGCTATAGTGAAGCAGGGGCTTGGCATTTGCACTCTCCTCCTTGATTGATGGAAATGGAAATGCTCCAAGGACCCACAGAAAGTGTGCAAATGTTCTTTGCACCGGGGGCAGATTGCTGTAGGGCACAAGGGCTGCTGAATAGGACTTTTTGTGCTTCTGGCCAGGGAACTTGTCTTCCAGGAGGAAAACCGCTGCTGCTGCAGCTGCTTTGGCTCCGCACAAGGGTGTAGTGACAGCAGTGAGTCCTTCCCCTAGTCCTGAGATAACCTGTGTCAACGCTGTGACAGAACAGCTGGTAAAGCGATAGTGTAAAGTGCACTCGTGAGAGACCACCCCAATCTACCCTTTCATAATCTGAAACTATTCCTTGGCATCGTTTCTTCTCTAGCACCGGTAGAGGACTCTGCCCTGTGCAAGCTTGTACACAGAGAAATAGAAGTGAGCTGAACCATACTTCAGGTTAATCTTTGTTTACTGTTTTGGTTTTTTATAGGAAAGTGGCTACACATGATCTTCAAGGACAACTCTTTTGATATTAAAAAGAAATAAAGCTTGTTTGCCACTGGAATAAAAAGATCTGGATGTGAAAGTATTTCACAGGTCACCCCAGGCTGGGAGAAGGTGCGGTATTGAGAACCACGTAGAGAGAAACCTATTTAGCTCAGTTAAACCAGCGCTAACAACGTGTATATTAAAATACTCTGTATTTGCAAGATGATGTTGTAATACATGGGGGGTTTATAGCAAACATATTAAATGGAAAACAGAGATTTTGCTTGTAATTACTATTACAAAGAATATAATGTTTTTGATCCTATGAGAAAAGTCATTAGATGTATAAAGGATATGTCTCGAGGCACATTCCTGACTTACAGTTACTTAAGAGGCGTTGTGAAGTCTAAAAAAATCAGATCACACAATCTGAGAAATTACTAATTGCTTTTAAATTAAAGTCGAGCCCCAGTGTTTTGTTAGCAAATAAGAAATAAGGTTATGCTCCTTTTAATGTATAGCACAAAAGCAGCTGAAAGTATGTAGCAGATGTTTTGATTGAACTAGCAGACTTTTTTTCTATCTGTAAAAGGCAGTGTACCAAACAGACAGAGTAGGTCTTGGAAGAAGCAAATTGGTGGGCAAAAGTGCTGTGAAAAGGAGTCTAAACAGGGAGACAGAACGGAGTTTATTCATCTGGTTCATTTAGTCCTCCCAGCTACAGATTCCTGTTTTCTGGTAAATAGAGTTTGCTTTAAGAACCTTTCTGCCTTTGCTGTTCCCCATGTGAGCAGGGAGAGCTATAGAGCACGGCAGAGCCTTCAGCAGCAGTCCTGTTCAGCTGGACCAGCACCGTGTTTGGATGGTTTTTCACATAGAGATGAGAAGAAGGGAATTTCCTTTCTACCTTCTACTTGGCTTTTTCTCACATCAAAGTTATCAAGGGACATAAAAGCATCATCTCGAAGGACAATCAGTCACTGCCAGTGGAAAAAAAAAATAAAAACCATGCTGCAAATGACAGCTGATCACAGTGTTTAATAAAAAAATTCCTTGATTTTTTATTCTTCTTGTACTGGGTGATAGATGCTGCAAAAAATTGCAGAATTTTGATTTCTTTCAGTTTCTTTTCTAGCACTTCAGAAAAAGAACAGAGCAAATCCCTCCGTGAAGGGCTTTGCTGCCCTTCACTGAGAGAGACTTGTATCTCCCTGCATCATCTAAGAATTATTGCATTGACAGCTATCAATATAATTCTTAAGCAAAGAAGCTTTCCCTAGCACAGTCTCTTAGAATTCAGGTCTTTTCAAAATGTGTCTCAGTTTTTGGATGGCCTACATATTTGAAAACAGTTTTGAGGTTTTAATTCATTCAAGGAGTAGAAGTGCAGAACTGAACTGAATGTACTGCAGAGCTGAACATACTGCAGAAATTTGCTTGGCCTGTGTAGCAGTTGGAAATGCAGGCAGATCCTATTGGAGATGTATCAAAATATATGCAAGGCAGCAAATAAATGCCATATTCTTCAAAGGAGGAACTAGCAGTATTCATAATTAAGTAAATGGACCAGCACACGTTAATAATGCCAAATGTTGAGAATTAGCTGGAACCTGGTGTACAGAGTGAATATTTTTGCTTGACTGGCTATGGCTCATTCCACTGCCAGGAAAGCAAGCAACTGACCTGGTAAAGGTTTTTGTCCCCACTCAACCTCTCCAACTTCTGACAACGTTGTCTGCTTGGTTGTTTGTTTGTTTCCCACAGCCCTAACATATTAAGTCCATTAGGCAGGTATTAAAAATACTGGCAGAATTAACCCAGTCATGTCTTTTCATAACACTCCTACCAAAATATACTGAAAGTTAAAGTAATTTGAAACAATAAACTTTCATCCTTTCATCTCCTTCCCACAGCTACACTCAAAATTAGAGTAGAACTGCAGGTCCTAATTATTATAATAACCTGTAATTCAGGTAGAAACCTGTGAGTCACCAGTAACTCTCTTCCCTGGTACAGCAAGTCTGTGGATACGTGTGCATGTAAATGCCATGCAGGAAACCCAGAACTAGCAGTACTAAAGTCGTGAAAGCAAGAAAACACAAATTATCATCCTGGGCCTGTGTTTTGTGCTCCTGCTCTAGCAGGCAAACCCTGATCCAAATAGGAGTTGCATATACAATTGTCCAAATTCGTAAGTAAGCAGATCTGATACTCCCAATTTGCACCTGACTTCCAGAGCCAGCTGGCTTTGTCACTTGGCCAAACATTTCATTAACTTCAGTGGGACCTTACCCTAACCTTAACATCAGGCCTTGCGCTTTAGAGCTGAAACTAAAGTTAAACATCCAGTAGCCATTTGTTGTTGAGGTGGTGTTTTGGGTTTTTTTTGTTTGTTTGTTTGTTTTTTTTTTTTTTGTTTTGTTTTGTTTTTTTTTAACTAGCACACAAGAAATACTGACTAGAAATCTAAAATGTCATTGGTATAAACGCTGTTTTGGAAATGAGTGGAAAAAAATTGCAGTGCAAGCTTCACACTGTGTACTTCCTGACTTGTACAGTACACGCCTATAAAGAGAAATTGCTGTGGAATGACTTTCTGCAAAATAGTTCTATTTTCATGCATTGTAGAGGTTCATCATCTCTTCTTCCTGGGCTGTGTTACTTTCCATCTATATGAATACTTTTCAATTTGTAATTTCAGCAAGATCCAGTTCTAGTTGCATTTGTCAAAATACTCCTTTTTTGAAATGGTCTGGTAGTGAAATAGCCCTATAAAATGATGTAAAATTAATTAACCTGATATCAGCTCATATTCTTATATGCAAATTGATGAGTTCAAAGCTGCATACTCTGTATAACATAAATATCCAGAAATGGATGTAAGAATGCAGTTTGATTACATACCAGTTCAAATAACAGAGATGTTACAACTGGACCCAGTGGAATTTTTCTGCATGAATCATTTTCTTTTTTTCCCCCAAAGAAGGATTTGTGAAGAGAATTCATTTTCTTCTAATGTTTGGAAGGGAAGGGGAATGCCCAAAAGAAACATTTATGTATTTCCAGATTTGACGCTTAAGTGGGGTTTATTCTTTCCTTTTCTTCCCCCCATCTTTCTTCTGACACTGAATACAACAGTGTAAATCTATGGTCTGTGAGATTCTGCTCTCTTTTATTCCCCTCACTAACTTTGCAAACAATGAGGAAGCAGAAGAGAAAATTGAAAGGTAAAAATCCTCAATATTATTTCTGCAAATGCAGGAGTCATGAGTTCTCAGGAGACAAATCAAAAATTCCCTTTCAGAACTTTTTTTTTAATATATATTTGTATGTGGGATTTTCTTTTCAGATGTTACATTTCTTTACATTTTTCCATTGTATTTTTTCCTTTATTCAGGTCATCTATTTGACAGTGCCTTGAAATTTTGAAAAATAACCTAGTATTAAATTACGTTCCAGTAAAACTACAAATATAATAGAGTATATTACCAGTACATTTAGAATTACAGCAAATCTCTGAATTTTAGACTACATTTCAATCATATTTATAGTTGTGATTTGAGCTACTCCTGATAGGCTATACTTTTCCCTGTTTGTCATCATGTGCTGCTTGTTTGCAGCCTGTAATTACCAGGTATGTTCAGCTGAGGGGTGGATCTGAGTACAGAGCAGCTGGAGCTCATGGCTGGTTCTCTAGTGCCCGAGCAGCAACAAACTTCGAGTTACTCCTGTTAACTTTGCTCAGTATCCAATTCACTTTCTATTTTAACTGGGTGACAAACATCCCAAACTGCTGTCAAAACCCCCTGCCAGCCTCTCCTCCCCTCTCCCTCAGGCTCCTTCTCTGGGAGGGCACTGGGGGAGAGACTGCACTCTACTGAACTGTCCTGGGATGAAACACCTGCACCCTCAGGTCATACCCAGTCATACAAGCTAATTCCTGGGTTTTCACAGGAGTCTGTGCCCTTTGTGCACAGCATGACCTATTTCCATAGATCTCCATCGCAGTTTATGCATTTCTAGTGTATCTGGTATATTTCTGTTGTAAGGGTTTATAACCATTTTTGGTTTAACTCCGGAAAACAAGCCACTTGAAAGGCTGTCTAAATCCCTTTAGAAATACCAGTGGATCAAATCAAAAGCCAGTGTAGATTTACCCTAAAGGTGAAACAGGAAAGGGACACGAGCTGCCTTCCCATCCTCTGCAAAGGTGCTGGGCACAAGCTCTTTGCCTCAGAAGGGCTTGTATCACCACCACTGCAGTGGCAAAGCTTTCAGCAGCAGCTGCTCTGGGAAGTGGATGCCTTGTATCCAAGTTCTAGAAAACTAAGGAATAAATTTATGAGCAGGGATTGTGCCTAGAGGGCTGAGCTGCACCGTATCAAACTGAGGGCATGCAGTGCCCCACCAATCCCCTAAACTCCCTGAAAAACCCTTCTTCTCAGTGTTCTCTTTCCTGAATCTCTCTTGGCACACGGAGTGGAAGCAGGACCTCAGCAGCACCACCTCCATCTGGACCTTAAAAGCAGTTTTAGTGCTGTCTCAGGTGACAGCCTCCATCAGTACCCCTCTTGTGTCACTGCCTGAACTTGCGTTCATATTCCTGCAGATTTGTCCAGATGTCTGCACGGTACAAAGTAATGTCATGCCTCAAGCCTTCAGTTTCCATTGACTGACCAAAGATGCTGCTGATGTTTCAGCTCTCACCCCTCTCTAGCTGGCCACAGGCCAAGAGGAGATGGGAGATGCCTCTCTCTCCTCAGCATGTTGGCTTCACCAGTGCTGAATCACCAGAGGTCTGGAAAAGGAGACCTGCAGAGAGCAAGGACATGCCAAATGTCCACAACCCACTGCCACCCACAGAGACCGTTCTGTCCACCAGAGAAGAGCAAGTATGGAGTTTTGAGATGAGATCACCTGTTCTGAGCATGCACTGAAGACCAGGTTAATTAGTGCTTGGTTTTGAGATGAGAAAGCTCTTGTTGTATGTCACTACGGGAGTTTATCAGCATTTGAGTTAATCAGGAGAATGGGAAGGGAAGGTCAATCTATCTCAACAGGAGTCAGAGATGCCAGAAGGATGGTCCATATGCAAACCTAGCTGCTGTTGGGATGTATCTGCATTCTGTCTTCTGTTTAATCGCAGTCAAGAGTAGGGGTTGGTGGGCATCCTTGCAGAGCTGGCCATCTCCTACTTTTTGTGGTGCAGGCATAACTCCACTGAGGTAGCTCACACATTGCTTCTGCAGAGCAAGCATCCCCTGAGCCTCCTGTGAGGGGGTGGAGGGGGCAATTTTCTTGCAGACAGAAGGCAAAGGAGAGGCCAAGAAGGCAGAGCCAGTCAGAACACCCTCAAGAGCATGGTGAGGACAATGTGTTTGGTTTGGCCCCAGGGGCACTGCAGAGACAGTCTTAGAGCACAGCCACAGAAAAGCCTGGCCAGGGTGTGGGACGTGGCTTTGGGGTAGGGTGGTGAACACTTGAAAGGATGGGTGGGGCACATCATGGGTTGGAGAGAAGATGTACGAGTGAGAAACAAGAGGCCTCTGTTTTCTTAGGACTGCTACAAGTTCTGTAGAGGGCGGGATCCTTTGAAAAGCATCTTGCACTGAAACGTTGATGAAGTATTTTGGAAACAAGCTAAGTCAAAAATACTGGGAACTAGGAAATCCTTACCAACAGATTAAATTTTTATTTCACTGTCTATTTTAGCACCCAGTTATCTCGTATTTTCTTGACATATTGATGGGGAAATATGGATGAGGCACTGGAGATAGACACAGATGCAAGTGTGGAGCTCAGCCAGGCAGCCAGCAGATCTGTGTTCACTTCTGCTCCAGCCTCTCCTGTGCAGCCCCTCCTTCCTCCACTGGAGACACCTCAAAGCAGAGCTATGAGGCTCAAGCCTTTACTACTGGTAGAAAACCACACTATATTTATTTCCTGTCTGTGGGATGCCAGAGACCTTCACTGTTCTGTGAACAATTACAAATGGTGGCTGTATTGGGCTGCCTGAAAGGTGGGCTGGTCATTTACAATCAGAAGGGATTATAAGGTGTGATCTATGTCCTAAAGTTAATTCGTGTTAAAAGATATAAGATGTAATTCGCCCCTATAAATATAAGTTTTATTTCTAATCAAGTATACTACGAGTTAACTGAGATGAAAGCTGCACGGAGAGGGGTACAAGGAATATCTTTTGCCAGAAATTGCACAGGAGGGACACAAGAAACTATGCTAAGATTTACATGAAAAGGGACACGAGGATACCTCTGCCTGGAATCGTTAAAAAGAGAACAAAGACAATGGAAAAGGGCGATGGAGAACCCGGAGAACCAAATGAGTACATCAGATCGATATCTCATCCGTCTCCTCCCGACATTAACATCTCTACACAGCACCTGGACACAACCATCAAAGACATTGTCTTCCTGGGCGAATCCATTCAAAACACCAGAACCTGAACATGAATATCTAACGGGGCTGCCTCGGAAGAGGGAACCTCGGAGTCCCGAGTTTCTCTCAGCGATCCAGCGTATAAAAAGAGACAGCTCCAAGCCAGAAATGTGAACTTGGGGGGGTGACATACTGACTGAGTGTGTTACCGCGTTCACCCAGTGCCGAAACCCGGAGTTCGACGCTGTCCTTTTTTAATTGTGGCTTTCAGAGACTGTCATTTTGTCTCTCAATAAAATTCTAAAATTTTGATTTATAGAATTCGGTCTATCCTATTTATTACAAAGGGATTTGCACCTTTGAGAACAGTTGAGGATTAAGTACATAATAATTTATCCTCCCATAATACAAAATTTTTGTCTGGCAGGGACACCTCTGTGACAGCCACCTGCCTCTGGCTGAGCCTGGATTCATTTCTGTGGTGTGACATGATCCCTACTGACCACGCAGGGACCATAATTAGCAACATAGCTGTTAATCCTCTCTCATAGATGGGAAGAAACCTCTGGACGAGGACAGGAGGCTGCAAAATGCTTTTGGGCATCTTCAACAGAAAAACTGTTAAAGCCATTGCTATTATGTGCTGGTAAGCAGTAAGAGGACAGAGAAAGAACATAAAACAGGGAAGACAGGGAAAACTTCTACTGGAGTTAGCTGAAAAGGAGTGAGGAAATAAATAGTTGTGGTGTTATTAAGCAACAGATTCGCCAGAGAGTCCAAAGCCTAAAAATCCCTTCATTATCCAGTCTTAGGCATAAAAAGCTGTGGCTAAAATGGGAGATATCAGCCTAACAGGTCTGTTTATACAGACTTCTCTAAATAGTTCTCCAGTCAGATCTTTTGCTTCTGCAAAATCTTTCTTTTTCCCTTGTGTTTTGATTCCTTTCATCTTTAAAGGACACACTGCCATTTTCCAATCTGTAAATAAAACTCACTATGATAAAGGTCATGAGCTCAATCTCCAGGAAGAATTATCCTACAGTAAAAGGTAGAGCCCATTTGGGGGTTGCCAGTGCTGCCCTTTGCATCCATTGATACCAAGGCCTGATGGACACTCCCCAGCTCCCTGCAGCTGTTGCACTTGCATCAATATCTGATCTCACCCCGGCCATTATCCTGTGCCACAAAAACAGGACTTCTGGTGATTTACTGTGGGGTCAGGAGAGAGCTGTGTGGTGGGCAAAGCTGCAGTGGGCATTGGCTGCTGTGATGGTAATGTCCCTCACAGACTGGGCGTGGGTTTTGCTGGCTGTGCATGCTGCATGTGTGTGTATACTCGAATGTCTTGGTCCCTCCACTCGAAAGCCAGCTCTGTTGGCAACTCCTGCCTGAATTCCACAAGAAAATATTTGGTGAATCACATGCTGACATGTTTATCTTGTTAGCTGTCAGGATGAGTAAGTGCGAAAGCTGAATGCTATCATTCAGCTTGAATGGAGCAGTAGCTACCACTCATGAAATCTGACAGAATAAATACATTTTCACACGTGATTTTTGTCAGACTCATATTAATCCTTTGTTCATCTGCTGTCCTAAATAGACCTGTGCTTCCTGGCAACCCCAAACTCCAGCTCAGGGCTCACACGGTGACTCGACACGACACGGAGACGACAAAGTGATAATATTGCTTGCTCATAAATGACAGATTGAGTTAGCTTCTGCCCTGGCATGTATACATTTACATGTCTTCTAACATCTAATTTCACTGAAGCATCCCACAGAAAGCTCATATTTGGGCTTTTAAGGTTAAGCCAATGGAAAGCAATGCAACCATTTCAAGGCAGTTACGGCATCAGCAACCCCCTGTCTGTTTTCAGGCAGGCATTCATGGGAACTCCCCGTGGGAGTTCACACAGTGTGAGAAAATAGCGAGTGCACTGAATCTCATTCTGTGGCACAAATATTTCAGTGTGTTAGACTACCTCAGAGCTGAGAAATCTCTGAAACTTCAACATTTAGTTTCCTGCTTGATCTAAGCTGGCCTCGCCTGAGGCAGAGGTCGATAACATACAGCTTTGTTGTTTGCCAGAATTAAGAATAGCAGAGCTTCTCTGATCAGCTCCCTCTCCAGCAATATCAAAGTGCCTCATTCACATTAAAAATCATCAAGGTTTGGCCCATTTCCTTTCAGATATTGGCAGAAGTGCCAGCAGGAAAGGGAAAGGGTAGATTGAAGGTTTCCCCATCCCTAGTTTGTTTTGCTCTTTGCTTGCCCTAGAAGTGCCGGCATACCCCATCCACGGCTGAAGTTTGTAAAGGAATGGCTTGAGCCATTCAGTGCAACATTTGCACATGAAGGAGTAAGGTACTTAAAAACTCTAGCCAGACTTTCTTTGTTGAGCAGGTAAGGACAGGACTAGTTCAGAAGTCCATGCAACAGGTTAAGGTCTGGAAATTAGCACAAGCTCTGGAAAGGCAGAGTGGTCACAGAGCTCAGAAAGAAAAATGTAGCATATCAATGTGAAATGGCAGAGTGATGAAACTGGGGCTTTTACAGTGCTATGCTCTGTTTTAGCAGTGACAAAGATATTCCAGAGAGAACTTTTTTGTTATCAGATCACATTCAGAGCACTTTAAGGGTAAAAGACAAACATTTGAATCAAGGAAAGGCAGAAGATGGTTCCGGGACCCACAGCTTCTTTCCATATCTGCAGCATCCTGTGTGCATTACAACTACAGGCTGCCTCTTCCTGAGTCCCTGCCTCCTTTACTGTGCAGGGTGAATGATGCTGGCTGAACCCACAGCTGTTCAATATCCATCTGCAGAGTTCAGTGTGTGGCCTTGCTGGCTGTACCACACAGCACTGAGACCCTGCATCTCCTGACTCCTGCAGCACACGGGGCAGCAGGGAGCCAGCAGCTCCCTTTGCTCACTTTGCCTTGGCCCATGCTGGGTGCTGAAGGAGGTGAAAGGGAAGAATATCTGTCTTCGTTATTTAAAGATTTTGCCCTTTTGAAATACTGTTCGATGAGAGGAGAGGCATTTGTTTTGGGAGGGGAACTTTGATGGTTTTGTTTGGAGTGTTTTTGTACTGAATGATATGTCAGAGAAAGGGGAAGGCTTGTCCTGTTGTAAGGAGAGCATTCATGTGAAGCTGAGTGCTACAGGAATCCTTCAGAGGTTTCCCACGTTCACCCACTTCAGTAAATCCAAGACAGCACTGTCCCTCACATCAGTCTGATTTAAATTAGGGTAAAGTCCTGTATTAGATGACACCACAACTACCTCTTGTCCCCTTTTTCTCTGTGTTCTCAGAGAAAGGCAGTCAAATTATTCAGCTCAGCTTATGAATTGCAGGACTGAGCAGCACCTGCAATTTCATGTCATTCAAACTAGCTTTTATCTCTCTTGACACAAATGCCAGACCCTCCTGTGCCCCAAAACTGCCTGCCGGCAAGAAACCATGGCTGAGAGAGTTATGCCAGTGATCCTGAAGTCTGTCAGCCAGCACTGACAGGGTAAAGAGCAGGTCATGTCGGGACAGGAGAGGAAATCTGATGTATTTATTTTTTAAGCTGAAGGGGCAATGGTTAATACAGCTGCCTGAGCCCTGGTCAATTCTCATTCAAGCTTCAAGGTTTTACCTGGCATAAACTATAAACAATAAAACCTGTTATTTCACAAATCACTACTATGACTAATACATTTGTTCTCCTCTTCTGGTGAAATGATCTATATTTGCTTTTGGTATAATATTTTTCATAGTGAAAGATTTCCCCTTCCGTTGTGTTTTTCTTGCATTTGTCACTTGCATTTTACTGGCAGAAAATTCTTCTTTTTAAACTGGCCCTCTTCTCTTTCATTCTGTTCTCATTACTTATTCAGAAAGCTCAGAAAGTCTTACTAGAAGTACAGCCAGTTCGCTGGCATTTGAAGAACGAGCATCTTCCCAAGAAACCTAACATCTACATTTTCATTTGCAATTTAAGCCAGAAGAAACACCCTCTGTCTTTAAATGCAGCTCTGATTGTCGTTTTACTGCTCCATGGTTAAGCCAGCCCTGAGCCTGGGCCCAGCAGTTCTTCCATCTGTGTACCTCAGCTGATTTGAACAGCACCAGAGGGACCTGGTCCTGGGTCAGACCAGCCCCTCAGAGCACACCAGGAAAGGGCAGCTGCTTTCTGGGTGTTTCAGCAAACACCTGGAGAATGTGGCCAGGCTGCCATTGCCTCTCTGGGGTAAATGGAGCATCCTCAAAATCCCACAGTGTAACCATTTCAGCTTGAAGGAAGGGTACAGGGGGATTCCCAACACATTCAGAAGTTATTTTCCTACTCTATGCTCTGCAGATGTGTGGTTCAGAATTAATCCCAGTGGCAGGCATGCATTGCCATTGCTTGTTTAGAAATATTGTCAGCCAAAGGACTACATAACTGAAAGGCACCTTCAGTACAGAAAGGGGAAAGAGGGTGTTCCACTTATATTTTCTGCCTTTAAATGGTCTTAAATTGACCTCTTCAGCTGTTCCTTCCTGTGTCCGTCCTTTTGAGAAGAAATCCCCCAGTCACAGGAGGTTTCGGAAGGACAGAGCTGTTATCTTGGATGGCCAGGGGGGATTTGGTATACCAGGACTGTCCATCTTCCCAACACCTGAATGCTTTCCTCTCTACAAGGGAGTAGTCCAAATCCTGGCTTCCTGCCCCAAATTCTTCAAGCATCTCCAAGTTTTGAGCCCCTTGTGCTCGAAATGCATTTTCTCTCTAAAACAAACATCTCTGCAGACCAGCACTGGATGCTCCCATCAGGAGAAGGGCTGTATCTCTCTGTGTGTTTCCAGCACAAGGGGACGCAGCCTCAGCAACACCCCAGCAGGCGGGTGGGTTGAAAAAGTCATCTTTGTTTCCTGAGCAGTTTGTCCAAGCAAAAGAAAAAGCTCCATTTGAAACTTGTCAGGCCTTTCAGGAAAACCTCAAGCACGCCAAGCAGAGCTTTTGGAGACACAGAAAGGAGGCATGCAAGCTGGAGCAGCCAAGCACTGCCATTAATACACTCAGACAGCCGTGGCTTCAGAGTCACCTCCCACTTCTTTGAACTGTTTTGCTGGTGCTGAAGCTGCATCTGCCTTAGATAAACTGTGCAGTCCTGATCTCGCTGTGGGGTCCAGCAAATTTCAGAGAGAAGCCATTGTCATGCTCTGTCACATTACTCAAGCTAGCAAGTCCATGCTGCTGCCAAAAGTCCTTGTAAAATATACTCTAATTGGACAATTTTACAAAGCTTACAAATTGGTAGGGGAGGTAGGGAGAAGGGGGAGAGCTTGGGGTTTTTTAAAAGCTGCTGGATTATAGCATCTCCTAACAGAGCAGTTACAGTTTAGCGTTACAGTCTTGCTTAGATTGCTGAATCTGGCTTTTAGGCTAATCCATCAACTGCCATTAATTTATGCAAACTGAAATCAGAAATATGTGGGCCATTCGCATAGAAAGTCCTAAGCAAGAGAAAATTATAAATGTAATTTACATTTGATGCTCCCCAAATTGACCAGTTTTCGCCAGTAGCCCACGGTGTGAAGTGCTGAGGTTTGTACAAATATGCTCTTGTATAAATCTAGGAAGAGACCAGACAAAATTAAATCCCAGGCAAGTTCAGCCAAGACCCTCAGAATTTCTGCCCACAGTTCTTGCAAAAAAAACCGCTCAAGAATATGTGTCCTGCTGCCACGATCATCAGCAACCACGATCATCAGCAACATCATGCAAGCACATCCTCAATCCTTAGCCACTGCAGGACTCTTAATGCTTTTGTGTGATGGTTTCAGGCAGATTTTGGGAGAGACCCTCCCACGGGGCCCCCTCCCCTCCCCAACCAGTTCGGGAAAAGACTTCCTCAGAGAGAAGTGGTAAAAACCTGTTTATTAAACAGGCAAAGCACTCCCAGCACAATACCCGATGACAAGAGCTTCGTGCCACTTATGGAGGGATAACAAACTTAAAGAAAGTCTCCTCTTGAGGATCATCACTGTGCTCCACCTCTCCGTCTCTGCTGACGCTGGGAGAAAAGGAGATGTGCAGGGCTGGTCTTGGTGGGGTGGGTCCCCTGTGGAGGCCCCCGGTGCTTCCCCAGGTCCTTAGTCCGGAGAGGTTGGAACAGTTCTGAGGAGAGGGCAAAAAAGAAAAAAAGGAGGGAAAAAAAAAGAAAAAAAAAAAAAAAAAAAAAAAAAAGCTTCAGATATTCTACATCGTCTAACTAGCACTAAAGCACTAAACTAACTAACTGCTGGGGAAAAAAACAACAGAGCTTCCTTCGTCTCGCAGTGTTCCAACTCCCCCGCTTCAAGGCCACTCCGAGGAGCAGAGTTTTCCTGGGGAAAAAAAAAAACAAACCGCTTTTCCCCTCCCCTTTGCACCCAATAGACAATTGAGGGATACACAGTCACCCTAGGACACTTTGCTTTTCACGTTGTCTTTTTTTTTACAGGAGTGTCTCTCTTAATTTTCTTTTTTTTCTTTTTTCTTTTGTCTCTTCTTCTCTTTTTTCTTTTCTTCCTTCCTTCGCACTTCAATCTAAAAAAAGCAGGCAGATCCTCACTCAATTTGCTCCCACTTCCAAAGTATGGGAAGATCATCAGCAGCTGTTGTTGCCAGCTTTACTCTCCTAAATTTCCGTGTAGAAGGCATAAATGGCACATTAGATTTGAGGTTTGGAAATACTATCTTTCCTTTCAGGAAAAAAGAAAAGAAAACACCCAGCTCCCACCATTTCCAAATCTGTAATATTTTTCTGTGCAAGTAAGGGCATTTAGTGAGGGAGAAGGTTTTGAAAAGACAGCTTACCCTTTGAAATACAGCTACCACTACTGGTGTTCAAGGGGAAAGTTAACGAAGAGTAAATAAAAAAATAAATAAATAATTTCAAAAACTTTCTCTTCCAAATCAGGAGATAGTTGATGATTTACTTAGCCATTGCATACTTTGAGCATGTGAGAAACCCCCCGATGTTGTGGAGGGACCACGAGGGTAACAGCTCATGGAGGTGTGCCCAAGGTCATTGCTGGCCCATTGCTGCCATGGGTGGCAGGAGCAAAGCCAGAATGCAGGAGGAGATGATATCTGTCACCTGTTTACCCTGCAGGTTCACAGGGTGCCACCTGGACAGAGCCACCAGGCACTTCCAGAGCACTTTGTGGAGCTGTGCAGTAACTGACCTTGGGACTCTGCTTTTTTTCCTACTTGTTTTTATGCAGTTGATGTATTCTGAAACTGTGGGCCTGCCCTAACATGGGTTTTAAACAAGTGCAGGGGCTCTAGATTCAGAGCAATAAATCTCTGTCCTTCTCAGTGTGAAGGGAAGATGTTCCCTGAACTGCTGTGGGTTTAACACAACTGGGCTTGCTCTTCTTATTCCTCTGCTGACAAGAATTACCCCATGTTTGCCTGTCCTCACCTGCATCTGCTTCCTGACCTCCCTGCCGCCCCAGCACTGCCTGGATCTGTTTTTGATGGTGGAAGAGGAGTAACCCCTTTCTGCTGGAGGCGGCTCTGGCATAGGGCAGGGATTTTTCAAAACAACCCAGTGCTCACTCTTCATCATCATAGTATGGATGGATTTGCTAAGCTCTTTTCTCTCCTTGTTGCCCTTCTGTAAAACTGCAAAATCATTAACATGTTAATCATTTTCTAAATTGGAAAGGATGTTTTAATTGAATTTGCTCTCCAAGTGGGTGTAGAGAAAGAGAACAGCATTACAGCAGTCAGGAATGAAAGGCTATTAGCTCTTGCTTTTCCCCCTGATACATTCACTACATATAAAATCGGATTCCACTTGCTGGTGGATTGGTGGCCATAGAGAAGAAAGCAATATGTGTTTTCAGCTTCATTGCAATGAAGACCTAAGGCACCCATTGAACAAACTGGAGAAGAGTCATCAGTGAGTGAAATAAAATGATCCTCACAGACAGTGGTCCTAGAGCCTTCTGTTTGGGGACCACTGGCCTTGTGTCCTTGGTCCTCCTCAAAAATAAGCAATGGTGATCTGGCAGTCTCCTGGCCACGATGAGGAAGGTTGAGTGTGGATTAGGTCTAATTTGGAGCCGAGATCTCCAACAGTCATCCCTATCACTCCACTTTGGGCTTTGGTGCGAGGCTGGACAGGGGCTCCTGGCTTTTCTGCATCCCTGTCCCAGGGCTCCCTGTGCAGCTGGCCTGAGCACTCTGCTGATGGGAACGAGCTCTCAGTGCGCTTTATTATTTCCATAGGCAACTACTAATCAACATGTTTCTCTTAATTCTGTTATTTTCAGGGGTGCAAGAGTAACATTATGCAAATAATGAACTTCTTATGAATAAGAAAGATTAGACTCTAATGCTCAAAGGGCTGCGGGGATTTAGGGAAAATTATATTTTCCATTTCTCTTACTTCCACATTAAACCCCAGGGCAGCAATCTCAGACAGTACATTTTGCAACTTTAAAGGAGCTTCAGCAGTTTTATTTCATCTCAAGTGTGGTACAAGGAAACCTCATGAACAGGGATCCAGACAAAGCCATTGAAGTTCAGTTCAATCACGTGCTTTGGAGAAAAACTCTGTGATACAAAAGGAAATATTTTCAAAATCATCTAAAAATTATGCTGGAGTCCCACACCATGCTGGGAACCTGCCCTTTACAGCTGCTTTGTGGCTATTGAAAATGTTAACCATACAGTTTTGGGTGGATATTTCTCCATCACTCAAGACCAGGAGATATTAAAGGGGAAGTGGGAGGATTGCCCTCACAAAGCTCCTCTGAAGATGGATGTAGCAGCAGAGCCACCAGAGGGAAGGTGGGAAGAAAAGAAGGAAAAGCCTTTTTTCCTAGAGGGATACATTTCACCCGAAAGCCTCCTGGAAGCCTACAAATGTGCCCTGTCTGCAAAGCCAACCTGCACTCTACTCTCAAAGGAATACAGCTGGTATCAGAAAGCCAAGGGAAGACATTCCTAAATAAATAATTTTTAAAATAACTTCCATGTTCATCTGGTGGTGGATTGATGTAGAATTATGCCTCCATAGCTGAGGAGATTTCACTTGCCATACATGTGTCAGCAGAAAGAGTAATATCTATGAATTATGTGATATATGTCCTAAAGTTAATTCGTGTTAAAAGATATAAAGTGTAATATCATCCCTATAATTTTTGTTTTAATCCAATATGCTATGAGTTAACTCAGAAAAAAAGCAGCTCAGTAAAAGTACAGGAATTTCTCTCGCCTGAAAAGGCATGGGAGGGACACGAGGAGAGCTTGATTAGAATTACCAGAAAGGAGGACAGAAGACTGTCACTGCCAGGAATCGCTGAAAGGAAACAAAAGGCAACGGAAAACGGGGATGATAGCCCGGAGAACCCGAGGATAGTTTCAGATCCGTATCTAGATGGTCTCCGGCTGGAATTAACATGTCTACACCACACCTGGAACCGACCATCGACAGCATCGTCCTCCTCCGCTGATCCATTCAGACTCTTAGAACTGAAACCTGCATGTTTAATGAAGCTGCCTCGGAGGGAGGACTTTCAACATCCCGAGCCTCTCTCCGCGATCCAGTGTATAAAAAGAGACTGCTGCAAACCACAGGTGTGAACTTGGGGGATAACAGACTGGCAGAGTGTGTTATCATTGTTCACCCGGCGCCGACCCCGGGCTCGACACTGTGGCTGTCCAAGACTGTTATTTTGTCTCTCAATAAAATTCCAAATTTTGATTTATCGAATTTGGTCTTCTCATTTATAACAATTATATGTAATGGGGGTGAATGGAGGATGATCTGGGAAAACAATGAGTTACCGACGAACAGAGGACTGTGGAAGAGCTTTGAAATAGACATTCACACACCTTCACTTACTGCTGCCAGGTCTCAGCTGCCATTCCTTCCCCTGTCTCGAGTTTTTTCCTTGCATGATCCTGCCCAAAAGAAGTTCGAAGGCAACTGCTTAATAGCACAAAAGAAAGTTTAAAAACTGAAGAAAGAATTTGAGTATGTCCTAACATATGTGCCAAAAGGATGAGCTGTGTTCTGGAAAAGGAGGTGCAGGATCATCAGCAAAAGAAAAATATGGAGGAGATGCCTTCTTTGTCTTTTTGGAGTCCAGGCTGCCTTAATGCTTTCCATCCTGCCTTTTCATAATGGCACTGGAAGCCTGAAATGCCTAAATTACTGTTGGAAATGCTGAACCTGAACATGGGAGACATGTGGGACAATGGAGGTACTACAGAGCAGAAGCTGTGAATGCTGACACCAAGTGAGTTGCCAAAGCTTGTCATGAATAATGTAAGAATTGCTCCAGTCCTTTTCCTGCCCATGTGGAGAGATTTGAATGAATTCAGTGCTAATGTGGTCTCTGAGAACATATGCTGCCAACTGTATTTTCATGGGATAGAGTAAGAAAACTTAAAATCAGCCATCAAAGTTAAACTGCTTCCCTTTTCTCTGCAAGATGGTTACTGCCGAGCATAAATGCACATAGGATAAAAAGGTTCCTTTTTCTGGGCAGAACAACTGCAGGTAACTCATCACCAGTGCAGGATGGTGATGCTGGAGTGAGAACCCCTCTGCATCCTCCCTGCAGGCACCACTCAGTAGGGATAATATTCACACCCCCTCTCACAAACAAACCCTGAGCAGCACTGCTGCTGGGGCACACAGAGTACTTCTGGGGCACACAGAGTGCTGCTGGGGCACACAGAGTACTGCTGGGGCACACAGAGTGCTGCTGGGGCACACAGAGTGCTGCTGAGGCACACAGAGTACTGCTGGGGCACACAGAGTGCTGCTGGGGCACACAGAGTGCTGCTGGGGCACACAGAGTACTGCTGGGGCACACAGAGTGCTGCTGGGGCACACAGAGTACTTCTGGGGTACACAGAGTGCTGCTGGGGCACACAGAATACTGCTGGGGCACACAGAGTGCTGCTGGGGCACACAGAGTACTGGTGGGGCACACAGAGTGCTGCTGGGGCACACAGAGTACTGTTGGGGTACACAGAGTGCTGCTGGGGCACACAGAATACTGCTGGGGCACACAGAGTACTGCTGGGGCACACAGAGTGCTGCTGGGGCACACAGAGTACTGTTGGGGTACACAGAGTGCTGCTGGGGCACACAGAGTACTGCTGGGGCACACAGAGTGCTGCTGGGGCACACAGAGTACTGCTGGGGCACACAGAGTGCTGCTGGGGCACACAGAGTGCTGCTGGGGCACACAGAGTACTGCTGGGGCACACAGAGTGCTGCTGGGGCACACAGAGTACTGCTGGGGCACACAGAGTACTGCTGGGGCACACAGAGTGCTTCTGGGGCACACAGAGTGCTGCTGGGGCACACAGAGTGCTGCTGGCACAGCCACAGCTCTGCTGGGGCACACGACTGGCACTCTGCCCTGCTCCATTGGACGGGAGAGAATGGCCAATGGAACAAAATGGAAAAAATCAAGGGACACTAAGGACGGTGGACAAGATGTCATCACAGGTGACTTTGGCAGAACAGTGTCACAGCAATCAGCCAGCTGCTCCCAGACTGAAGTGCCCATGTTTTAGCTGAGCAGAGGATCAGCCATGTTTATGTAGTGAGACACTGCAGTGCTGCCTTTGTGGTGTGCTGTTGCAATGGCACATGCTGGGAGGATTGAGGCTGCAGGAAAAAAATTATGCTCTCCCTCATGGTCCCATGGGTGCATCCGAAACTTCTCAATATTCACCAGCCAGGTTATTCAGACAAATTGAGGAGGATTTGACAAAATTCAGCTTGTTATTGTCAGTGAAGCTCTCACTGACTAAACACTGTAGTAAATCCCAATCAATTCAGACAGTTTAGGCCAAATCAGAGTTGAGATGGTGTATCGATTCTTTAATGATGTGTAATGAACTAGCAATCTTGAACAATACATTCAGGATCAGTATTAGCCACAACAAACAACCGCAGTCCGGCCACAAGTGGTAAAATGCAGCTACAAATTTCTAAATTATCTTCTGTAACTGATGCAAACATGCACCCACACAGAGCCCCCCCAGGCTGTGGGGGTCACACATACCCCTCCTCATCTGGGCAGGTGGGACCCCCTGCCCACACAGAGAGGTGTGGGTGCCCCAGCGCTGTGCAATCCTGCCCTGCCCCATACCCCTGGCACCCCAATGTGGGTGAACAACACACCCTGGCAACCGGCCCTCCTGAACACAGAGTGTAGGTTCCTGTGGTGCACTCACTCTGAAGAGGACATTTTGGGATCCCCAAGACATCCCCTCTGCCAAAATCCATTTCATAGTGCGGACTTGTGATGATAAAATTAAGGTGAATTTTTGCACGTCATCGTGGAAAACTATTTCCTAGTTAACACAACTGCATAACCACAAAGATAGTTTAGAACCACTTTGTATTCGGGCTCCTGAGCATCACAACAGAAGTGGAAGGGTTTATTAAATGATCTACCAAAGAGTAACACCAAGGGCTTCTTAGTCGTAACTCCTTCCAGCCTCAGAGTTAAAGTTCTTTCCACGTTGTCCACTATTTTGGGGGGTTTTTCTTCTGTTTTGGTAGTAGTCTCCACGAGACTTGTGTTGCACAATGTTGCTGCCAAAGTGAAAAATGTATCTCTGTCTGCCAGGACTTCAACCACTGTTACTGCAATTTGAAAAGCTGGAAAGCGTTTGCTTATCTGGGACACGGTGTCGGGCCATAGATAGCCGTGTGTCAGTAGGCACTGGGCCTCTTTAGCTGCATGTTGGTCTAACAGGCTTCTGCAGAAAGTCATCTTTTTAACTCTCTGTACCAGGGTGAGAGTCTTGCTCTGAGGCAGTAAGAAAGCAGAGCCATCACTGACTCACCTCACGGAGGTGAGAACATTGCGGTTTGAGAGACTGTGAAAGGATCTGACCCATACAGAGAGAATTTTCTTCATCATTCATCTGTCATCTTACAGATCCCTCTTTTCTGCTATTAAGTCTGTTTTCAGATCCTGAGTTATGGATTATCAGCTTTTAAGGTCTGAAACCAAGGTATATTTAAACAGGTTTTAAGCTCTGACATCTGATTCTTCAGTGGGCCCAGAGTCAGAAAGTCAAACAAATCAGAGCACGGCCCTTTCTGCAAAGATGTGGGGTTGTGGTTAGTGGAAACAGCAGAGCTTGCAGTACATGTGCACTGTCTTGGCCAAGATCTACATCTCGTTAGAGTCAGTGGCGGTGGAGAAGAAAATCACCTGATCTCTGGAAAGCTTCAGCTCACTGTTCAGAGCTTATTTTAGAAACACTTGCAAAAGTCAACTCAGCACACTTTAGTATCAAGATCTCCATCTTGAATGAGGAATTTAAGGGTAGTAAAGGTTGGAACTAAATTTTTGGAGTTAAATTTTACAGCATGAGAGACCACGCTGGAATAAAAGCTTGAATAAGTGCTCCCTTTTTCATGAGCCTTGTCTGACTGGGAAACAACTTCTACTCTGTTGCTTTTAGGGAGAAGGGTCACTTAATGATATCTAAATGTCTTCTCTAAGCAAACGATATTTTACAACAATAGGTAATTAATTAAATTTAATTTTAAAATTAATTTAAATTTATAGTTCATTTAATCCTGGGTTTGCTTACAAGAAGGCAGGGGAGGCAAAACCCATTTTGTTTGTCTTTTTCATTTTGATTCCTGTCGGCTAATTGCATTGGAGAGTCTGAAGTAATTCAAATAATACCGGGAGCACAGTGGCTGAAGAGAATCATATTTCACAGACAAGGAAGAAATTCACTCTAGACTTGAGTCATGAGGGTGGAAAACCAGGAGAAATTCATGGGAGCCACTCCACTATAAACATCTTGACTTGTGTCTGCGCGGTAATAGATGTTACAGGTTTTTATAGAATAGATATTAAATTTGAAAATGTCTTTCCTTGTGTTTTGAAGAGAGTAGCTGTTCTCTGAGTCAAACAAAGTGAAGTAAACAAAATATGTCAATGAGAAGGTAGATCAGCAGTGTTATTAAATCATTTAAAATTTGTATTGACTCCTAGTCTGAGATTTAAGTGAAAAATATATTTAAAAGGAGCTATTAAATTGAAGTCAAAGTATGTAGCTGAAACATTGGTTTATTTTTAAGGAAATATCCTATATTATAATAGATTTGTTGACTCTAAATACTTTTTTAAAGTATTTTGTGAAGGCTGAAAGTGGCTGTCCAAGGAAAATCTGTAGTGTCCTGGTATCCGATAGTGCCAGAAATACAAAATATTGTTAAAGCGTAGCTTTGGTTTCTGAAATATTGCTGCTTTATTTTATTCAATGGGGAATTACAAAAGAACACATTTAACGCAGTGTCTGGAAGTCAATGTCTTTAACTGTCCTGAGAGATAATCTGATGTGACTTAAAATTCCATGTCTTGTTTCTGCACCAAAATTGATCAGCTCTACTTGGTGAAGTTTTCTGCCAAACCAACGTGTAAATGACTGTCTAACCAGAAACACTCTGCAAAAAAGTTTAGTTTAAAAGTTCAGATTACCCTCAGGGTCTCCCTTGCAGTAAATATAGAGAATTTCTGGTGATGTTAAATACATCATTGCAGCTGAGCTTACAGGGCAGGTGGCAAAACCTTTTGAATTTCTCTCTGTGTGAGATGTGTTATGTGAACCCTTTAGAATGAAGCAGGCCCTCACACCAAACATCATCTAAGCATCTCTGACATCTTTACTTCAGGCTTAAGTTTCTTGCAGATCTTCCTAACATCTGGTTAGGACAGCTAACATGTGTCTGTATTAGTTCTATACATCTTCTGTAGATGTAAATGCCACCAGCCAAGAAAAACAACTTCGTGCTTTATCACTTGCACTTCACTATGAGGCCCTTGAGTGACACTTGGCTTTTAGGTATGGGTGAAAAGAGAGGAGTTCACAACAAATTTATGAGGCGCATGAAGGGGTATTCTTGTGACTTCTCAGTCTGCTGATATTAATCTTGGACAACTTGCTACAATAGCATCTTGACTGATAAACACAAGCCCTGGAAATTATGGGGCTTCTATTAATTCCAAAATTCAAACTGGAATTTCTAGCAAAAGGATCTCTAGGATGGACACATTTTTAATTTAAAGTGGGCAGACTGGTGACCATAAATAGTCCAATGACACATGGGTGCTGAATGACCAAGCAAGCATGCTGTGGTCTTTATACGTGTAAAGTAAACTCAGCACTCTGCCTTCTGATTACACAGAGAGCACCCCTATCCCTCAGCACCATTCTAACTGATCACACACTTAGCTGAAAGAAGGAACCGATAGAAGTCCTCTCTCAATGATCCAAATATCCTATTTCTCAAATGTTCCAAATACCTCGCTTCCCCCAGGGCTTCACTAATACTGGAATTCATTTACAAACAGAATCCTAGTAATAAGCCTTGCCACCAAATGTTATTCGCAGCAAAGCAAATATCCGTAATAAAATGTAGAGAACTAACCAAATTCTAAAAAGGAATAAAATTTATTACAAAAGTTAAAAATGGCAACTTTATGGAGTTCAGATTTATCTAGTGATGTAAATCAATTTAATTTAGTAAGATTATGTGTCAGAATCATAGCCTAATACATCTAGGCTTACCAAATGTTGATACTTACCAAAGACCTTATCTTTCGTTAATTTTCCTGATGTGTATTAGCAAATTCTGTATTATTGCAAGCTATTTCTTGTGTATATTCTATGTAGAACGCTCTATAAATAAAATCTTGATCTTTCTTTTGACTTAACTACCTATTTATTTCTGCTTTGTTTGTGCGATGACACAGAATGCTGGCAGCAATATAGATAAATGGTAACATATTTCTCTAAATAATGAAAACAAATGTGTATCATTCACAGTAAAGAAAAGCCCCTTTTTATGATCTTACTTTATTTTAATAAAAATTTTATGTGTTTACTGGCATTTATCTGAGACAGACAGAACTGTTTGGAAGGACACATCTAGAGAGCTGAGTGATGTTCAGTGGCAGCAGGTACTCAAGGGGTCCCCTGCTAAGGAGTGGTGTCCATGCTGGGATAATCCTACTGCCCAATTCCACCTCTTTGCTGCAAAACCTATGTGGTGTTTCCAGGGACCATGTTCATGTCCCAGATCAGTGATTAAAGGCTAGTGGCATGTGCCAGGAAATGGAAATCTTCTGTCATCCTTCTCAGCTCAAGAAGTTGTTCTTGGCATCTGTTAAAAGGAATCGGTGAGTTCTGACCAGGTTGAAAAGCAGCTTACAAAGCAGATGGATGCAGTGGCTGAGCAGGAGGAGGAATAATGCGCTCCTCACAAGGGATGTGAACACCCCGCCATCCTGTACAGAGGCTGTAACAAGGTTTCAGAAGAGTGACGTTTCTTTTGATTAAGAGCTGAATCTGAGGCTTCTAAGACTGGAAAGGAGCTGAATAGACACAATTTTTGTCTGTCCTACTTATGAGAAACATCTTTATCTAATGTCATGGGTAAAGCTGATAGGAAGCCAGGACTCCTTTAGTGGTAAATTCAATTCCATCTCTAAGCTGGTCAACAGAGGTAGCTTTCTGACACTGCCACATAATGGTAAGATTGAAGTAGGAACTGTGATATAGACAGGGCTTGGACAAATGTATTCACAGTGACTAAATAGCCCCTAATTTGCAGTCTCCTGGCTGTCCTCTGACAGCTATACACTCTGGAGTCTGTCAGCCAAGCTGAAACCCTGGTGAGACCTATTAGTGTTTTCCAGTTGCTATCTGTCCATCTCTGTCACAGTGTCCTTCTCAGAGCAGTGGCTCCTTCCACCCAAGCTAGCTCTGACACTGCAATCAGTCGGGGAACACTCTTCTGGATTTTGGGAATGACCAAAGGAGCTGTTAAGGGGGTTTTCCCCTTATCACGGGGGTGACCACGCTGGCAGTGGAGGAAGGAGTCGGACTCAGTTGGAGGGCAAAGTCCAAGGTTTTTATTCTGTCCCACTCAGGGACATCCAAACCTCAAGGGAGCTGCTGCAGCAGAGCCCACCCCAGGCAAGGAGACCTGGGCTTAAATACAGGGGAGGGACTAAGGGAGGGGACAAACCAACATCCAACGAGGGACAAGGTGGGAGTGGAACCGGGTTGGAGGGACATTCAGAGAAACCAATGAGAACATAAAGGGAGGAACCTCCTCTGCTCCTGCCCTATCACTCGATGTCCTTACCCAAACTCTTCAGAAACTGGGAAGAACAGCCAAATGACAGGCAGGGCCCATAGGAGGGGACTGGGAGGAATGTGGGAGGATGGACAGGGAAGAGGGGCAAGGACAAACCTCAGAACATAACCTTTCTTAAGAGAACAGGGAAGTGTAGAACAAACCATTACAACAAAAATTAATAACATGCAATATGAAAATAAATAACGGAGCACAATGCAACACATCTCTACCCATAAAAGTTCAGAGAGAACTTGGGGAAACAGTGTCAGGCCCCAGGAGCAAGGTTGCATTTCCTCAGGTTGGTGTGAAGCCTGCTCTGCACTCTCCTTCCTTTTCCCTGCCCACCAGCAGAGTGAAGTTTGTGGGGTGAGGTGACGCCCAGAGAGAGGTCCTCTCCTCCTGCACCAGGAACATCCTGGGGAAGTGATGTCTTTGAGATACCATTCTGGAGTTGCCACACAGGAGAGGGCACTCCCTTGTTGTGTCTGAACACTCTGCGGCACTCTCTCAGTCCTAAAGAGCAGAATGGATGAGTTGTTTTACGCTGACTCCACTGCTGTGCCAAGCAGCCTACTCCGCTCCTGCCTGCCTCTCCAGAGCTGCCTGCGAGGACTAGCTGAAGGTCTGGCAGCCTTGCTCTGTTATCCAGCAGTGGTACAGATAGATATTTGCCTCCTTTGTGGGTGGGAGCTCACAAGCTTTTGCCTTCAGTGTCACTTGAGCTGGTGGGATTACTAATAGCTGCATGGCAAACTTCACCCTGCTCCTTGGGTGTTAAAAGGCTGGCGCCTTCTAGATGCTTAGATACTGCCCGACATGCTGCCCTGTGCTACTTGGTTAGATTTTTATTCTGCACTGATACAGGCAATAATCAGTGGTACAGCTACTTTATAGCTTCAATCTTTCACCACTTATCTTCTCCCAGAAAAACAATTTGCACATCTTTGCTCAGCTGATTTCCCCAAACTTACCTGAGAGCCTTATCTGTGTTAAGTCAATACAGAACAATATGAAAATTTAAACAGAAAGACACTTTCCTTGCTATTTAATTTGAAACAGGGGAAAGGACAGTTATTAGATAATTTACAGGACTCAGATTGGAGGGCAAATCAATTCTTGATGTAAGTTCATGGTTCAGCAGCAATGGATGAATTCTGCCTAGCAACAGTTAAAACTGTTGATAAAGCTGAAAAGCCAGTGGGAGGCTAGTGATGGATTTCAAGGTGTGGGAAGAAATCAGTGTCCAGTTGCTATGTGATATATGCTTAGCAGAACACTCTTCTGAAAAGATGGACGTGTTTATCTTTTGTTTTAGCAAATATGATTATATCTAATTAATCACAAACATGCCTGTACACATAGCTTGCTCTCTTTGGGCACCACAATATAAGAAAGACATAAAGCTGTTAGACAATGTCCAGTGGAAGGCCACGAGGATGGATGGTGAAGGGCCTTGAGGGAAACTGAGTGAGAAGTGTCTGAGGTCACTTGGTCAGTTCAGCCTGGACAAGAGGAGACTGAGGTAGACCTCATTGCTGTGTACAACTTCCCTGTGAGGGGAAGAGGAGGGGCAGACACTGATCCCTTCTCTGTGGTGACCAGTGGCAGGGCCTGAGAGAATGGCCTGAAGTCAGGAGAGGATTAGCTATGAAAAAATTCTTCACCCAGAGGGTGGCTGGGCCCTGGAATGGGCTCCCCAGGGAAGTGGCCACAGCACCAAACCTGACAGAGTTCAAGTGCTTGGACAATGCTCTCAGGTACATGGTGTGACTCTTGGGAAAGGTCCTGTGCTTGATGATCCTTGTGTGTCCCTTCCAACTCAGCACATTCTGTGATTTTGTGAAAATAAACAATGTTCTTTCCACTGTGCCAGGAATCACAGCCAATCTTCAGCACACTGTACACACATTGATACCTCATATATGAGCTTCTAATTTCTTCATTTGCAGATAGAACTAAACAAGAGTCCTGAGTTGTTTGAGCTTCTGCAAATATTGTTTTAAATAATTTTTTTTTTTTTTTTTTTCTCTTTTTTTTTTTTTTTCTTTTTCCTTTGGGTCACCATTTAATTGTTACAGCAACTTAAACCTATTCATTTGTTCATTTATTAAGTAATGCCTTAACTGTGGAGCTGTTCAACCAATCTGATCAATGTAGTTGCAATTATTCAAAAGGGAGAAATAAGTATGAACAAAATCAAGGCATATGTTCCAATTCCTTATCATATTGCTTGGCTTTCTCCACGTGGTCACAGGACACTGCACAGTATCTGTCTCTTCCCAAGGGTGTGCTTTGGGAGGTAATGCCTGTAAGAGATCCCTTTGGCAGAAAGCTCCACACTTCTCCTGGATTCACCTGACATGCTTGTGTCCAGCAACTCATCTGTTTTGTCACCAAGGTTAGCGTAGCAGGGCACCTCAGCCCCCTCCCTCCCCACCAAGGGCTTCTCTGTTGTTTGTTAACTGGTCAGATAACTCAAACAGGACAAGCTGTCTCACAGTGAATTGTTTTGGTGCCATGGGGTTAAACACTGCTCTGGCATCTCCCAGCTGCCAGTAAGCATCTTACTGTTGAAGTGAGATATAGCAAGATAACCTGGATTTCTGATCGACATTCACTCACTTTACAACAATAAAAGCCACACCAAACTTTCACAAGGCAGAAATCTTCTATGCATTTTCTGGGAAATGTGTGGAATTTCTCCCATTAGTAAGGATGCTGCTTGCCGGTTATTCCCCAGGGGTTAAGTGATGGAATCTGTGCACATTATCATCATTTTGGTGGTAAGTTACATTCAACCCTTAATCAGAACTGTTTCTTTTGCTAGCTTTAGTATAGGTACCTTGATATAGCGCACTGTTTTATGTTATGCTGTAATCTACTAACAATTCTTTAGTTTGAGATATATAGTAAGTAATTCTGATTAGGATATTTCATCTGTTATCTCTTGGCTATCTAATAAATAATTAATTTTCTAAATAGATCTGATTTGCTCTTATTAGAACTTGCAAGCCAGAGTGATACTTTAAATTTAAATTGTTGCAGAATAGGCCGAGGCA
This sequence comes from Hirundo rustica, assembly GCF_015227805.2. Lineage (NCBI taxonomy): Eukaryota > Metazoa > Chordata > Aves > Passeriformes > Hirundinidae > Hirundo > Hirundo rustica. The sequence goes on along the minus strand of NC_053450.1, from coordinate 22,735,139 downwards.
GGGCTTGTCTGAAGCTTCCACTCTTTCCACGACAGTCAGCAACAATGCTTTTAGAAGAGCTTCCCGGGCACCTGCTTGAGATTTAATCCAAAAGCAGTATTCGACTTTCTAAACTACCAAACATTATTATCTCTGTTTAGATAAAGGCCTGTTTCCTGTGCACACTTGTAGTTCAATGAGGAAAATGTAGTAAGACAAAGAGCTGCAATATGCTGATACTTCTTAGGATAGAATATGGCTTAAAAATTCCTTTTACATCTTTGAAGGTACAAATGTGCCTTAATAATTTCTATACTACTGAACCAGGTTCAGGTTTTTTGTTCTCAAGTTCATGCCCACAAATAGCCTACTCCTGTTTCAGGCTAAGGCTCACACCAGAGGAAGCCACCTGCTGATAGGCAGAGCACAATTAATCGGAGCAGGAGAGCGGTGTGCTGCTCCTCGTACCGCAGCTGTGGCAAACTGCTTCAGCAGTGTGCGGGGCTGCCAATGATGCACAAACATCCCTGCACCATGGCCTGCTGACCCACCCCAAAATGGTTGGTGGTTGCCCAGGAGTTTGTCAGAATCTCAGATGGACCTGGGTTTTGAGGGAGAGAGGGAGAGGGACAGCCCTAGGAGGGACCCTCTCCTCATGCCATGCTCACTGCCTTAACCCCTGCCTCAGCAGGAGGAGCAAAATGGCATTGCAGTGGCACCTAGGACTGACATTCTCTGTGTGTCTGCTCAGCCACATGCACCACCCCATGCTTCCCCAGCAGCTGCATATTCCTTTGGTCTCTCTTGTCCATCTCCCATCCTTGTCCCAGCTCTTTCCACAGGTCAGCAGCTGCTCTAATGACCCCTGCACTACAATAAGGCAAAATCCCACCTAAATAAGGGACACAGCTGCTGACAGAGGAGAATACATATATGCTCTGTTTGGAATATATTTGCCAATATCCAAGGCTTGTGCCTCAGCTTTCACTTTTGTTGTCATTACCATCCTCATCTGCACTGCACAGAAAGGTCCTGAAAAGCCCTCCAGAGTAGCATGCTGGACCCAGGCAGAGCACACACCCCCACAAACCAGCCCAACACCCCACATCCAGCGAGGCAAATGCACAGCCTCGCTCATATTTGTTTGGCCACGCTCCAGAGGATCAGCAGGAAAACTCTTGCTGTAGGAAAGAAATGTGTTAGAGGTTTGCCCTTGAGCATTCTGATGAGAATAATCTCATTCAAATGGCGTCAATCTAGTAAACCCACAGGAGGGTTTTGTATAATTTCAACATCCAATTTTATCTGATAACCTCTCCCTGCAGTCCTTGGGCTCCATAGGCTGTGCCCATCCTTCCAAGTTGAGCTGTCTGGATCCACCTGGCAGTCCTGTGGCCCAGGGCCAGGGCACTGCTCGCTGGGTGAGTGAGCTCTACCCCCTCCAGCCCATGGCAAGGGTGTTGTGTCCGTGGTGCTTGGTGCTGTCCCCTGAGAAATGACTGGGCAAGGGCCAGGAGAGGGCCTGTTGGTCAGCATGGCCACAATTGGAGCTGCTGAACATGAGAGTTAAAGAGCATGGACAGCTGGAGGAGAGTGCTCCATGCAAGCCCAGCCCAAGTTCTACCTTACAAATTAGTCCAGATGTCCCTTATTTGCAGCTACTGTGGCTTCCACCTATAGATGGCTGAAATTTCTTGCATAGAAAATTTCATCATTAAAATTATCTTTTTTTTTTTTTTCCCCCACTGGAAGATGCTAATTCAAGTGAAAACATTTAGATTTTCTTTGGAAATTTTTGAAAACAATTACTTAATTTTAAACATTTACAGCATTAAGCACTTCCAGCTCAGGGGAAAAAAAAAAAGGAACCCTTATAGTCAAAATGTTTTTCCCTTGATTCAAATTCGTTCCTAATTTCCTGAAGAAGAAAGAGATGTTTCATATCCCATTTTTCACTTTACACTTCCACTGAGAGAATGTCAGTTTTCCAAATAGCTTTGGTTTTTCTTCTGAGAAATTGTCAGACATAACTTACAACTTACATTAAACTCTCATCTTCAACAGACATGACAGAAGATCCTTTAACTGTGAAAGAGGAATTGGTTTTGCCTGAATTACAAATATATTAAGAACATTTTGTCTTGCTTGGAAATCCAGTACTTTATATCTTATTCAGGAAAAAATATCCAATTCACATAACAGAGGCAGGGCTGGTATAGTAACATCATTATTTAGACTTGAGACCACCAAATGGGATCAATTTTAAGCAATCAATGTCCAGAGCTAATAAATATTGAAAGTGTTTCTAACAGCTCATGAATCCAAAATTTTAATGCTTTTCATGCAAAACTTATGCAATTGTGCTTCAGGTCTAAGACTTCTTTCCCCGAATGTCGAGTTTGTAGCAAAACCAAAGACCCTCAGTACGAATTCTGGATGCCTTAGGTCACCCTGTGTCTTTCATGAACACACCTTAGTCCTGTGACTTCCTTTCACTTACAGCAGAGGTTCTTAGAGCCCTCTTATTATCCTTCCACGCCAACTGAAGCTATAATCAGTGGTTGTGAAGACTAAGACTTTTATTAGTCTAAATTAGGCTGGCGTGTTGCTCTGCCTTTTCTTGTCAAGGGATTGACAAACTTTTCCTCATTCCCTCTTCCACTAATGAGCTCAGAGCAGCAGGAAAAAACCCTGAAGGCATTCAGGCCAGCCACACTCCCGGGATTGCCGTTTCCACGCAGACACACTGGGATGTAGGAATTACAATCTAGCAACAACAGAAATGCTTTAACCGTCTAACATGCCGGGACCAGTTTCAGTATCCTGTAATTCCCTCTGCTTAAGCTGAATTACTCCAGGGTAAATGTGGCTCCCAATAATATGTCAAAACAAGCTGGCTGGGTTCGAACATCTACAGACTCTGGAAAAAATAATAAAGGAAAAATACTTAGAGGAAGATGACGTGTATTGTGGCAGCTACTTTTGCTTAGGAAAAATATCCTAATTTATCAGAATTAATGAGTTTACTTAATATTATTGTATCCTAAAAATCTAGAATGAAAATTGCCTTTTTTTTTTTTTTTTTTTTTTTTTTTTTTTTTTTTTTTTTTTAAATAATGAGACCACTGATTTATGGAAATTTACATGGCCTATAAGACTACAGATTCTGGAAGAAGGAGAGAGGATGTAGACGTAAGATCAACAGGCATAATTGAAAAAGAAAAAATTCAACAGCACAAAAAATCTTTACTTTAGGAAAGAGAAGCAGGGCTTCTGAGTATGAGGCAGTTGCAGGACAGGCAATAAAAGGAAAACTAAGACAGTGGCAACAGAGGCATTACTCTTCTGCTTGCCTAAGACAAAATGGTAGGTCTCCTCAAACAGGATTGTGTTTGGACACCAAACAAGTTTAAGGGACCCTGTGAGCAGACTCTGGTTCTCTGGATCATCCTGCCTGGCTGGAAACACACATCTCAGTTGTCGGCTCCCTGAGGACATTTCTCCCTAAGAGACCAGGCAGTCCTGACATCCTAGCGGGTCTGTGAAAAGGCAGTGGTTTTCCCTTGAAGCCTCGGGTTGGCAGGATCTCTGGTGGAGCTTTTAAAGCCATCCCCTTTCACTGGCACTGGAAAAGGTTGTCCTACAAGGACAGCAATGACACAGGCTCCCTGGAAAGCAGAGGGCATTCGGGAATATATTTCTGGAAGAGCAGGAATTACAGACACCTCCCACCCACCGCAGTAACTGCTCAAACCAAACCCCTCTGCACGCAGATTTTCCACTGCTGGGGATCTCATGATCACTTGTGCCTGCAGCATTACATCACTGAGCTGAATCCATCCCACGGCCAAAATGCTCACGGTTTAATGTAATGAGACATTACTCTTTTGGCTGCAGTAGAGTGATGACCTTGAGTGATGGCAGGCCCACTAATCTGCAGAGTGTTTATGTGCAGTTCTAAATCAGATTAACATTTGCTGTGTATTTGGGTGTTTGGTAATGGCCTATCATTTCACTTTTGAAAAGAGAAAGAAACGATTAGGGTGATTTTCTAAAGAGCTTGAAAAGTTATAAACCCAGAGGTGGTATGGGATACCTGCAGAGAATGCACCGCCCCAGAAATATTGTACTTCTCTTTTGTATTAAATCCCTTGTTTTGAAAGCACACTTCAGAATTTTTGGTGTATGAGATGTAACAGAAAGACAGTGGACAGTTCAAAATAGATACCACTCATAGCATAAAATATTTGCCCGATCTGCCATCAATAATAACTCTCATCTTGGTTGTGAACAGCAGTGGTTGTGCTTAATTGTTTAGGTCACAAAACCTTCAGCCCAGCTCTTCTATCTCGAGAATCTTTTTTCTTTTAAATAAAATCAGCTTGGTGATTCTCTGGTCATTGATGCAAGATTACCCTTCCAATGGCAAAAACAAAATGAGTTTTTGCAGAGCATTGCTCAGTTCTCGAGACATAAGGACCAATAATTGTTTTTGATAATGTGATGTGCTTTATGACTGTATGCAGCAACACATCATAGTGAAAGGACCCCCAAATAGCTGATGTCCTGTAACAGTCATAGGCCATGCATCCAAATCCCACAGGTGATGCTTGCACTTCCCATGGGAATTGAGGAGGCAGTTTGATAAGCTGTTCTGCAAAGCAACCTAAAGCTTTCAGGGGAAGCTTTTTTTCGGGGAAAGACCATGTTTAATTTTTGCAGAAATGTTATGATCTCAGGAAATTATAGTCATAGTGAACTGAGGTGACAGGGAGCTTTAATCTCGCTGCTGAGTAAACAGTCCTGAGAGGTGTTGTTGGGAGTACTACTGGCTGGTGTGACCCCACATTTGCATGATGGAGGCAGCAGAGACCTACAGGAGGTGGCACATGAGCACGTGATGTTGGAGCACTGTATGAGCCATTGCCTGAATATCGAATATTTCCTTCTCATGGGAACTGCTCTGCCCAACCTTCAGCTCTGCTTAGCAGAAGTACCTGGATTTTCTCACCTCCATCTTATGAGTAAGGCACTTTTTAAAAGGTTTTTGATTCAGATGAATGATTATTTTTAAAGTTAAAAAAAAAAAAAAAATCCCAAACCCCTAAACATGGGGAATCAGACAAAAGTTTCTGTCTTAGTGTTGCCTTTGGACAGGTACAACCAGTAGTGGCCCAAATCTTTGTCTTCTTTCTTTGCCTTATTTCTTCTCTTCTATACGTACCTTTCCAGTGACAGCAATTTTGTCATATGTACTAGCACCAAAATTGCTACCCTAGAATTTTGTAAAAGGTAGATCTGAAGAGGAAGAATCTCACTGAATAAAATTCTAAAACAATTTCCTATGAAGTTTTTAGTTACCTTCCAGCACCTCCTGACAGAACTACTTCTGTTCCTGGGAATTTTTTTTTACTGCATATCCTGTTGCCTAAAGTAATGGTAAACTGGACACAGGAAAGGGAATGAGGAAGATTGATTTCTGTGTTGCAAGAAGGACATATAGATACTCTTCCTTCACTCACATGCTCTTGAAAAAGTGTGATGGACCATGGAGAGAAGAACAGGTCTAGGAGGTATTTTGTCTTGCTATGTGACATGGGTCACATATTGCTTTCTTCTAACATGCAGAGATGAACACTAAGCTTAGAAAAAACAGTGCTGTCAACCCTTTTTCCTGCATCCATCCCTTCTGTTTCCATGTGAGATTCCTTAAATATTTTTTTCATCTTTTCTATCTCCCTCAGTTTTAAAGGGGGTTCATATATAACCTACTAGCTTTAAATGTAAACAATAGGCAGAATACAGGACGGCCAGGCTACAAGAGGTAGAGAAATCTTTCTGTGTCTGGGTGATCAAACATTTGCATGGTTAAACTCAAACTAGGTAACACAGTGCTTTGTTGTTCTCCCTTGCTGCCCTCAACAGGCTCTGAACTCTTCAGCCTTTCACATGCAACTTTGACTTTATTTATTTTTAAAAAATGCTGACACTTGTTTCAACAACAGTATCTCCTGGGCCACACAATGGCTGAAAGCTTGGTAAGCCCAAAGAAAGTTTTTGGCTTGAAGACTGTGCTAATGGAAGCCAAAGACCTCAGTCCTAACCAAGGTGCTGCAGTTTAGCTCTCTGTATTTCTATTTCACTGCACTCTTCCAGTTTTCATTTCAAAGCAGGCTTACTTTTCCCCTCACAGCCCAAATTTGAAAACAAAATCAGAGTTTCATTTTAGAGGATGATAGCCTTGGGTATATTTCTCCGAGGTGTAGAAAATCCCTCTGCTGGCCCCTTCCTGAGCAGGGAAATTCAGAGGGAAATTTAAAATACCTCTCTCCGTTTATTCTATTGTCTGTGGTCTATCCAAGGGTCTTTAAGAGGATGCATGAGCTTGCATAAGACCTGCAGCATCATGCCTGAGCTGGAAGCACTTCCCAGGAGCTGGGGAAGAGGGCGTTTAACATCTCACAGCCACCCTAGGCTGCTTCTGTTGAGCTTCAGTGTCTTTTGGGCTCTGTTTACAAAAGAGAAAAATCCCCAGTTTCCAGTTTGAGTGCCACTAGTCATTTGTAACCTTAGAAAGCACAGTGCAGCCAAACATGAAATTTGCTCCTTTTTCATTTCCACTCCACCGACCCCCCTCTTCCGCTCTCCTTTGAACTGTTCTCACCACTTGCCAGTGTAGTACAGCTTGTTAACTGGCTGCCATTCTGATTTTTCACAAGTTTGCCACGTTGCAGTGACAAGACCATGTCAGGGTCCAGATGCTTCAGAGTAAATAAATAGCACATCTGGAATCTGGAAATGGTCCGGCTCCATATTATGGAAAAAGCTGGTGTGCAAACACATCCAAAGAACACACAGCTGGAAATTGTTAACTCTAGAAAGAAGGGGGGCTGGGGGGGGAAGAAAAAGGAGACAAAAATTCAGGCACTACTACTGCTTGAGATCTTGTGCATTATAATTGCTGAGAAACAGAAACTCAGTTTACACAGCAGTTAAATTAATAGCATTCCTGAAAAATTGATAGTTTACAATAATTGACCTCGAGCAACATAAAGGCAGCACAGGGTGGGAAGCTTGACTCCTAACTGTCTGGCTTTCTTGGACGTGTTTGGTAACTTCCCAGCTATTTCACAGGCGAGCTGGTGGGAGGATGTTGGTGGTAGAGTGATGTGACTGCCCTTCTGGAGCCACGCTGCTGAGAACTGCAGCAGTTTCCCAGGCCCCCGAGCAGCCTGTGTCACTCGGGGTGTGCCGGCCCCAGGAATGCACACTGGAAGGAGACCGAAATGAAGGCAGCCATGCTCCAGCATCGCTCCTGCAGGCAGAGGAGCAGCACCACTGGTAGATGATTCAGGAGGGTGAATCAGCAGCAGCCTCAGAGGGGGCTGCTCTCACCCACTCTCTGGGCCAAAATCATGTTCTGCTTCCACCAAAGGAAGAGTTTCAGCAAGGTAAAACTAGGATAGGGGAGGCAAGAAGGAACCCAAAATAGATTGAAATTGCACCTTTGGACTTTTTTTTGTTTGTTTTGGACAAGGATCTCCTCATTTAAAAAAGAAAAAAAAAAAGGCAAGCCTAAGCAACAAAGCCTTCAGACATTGAAACTGCTGTGAGCAATCATTTTAAGCACTGCTTTAAGGGAGGCATGCATCATACAGGAAAGCTCCTACTTTTCCTGCGGACACCAGTCCTTGTGAGAGCTATCAACGGAAGACTAGAGGCTGTCACAGTCACTATGCTCAGAGACCTCCTCTTCAACAGCTTGGAAGGAGCCTGTTTTTCTTAGATGAGATAAGCATTGATTGCAGCTCAGAGCCAGCAAAGCCAAAACACCAGGAATACTCAATCCTAAGACAACGCAGCAGCCTGTGCTTTTGCAGTAGGTTTGTCACACATCCGAGAGAGGAAAGCGTTTCTTTCACTCACTTTTTTTCTCCTTTCATGTTCACCAGGCTTCCTTTCCCTGGTACACAATAATTTGGATTTATCATTGCATAAATGGAAAACGGAGCAAACCCAGATTTCTAGACCAAAATATACCAACCTGGGCAATTTTGAATCTATTGTTGCCTATGTATAAAATCGGGCTGATCTGCAGTAGTGTTAGGTAGTGTTTGACTGTGTGTTTTCTTGTATGTTTAAGAAGCCCTTTATTGTGCCAGAACAGATGCCATTTCATTTCCTGCATGCCTCACAGTGATGCCTGATTATTTCCTAGCATTTAATTTTATTTACTTTAACAACACTCTGTTTTGATTTTTATGGTTAAGAAATAGGGCATTTTGGCAAAATCCTTAAAGGATTTTGGGTAGAAGAACCTAAGGACTGTCTCTAAAAGCTTCCTGAGCTGCAGACATAAGGGTGTGCAGTAAATAGATGTGTTTGGTGCCTGTCCCTTGCATGGAGCATGGGAAGGACAGACAGCATTCCACTTGCAGACAGCCCTCCCCATGTTTCTGCTATGCCCTCATTTATCCCTTATTTAACCCTATGCCCTGATTACCTTAACTTGGGTTAGGCTGAAGGCAAGTGCTCCGTTGATTGCATGGAGGAGAAACCTAAAGCCTGAGGCTAAGAGCATGGTATTTTGAGAGAGTCAGAGTTAGATCAAACAAACTATGCTGAGTGTGCCCGTGTCAGCAAGCCAGGGCTGTTTGCTTGACCTGCCACAGGATGTTCTGACCTTTGTCCATGTATTACTAATGATGCCAGCAGCAGTTCTAGTTTTTACAATGGTCCTTTCTTAAAGCCCCGTGGAAAGCGGGCATTAGCTGCTCTACAGACACAGTAGGTCATACACCAGGATATTGGGTTCACTTGTGTAATTCAGAATTAACTGAAAGAGATTGTATGGCCTGGGCAATACAGGAAATACATACCATAAAACAAATCTGCTGGAATTTCTGAAGCTCTGTTAATCCAAGCAAAACAAAATAACCCACAGAAGGCTGGAGGCAAGTCCTGGCTTCCCAAACACACAGAGCTGTTTTCAAAGTGACCATACTCATTTTCTCCAAGAAGGATCTGGGGTAGTCAAACTCAGGCGAGGATGTAGGAGGAAAGCCCAGAATGCAGAAGATGTCTCCTTGCAATGCTATGTCCGTTTGATCCTACTGGAGCATCATATTTACTTGGCAGTGTGGTTTTTATGGATCCTCTGAAAAGGGTCCAGGCCCTCCCTCGGGGAATCCAAACCTGATCCATGTCACCAATGATGTAAGCTATATATTACCCAATATTCTCTGAATGAGAGCAGCTGTGACTCTGGCACCAGGAGGACACTCCTGCCCCACCTGCGTGTCTGCAGCCCCACAGTAGCTCAGTGCTGGGTTAACAGAGGAGCTGGGGGCTGTGTTGACAAGCAGACAGACACAGTGAGTCAACAACTGGTTGCACAGCTGGTGCTGACTACATGGAGTTGTTTTCTAAAAACCCTTTGAGAATCGGGGACTTTGAGTGTCAGTCAACAGTCTTGCCAACCCAATGAGTGTTCTTTAAATGAGGGGCAGTGCGGAAGGAGCTGATGACTCCATGCCAGGTGAGGAGGAGATGGACCAACCCTGAGCAGAGGATGCAGAGTGATGCAGACAATGGAGACCTCATAAACACCAAAACAAGGGTGAAGGGAGTTCACAACTGCATCCTTCCCTCCCATGGCTAGTAGGAGCAGGGTGCTACTGGAGACACATAGCATGGAAAATACAGTCCTGCTGCTGTTATGCTAGGCACTGAAGAATGAGCATTGCCCTTTGCACATGACGGGCTGTGGTGAAGCTGCTGGCTCTTAGTCTGTCTTCTAGGTTACCTCCTTACACAGTCAGCTGTTGGCATGCTCAGTCTGCCTTGTCGCTGTAGGAAGACACAGAAAAGCTGAAGCACGTGTTAGGAGTCTCAACACATGGTGAGCCAGAATAATAGGGCATGTATAAAACCATGGCAGCTCTAGAATAAGGGCAAAGGGTTATTAAAAACTAGCTGGGAAATGTGTGTGACTGTTAGGCTAGCTATCCTACCTATTTAATGTTTTGTAGAGATCAACAAGGTCATGGGGATGATATAGCTGAAGGTGATATAGCCTTAAAAGCCATGTGAACGCAATATGGGCTTGTGAATCCTGTCAGTATCACCACTCCCTAGCAAAAGAATTGCCTCTGATCCTCTCAGGGGATTGGTATTATAGCTATGCCAGGGACCTGCAAGATGGCATCACTACCTGCTGCCCCAAAGCAAATAATAATTGTCAAAAATGGTTGGGTGCTGCTGAGTTCAAAGGACCATGAACACCTCTTTCTTTGTGGGTAGAGGCGCCCAGAAGGCAGCACACTGGATGACAGGTTACATCTTGAACCAGTATGAGTGAACATGAACACCCTCAGTTACTTGCCAGTTGTTTGGCTGCTGGGGCCAAGCTCTGCTCTCTGAGAAGAGGAGCCGGTCCAGGCTGCATCCTGCTTCCACTCCAAAGACCTCAGGTACTTCTTCTCCTGCAGCTCCTGCAGCTCCTGCAGCACTACCTCCTCCAGTCTGGGAAGATCAGCCTACCAGATGTCCTCTCCTCAGCCCAGAGAAGGAGGGCAGCCAGGTGCTGGGCACTGTGGGAGCCAGGGGACAGGCAGCAGTGGTGGCAAGGGCACGGTGGAGGGGGGCACATTGTCACACTGAGTGCCAGGTGTGCTTCAGAGCTGAATGGAGAATGCGTGGGCTGATGAGTGCATGAAATACCTGTGGTTGCAAAGGCTGCAGAGGAGATGTTGCAGATGATATGCTTTGTAAAACACTGGGGTACCTGCTCTGTGCCAGACAGCTCTAACCTTGACTATTACACACGTGCAGTTTGGCAAAGATCTCAGCAGGATTCTCTGCTGCCATCACAAAAACCAAGAATGGATTTGATTTTCCAAACAATTACTTTTAAGGAGTAAAACTTGTTCAGTCAAATATTAAATTTTTTTGTGTGTAAACAACTCTTACACAACAACAGACTTGATTTTTTTCTCTGTGAATCCTCACATAGAGACAATAAAAATAGTCTTACTTGGTACAGCTAACTGTAAAGAATTGAATAAAAGCCCAAATACAAAAATCTGTGATTTTGGTAGAACTAGAGTTCAGCTTAGAGCCATCTAGAAACTTCAGGGCTAGTTTTACATTAGTGATGCTTCTTCCAGATGCTGTTTACAGAGGTTTTCCACATTGTACTGACCTGCATGTGTTTCCCAAAATGAATTACAACTCTCTAGTGAAAGCTTGAGGTTTGGAGCAGTTTGCAGCTAGTTAAACTGTTGAAGAAAAAGAAAAGCTGAAATCACAGACCCCACAAGCAATGGGTGAGTGCCTGTCAGTCTGAGCTTGCCTGTGCTTATTTGAAAATATGCCTTCAGCCCATCTGGCTTTGCAAGCTTGTTTGTTTGTTTGTCTGTTGGGCTCTTCTTCTTGTTGCAGCACATTTGTTGCTTCTCAAGGATAATGTGACTTTAGAATTAGTACATAATGGAAAATGTTATGTTGATCATTTCCTTGTGCTTTCAATTTAATCTGTTAAAGATGATTTACTAATATACTGATTGTTTTTATTAAAAAGAGAGAGGTCCCTATTTCTAAGTTTCTCTAGAGTTGTACTTTGCTTATGTACAAAGTCCAGTATGATATTGCTGTCTGAACAGGTTTGTTGTTGTTGTTGTTGTTGGGTTTTTTTGTTTGGGTTGTTTGGGGGTTTTTTTTGGTTTTTTGTGTTTTGTTTTGTTTTGTTGGTTTTCTTTTTGTTGTTTGGGGTTTTTTTATGTCTTGTTTATGGTGTTTGGTTTTTTTCAGTAGGATAGGTTAGGACTTGTGTGAAACACGGACACAATAATTATGGATAAAAAACCTCAGGTTTTCTTGAGACTGGTTTCCCTCCTATCCTCTCAAGACATCAGCACAAAACACTACACATCCCTGAACTTGGCCTCAGAGGATGCACAATTTCTTCTCAGGCAGGAGGCTGAAAATCTTAGAAGAGGGGTGAGCAGGGTAATGGGACCATCAGCTGCCCTTGTTCCCAGGGTTGCCAAGACCAACTCCTGCCCAGGTAAGAAACAGCTGGTTCTTCACAGCTGGAGACCACCCCACACAATGCAAAATCAGAGCGCCTGTCAGAAGTGCTGAGCATTCCCAGTTGACTGGAAAACGGCTAATCTTGTCCCATTTTAAAAGAAGGACAAGAAAGATGGAAATTACAAGCCTTTCAGTCTCATCAGTAACTGATAAAATTATGGAGAAGATTATTTTTGGAGGTAATGAAAAACACGTGAAGGACAATGCGGTTGGGCAGAGCCAGCATGGCTTCGTGACGAGAAAGTCCTGCTTGTCAAGCCTAATTTCCTTTTATGACTAGGAAACCCATTCAGTTGGTCAAGTGAAGTTATTATATGTAATCTTTTTAGATTTCAATAAATACTGTCTCTCTCAGGATACTCCTGGACAAAATATCCAGCACACAGCAGGATAAACGCATCATGCAATGGGTGAGCAACTGGCTCAAGGGTCAGGCACAAGGGGTTAGAGTGAATGGGGTGACGCCAGGCTGGGGACCTGTCACTAGTGGGGTTCTGCAGGGCCCCACCCTCAGCCCAATTCTCTTTAACAGCTTTATTAACAGCTTGGATGCAGGACTTTAGGAGCTAAAGTTTACAAACGATACTGAATTGGGAGCTGTTGAGTCCTTCAAGGGCAGAGAAGCCCTGAAAAGTGACTTTGACAAATTACAGAGGTGGTTAATGACCAACTGTAAGAAGTTTGACGAAGATGCTCTGGATTCTGCACCTGGAATGGGGCAGTCCTGGATGTACAGACAGCCTGGGGAACGAGAGGATGCAGAGCAGTGCCACAGAAAGGGACCTGGGGTCCTGGTCAGTGGAAAGTTGAATGTGAGCCAGCAGTGCCCCAGCAGCCAGGAGAGCCAGTCATGTCCTGGGGGGCATCAGGCACAGCATGGCCAGCCGGGCAAGGGAGGGGATTATCCTGATCTGCTCTGAGCTGGGGCAGCCTCACCTCAAATGTTGTGCGCAGTTTTGGACACCACAATGTAAGAGAGATATAAAGCTATTGGTGACTGTCCAATGAAGGGCAACAAAGATGGTGAATGGTCTTGAGGGGACACCATGTGAGGAGCAGCTGAGGTCACTTGGTCAGTTCCACCCGTGGGAGAGGAGACTGAGGAGACACCTCATTGCAGGGTACAACTTCCTCATGAGGGGAAGGGGAGGGGCAGGCACCGACCTCCTCTCTGTGGTGCCCAGTGACAGGACCTGAGGGAATGGAAGTTTTGTCAGAGAAGGTTTAGGTTGGATATTAGGAAAATGGGATTTTTTACTCTAAGGTTTGCTGGGCACTGGAACAGCTCCGCAGGGAAGTGGTCACAGCACCAAGCCTGACAGAGTTCAAGAAGCGTTTGGACAATGCTCTCAGGCACATGGTGTGACTTCCAGGGTGATCCTGTGCAAGGCCAGAGTTGGACTCAGTGATGGACTTGTGGGTCCCTTACAGCTCAGCACATCCTGTGATTCTCTGATTTTAAACCCACGGCTTTGCCGCAATTTTCACACGACCATTTGACAGGTTACATCAATCCATCTCTGGCATGCTCGAGCAGCTGGGACTATGTCTCTCCCCAGACACAGTCCCAGTTGTTGACCAGACACTCTCCTGGCCAAACAAAATGGTCATCCTTGCCAGATTTCAAATATATTATGTGTCTGTTTTTTTCCCATCTACAGTCCCCTATTCATTAACATATGTTGAGTGCCACTGTTAATTGCTTTCTCATCCCATGCCTGTGAGGTAGGAGAGGTCATCATAGGCTGCATGGTGGTCTGCAGCTCTTGTCTGGGTTTCTACCAGGACTCTTTTTTGATTTCAGGAATGTACATTTCCCAGAGACAATCTGTTCTCTTGTGAAGGCTTGCAAGTTTGTGTAGGTCAGAGCAGTGGAGAAGTTTTGACAAAACTTCTTTTGGGTAATTAATTTCTGGTTTTAGGATTAAACTTTTCTCTTGTTACTCTAACATTTACATGTATTAGACGTCTGAAAATATCTTGGATCAACACAAGCCTCTTACTACATTGTGTGTTAATTCACGGTGTTGTATCTACACCTGCATCATCTATGAATCTATTATATTTACTTTTCATCTTGTCTTTTCTAGCTCGAGATGTAAATTCTTCCCCTTGTTGACAACCTGACCCTACTACTGAATGGCTTTATGAAGACAGTGGTTCAACTTCACAGTGAACTTCTGATTTCACAGGTGCAGAGTTATTAGAGATCATATTTACTGGTTATGTTTCTTCAAGTTATATTTATAAGAACCCTGTAGAAACATTCAGATAAATGTATAGGATTTGGGGGGGTTTTTAAGTTTCATGGTATAAATAAGAAAAAGAAAAGAGAACAAATATTATACTAAAGTTGAACTGAAACAGCGTTTTGGGTGACTGCTGAAATTAACTGAAATATTTCCTTATGTCATCAAACTTTTTAATTTTACCAAATTATTTAAGTTAGGTTGGTTTCTTTTAATACTTCATAATACAAGCTGAAAAGTTTAATTAGGAAAACAGCTGTGGTAAACATTATAGCAGTACCAGATATAAATGCTTCACAGCAAAATAGTTCTGCATTGACAGATTTATTCCCTCTTCAAGTCTTCTTGGCTCAAAAAATTTTCACCAAACTAACTCAAACCAAAACCAGACTCACTGATATGCTCTTTTTTGTATGTTCATTACTGATTTTTTAATATATAATCTCTGATATATATGTAATACCTCTAATATAGATAAAGCACTCCTCTAACCAGCATCTTGGTACAGAAAAGTCTTTGTTTTGCATTAACTTTTTTTTTTTTTTTTTTTTAATCTGCTACTATTAATTCCTGGTAGGTGTTAGAAAGCTTACTTTCAGTGCTGAAATCTTGCACTGAGCCCATGATGTCTCCCCATAAAGTATTCAGTGTACTGTTTTTTGCGATTACCACTGCTTTTTGTGTGTGTTTCCTAGAGTGCTAATCAAAGCAAATGGAAATACTAGACAAAACCACTGCCACTAAGGAACAGAAAAATCTGCTCCTGCATCTTGCCTGTCCTGCACAGGAATGAAGTTCTGTTTTAAGGGTAATGGGCTTCTGGTGCACTAGGCATCTCTCCATCACCACCTCCCCTCTTTCACTGGGGCATTGTCAGGCATGTTTTGAACACTAATTCTATTCCTTCTGATGTTCTTTTTCAAAGGGAATACTTGTTTCTGGGCTTTTTTTTTTTTTTTTTTTTTTTAATTTACTCAGTCTTAACTCTCTTCTTTTTAATGTTTATTGGTCCAAGCTTGCTTTACTTTCTTCTTTCAAAAAAGAACACCCTCTTTTTGATCTTCTGGGTTTTTTCAGTCAGATATTCATATCTGTATTGGAATGGACATCCCTATGTGGTTAAATATTCATGGTTCACTCTTTTTTCAATCTACTGACAACAAAGCAGTTAAGTAAATATTTCTGGAGGCTAAAGGATTCCTTTCAACAGGAGAAGGGTTCTTTCTTCTTTATAAAAATAAAGAAGGAACCAGAAAATCCAAGAAGAAAGAGGGAAAATATTTTCTTTGTTGCTAAGCCTAAATATATATATGTGTGTGTATGGGTATATTATATATATACACACACATATATATATGTGTGTGTGTGTGTGTGTGTGTGTGTGTGTGTGTGACATTTTTCAAGGATTTCTGTGCTCCTGGAAGAGCATCTTACAAAAAGTTTTTCCTATGTTCCTTTCAGGACATACTGAATTCTCTCCCTATGAAGGACAAACTAACAATGTGTTGAGATGCAAACTCAGTCACCAAGCTCTCATTTCCATATCTGGCAGTGACAATACCTTATTTTCCTTTCTCTGATACACTGATAAACAGTCAAGATAAAGAGAATTATATTCTGAAGAGTCATTCCCTGACAAAATCCACAGTGCTTTGGATCCCACTTAAATCCTTTCTCCCCTTTTAATGTAGCTATATCCTCAAGCCCTGAAAATTTAATTAAAACAGCTTGGTACTCTGAAATTTCACTGGTCTTCCTGTACCACTAAATGGCTGCTGGATGTTTAAAGAAATGCTGTTCTGCTTTATTGTGTGTAGTGACACTAATGGGAAATTATGAATAAAATATTTATTGAAAATCATGCTTATTTTTTCTCTTTTGTTAATGTTAATACTAATACCTTTATCTCTAGACCTCATAGAAAAACACAGTATAATATGTAATATGTATATATATAAATACTGTGTACACATATATACTATATATATGGTATAATTCATCCTAGCAGCAGGAATAAAACTGGATACCACTTGAGGACAGTTCCAGCCTCCTTCTCTAAATTATGTCCAAAATTCCAGAGCCACAGGGTCAGGCTTGCTGATGTGTGCCCCTCTGGCCACCTTCTTTAATCTCCTTTTCCAAAGACTGGCCCTATGGGCAAGGACAATTCCATGTGTTTCCACCCTCCTTTCCTCATTACCCATTTTGACTACCTTCTTTCCTTCAGCAGCTTTCTTCACCTTCCTTTTTGTAAGGAAAAGTAGACACAGGCAGTTGTAAAATGATGACATTTGCTGGGTTTCCTGTGAACATCTGGAGGAGACAGTTTTGTACAACATCATCCCGAGACAGTGCAACAGAATAAAGTCACCAATTTGCTGCCCTGTGGCCTGCAGCAGGGCAATATTTACAGACCCACAACTCCTCTTTTTGTCCCTCCCCTTGTTGGTCCCCTGGGCACCAGTCGTGATGTTTGACAGCATTGCAGGGCCAGGTGTCTCCCCAGGATCCTGCTGGGTGTGTGGGATGCCACGGTCAGGCTGCTGGGAGGAGGAGGAGTCCTGCAATACTAACCTGGCACGAGATTAATGGGGACAGACCTCAGTCTCTAAAGAACAGGTTCAGTTCAGGATTACAAGGAGAGACTTGAGAGGAGAAGAATATCACACTAAAAACCATTTTAAAATGCTTTTTTTTTTTTCCCCCCCCGCTGGTTTGGTTGTTCCCCAGCTGAGGAGCTCAATAGAACTCAGCCATTCAATGAATGCCAGGCGAGAACCACATCTCAATCCACAGGTTCGTAGTCCACTGGAAAATCTCCTTTTAAGGGCATGTGTTCCCCTGAACACAAGGGGAACTTGTGTTCCCCTGAACTGAAGCTATCAGCTCCAAACCACACCTTGGACCATTCTGGCTGCAAGAAAAATCCTTCAGAAAAGGTACTATTGCCAGGCAAGGTGCCACACTCCACAAAGACGGTAAAACAATAACTTCAGGCCTCGGGAGTTGCTCTGTAAGTTTCATGGGACATTAGCCTGAAACTTTTATTTAGACTGCCATACATATCATGATGAAAAAGGGAAACTCAGTGAGAGACAAAAACTAATAAAACAAAAGAAATTAAATGAGTTGTTCCTCCAAGCTGATCACACACCTCCACAGGTAAGTCTGAAAGCTGTGGTTACTATAACTGCTCTTTCTGAAATCAGCAAAACACACTCCTGCAGACGCATCCATGTACAACCTTCTGTTTTCTGCTGTATACTGCATCTTTTTGCAGGGTTGTGAGACAAACAGGAAAAAAAAAAGTTATGTAATGAGTAAAAAACTATTCCCAAATCATTCCCTGTCATTCATAAATTTGTTTGGACACTTTCAGCAGTGAAAGAAGCTACACCTTGCTCTGCCAGCTCAAAAAGTCTAGAGCTGTCAAGGTAATGGAATTCAGGAATTAGCGTATAGAACATTTGATTTATCGCTCCTAAAACACTGTTGGTATTCCTAAATGGAGTGCTCATAAGATTGAAATACAGGATTTTGACATGGTTACTTTGTCACATAGCTTTCTGCCTTTCTGGAGATGGAAGCATCATCAGACTTAATCTACATTTGTTCAAATGGAAATGATTTATTCTTTTCAGAAAAATCAGAGAAAAGAAAATCTGAAGAAATATTAAAGTTGTAAAAGGGTTTGATCAACTGGAATGAGATAAGCTCTTCAGTCTGATGAAAAGTCTGGAAAAACAAGAGACAGTCTAAAAACTAGGAAATTAAGAGTGAAAGAGGAATTCAAGCACAGCTATTTCAATCAAAAAGTAATAAGCATGTGGAATAAATTATCGCTAGGTGAAGCTATTGAAGTAAATAAGAGGAATGAATTTAAAAGACAGCTAGACATCTTCATGGAGAAAGCAAAAATTTCACATTTTTCTTACTTACGTTCTTTGGGTTAGATCCAGGACTTAGCGTCTAAAATAAGGACCTAGGAGGACTTGAACTACTTAAATCTAGAAATACATCCAAAAAGTCCCAAATGACTACTGCATATGCTAGAAACACCTGGGTTACATAGTGCCAAACATGTTGAGACCTAGAACAGGGTCTCCAAGTCCCCTAGGGCTTTGTCAGTCCATCCCAGAGCATGGTGCTGGCTCCCACCCTGGTCCAGATTTGAGCCAGTGTTCTCCAGGGGCCTGAGACAAAGCCTGGTTTTCCAGCATGTCAGATGCAAGGAAGGGCACCAGGTCCCACACAAATACAGCAGCAGCTGGCACTTGACTTGAAAATTAAGGGAGGTTATCCTAGGGTGACTGTGTATCCTCCAATCGTCTATTGGGTGCAAAGGGGAGGGAAGCGCCGTTTGTTTTTCCCCAGGGAAACTCTGCTCCTCGGAGTGACCTTGAAGTGGGGGAGTTGGAACACTGCAAGACAAAATAAGCTCTGTTTTTTCATTTTTTTCCCCCGGCAGTTAGTTAGTTTAGTGCTAGCGTAGTTAGACCCAGTAGAATAGCTGAAGGTTTTTTCCCTTTTTTCCCTTTTTTTCCCCTTTTTTTGCCCTCTCCTCAGAACTGTTCCAACCTCTCCGGACTAAGGACCTGGGGAAGCACCGGGGGCCTCCACAGGGGACCCACCCCACCAACACCAGCCCTGCATATCTCCTTTTCTCCCAATGCCAGCGGAGACGGAGGGGTGGAGCACAGTGACGACCCTCAAGAGGAGACTTTCTTTCAGTTTGTTATCCCTCCATAAGCGGCACGAAGCTCTTGCCATCGGGTATTGTGCTGGGAGTGCTTTGCCTGTTTAATAAACAGGTTTTTACCACTTCTCTCTGAGGAAGACTTTTCCCGAACTGGTTGGGGGAGGGGAGGGGGCCCCGTGGGAGGGTTTCTCCCAAAATCTGGCTGAAACCAGAACAGAGGTATAGTGCTAGTCTCTGTTAATTTTGATACAGTCCTTTGATAATATCATTATGGGATGAATGTAGAGGACCCTGATGCTTTTTTATTTTTTAGATGGGACTGAAATCTGAATGTCCTGAATGTATGAGAAAAGGGTGAATCCCTTTTCTCCAGGGGGCGTTAATCATGCAAAAGAGCATTTCAGACTCACTTGATCAGAGAAAAAGTAAGAAATTGCATGACTACATCCTACTAGGTGGGCAGATGGGGAAAATTCCTATACAGTGGTTGCTCTTTCTCAGGATTGTTGCTATTTTTTGTATCATGCCATCTGGTTACATTTTTTTTTATTAGTCTGGGATACTTCTTCCCTGGCTGATAAAATTCTCTTATCACACAAGTTTTTTAAAAAAACTCATTTCATTACCTCTTGAGCAGCTTCAAGCTGCCAGGGGAGGACACAACAGGGAGACTGTGAGGTGGCTGTGGTTTACCGTCTGGAAGATATGAGCGAAGTGGGCAACGCAAGCCTTGGATCATAAATACATGTTGGGCTCTGACTAACATTTACAAGAGCCAAAAAAGAGACTGTGGAATTGATTTCAGAAACTTTTAGAACATTTCAAGCTGTCTGCAAGATGTCCCCTTCTGTCCCTCCTACTCCCCGACCACTTAAATTGCAATCATATGTTATCAGAGTGACTCCAAACAGGCTACGACAAAAAAAACATCTTGTCTTTCATTTAGGCTGAGTCACCCACCACTCAGCTGTTGGGATAGATTTTCATCTGGGTGCTGGGATTGCGTACACTGAGCATCTGAAGCAGAACTGGAGGCAAACTGAGGCAGAGGAGGGTAGAAGAATCTGTGTGCAGTTCTGCAAGGCTGCCCAGGCAGGATAGGGGAACCCAGGGATACCCTCCTGACAGGGAGAGCCCGGGGAGGCAACACCCCCTTCCTGACTTCCTGTGACTCAGATTACACTATGTAATTTCTGCAAGGCCACAAGTGGGAAGTGAAGTGTGCAACTGGAGCTGTTTTTTCAATGAGGACCAGGTGTTAAGGGAGTTTAACCTCTCTAAGGTTTAAACTGATTTACACACCACTTGCCTTAGTGCTGGGAAAAAAAAAAAAAAAAATAGCACCTTGGCAAGATTGGTATTGATAAGAAAATATCCTGCTAAATTAGTTACTGATAAGTGCTCTGCACTGATTTTCTGAATTAACTCTGCATGACCCAAAAAACCAGCACTTAGTGATGTAATTATATTGTGCTTGGATCTCCCTAATAAGACTTTCTCCTCTACGTCTAGTTCAGACATCAAGTAAACGCTCTTAACGTTGTGGCAAACAGGGCAGAGGTAGTGCTGGACGAGGGCTGGCACCTGGCTAGGAGGGCGACGGGGTCATCATCTGGAGGTAGGTCTGGGGATGGCTTGACGGGAGAAAAAGGCAAAGGCTGTTGAGAAACAGGCACTCATCTGGTACAGCAGGCGGGCAAGCATTCCTGCCAAACTGCAAAACACAGCAGGCTGCTATTTTTAAAGCACAGAAGGTGGTTATAATTTGGAGGAAAGATGAGACATTACTTCTGAAACACCCAACTTCAGTTTTCTTTCTTTTAAAGAATTTATAATGCTTCTATATCTGAATTTCTGTTATAGAATTGTGAGTGATTGCTCGTATGAAGATCATGGCTTACGCAAAGAATGCAGAGGCAAAAATCTGCTCATATCTAATCCTGGTTCTGAGACTGATACAAGCTTTGACCTTGAGCACATCACTTAACCTCAAAGGAACAACTTGAGGATTCATCGGCTGGTCCTTGAGGAGTGCTTTGAAGATGAAAAAGGCTTTATAAGTGGCAAATACTATGTGTTCTGGGACCCGGAAATTTTCAGTGTTTGTATATATAATCATTTACAGAGGATTTTCTACATAAAAGAAACAGAAGATTTTGCTGAAAATTGCTGGAGTGAAGATAAGAACTGCCTTTTCCAGCTGAGAGGATTTTTCCTCGTGGTCTTCCTCTTTGTTTCCCTAAAGCTTTTACAACACGATTCAGGGATGGCTGTTTCGTCTGTTTCAGAGGGAGCAGTTGCATTTGTTGCTTGTTGGTCAATGAGTGCAAGGGTGAGGGAGAAGATTTACAGGGAATATGCTCCTGAGCTACACAGTGTAGGTGCACAGTGTGGGCTCGTCCCCAGCCAGGAGGTAAGATGGGCTGTGTGAGGTATATTCCACAGAGACCCCATGCAAGAGGAATGCCAATCAGCACTCACCAAAGCTACGGCGCCCTGCTGACAGGAGATATTAAAGTAAGCAAGAGCATGGGAACATTGACTATAAGGGGGTGGTTGACTCCATAGGCTTCAAAGGAAGATTATGCACTAACGTCATATTAGGATTTCTCTTTTGAATCAGTTTTCAAAGAAGAAGGCAGCTGCACAGGCTGGTCTCTGCTGTATATTATAAAAGAGATCTGTATAAATGTATGAACAGGTTTAGGTGGCGTGATATCTTCAATAAAATGGGACTGAACTCTAATTCAGGAGGTGTCTCACCTTCATAGGCCCTGCCTTTCCCTACATCATTCAAGTTTGTGACAGTGTTATTGACAGCAGCAGCATAAAGTTTGTGTGCTGATAAAAGAGAAAAATTGTCACAAAAAGGGTAATTATTTAGGGGTATCCTAATCCAGCAATGAGCTGGGCAAGAGTGCAATATTGATTACCTTGCTGAGCCCGCATTCCACTGACAAGAAAGATTGCAATGCTCTCAGAGGCAGAACTTCCTTGTGCCGCTTTTAAAGACCTATCAAAGACAAATCTGCTTCTGGACCATGTACTCCTAATGAATTTATATTATTGTTGATACAACATGCATGGTATCTACAGGCTGTGAGTGCCCAATGGACTTGAGCTTGCTGCTTCCATATAAATCAATTTCAGGCATGTTTTCCCCTTAATCTGTGTGAAATTGTGTGGCTCATATCCTATATTCTCCACTTAATCAAATTACTTATTGAAATCAATCGAGATTCTGACTGAGTAACGACCACCTTGTTTGCCTGATGGCCTCTGCAACAGTCAGTGCATTTGTATACATGAAATAAAGAAGGCAGAGTGTAAAGAAATTAAAACTACCCAAGGATGCTCAAGCATACAAGGAACAAAAATAAATGAAACTGTATATTCAAAAAGTGAGGACATTGAACATTGCTTCTCAATGAGACTTTTTCACTTTTTTGCTTGTCTGACAATAGCTGATTTGCTATGAGTTCAAGAAATAGGGGGAAGAAAAATGAGAATATTTTACATACCAGAATAAAATATTCTCTTGAATATGTAAGGGCTTTGTTTCTCACACAGGTGTGAGCCCCTTCTGCCTCCAGAGGACCAACTCAGAAGTAGGCCATCAGGAGCTTCCAGGAAACAGTTGTCTGGGAATCTTGCTGGAAATGCAAAGTTAGGACAAGTAGGCATGTTCATGTTTGAATCTAAAGAAAACTTGAATGGCTGGACAAAATGGAAACAATCTAGAAACTCCTAATGAGGTTCTTCTGTTCTCTCTCATCTCACAGTATTTTCTCACTGACCACCACCAGGAAAAACATCCTGACAAAGTCATATTTTTCTGCCCCCTATATTGTCTGGAAGACTTTGTTTTTTCCCACTGGGCACAATTACTAGCACTAGGATAAGTGTTTGAGCTCCATACATCCCTGTTCTCATCCCCACTCCCCAGATATCCAACAGGTTGCGAAGGCTCTGCTGAGGAATGCTCTCAAGCAGGTACGTGCCCTTCACATGGGCAGCTCCCAGTGCCATGGGACTTCCAGCCTCTCCAAGGAATACAACTTACAGAAAGAAAAGTACAGAGATCCGTAACAGAGTGAGGTTATCTCAACTTACCTCATCACAAATGGGAATTTGTAGGAGAATCATATTGTGCACAGCAGGATCTGTGAGTAATCCAGCATCTGGCACAAGCAAACAGTAATACCTGATCAGGTTGGAGGGAGAATTGAAGCATGAGAACATCTAATTATCTACACTATCTTTAGATCATTCAAAGTATTTTTGTACTTCCTATTAACTCTGTAGCAAAGACTTCATCTTTCCATGAAAAATATTTTACTTACATAAAATGCTCAATTAGAATTTTAATTTCCATTCTAGAAAATAAATATGCCATGCAAATCACTGACTTGCTCTTAATTTCTCCAACAATCCTCTCAAACTTTTCAATAGATGCTCCCAGTTCTCTTCCCACTAACAATGTCTGTGAGGATCTTGAACACCAGACTTACTACTGATGCTCTCCGCAGCTCTATTTAAAGGAGAAAAACCTAGATCCTCTGCCAGGCCTTCCTTCCTTCAGCTTCTCCCTTGACTATCTTTCCTGCAGACATCCTGGAGGACAGCCAGACTGCTGGTTGGAAAGGTCTATGTAATAGGAACTGATTCTGGCAGTCAAAAACTGCATATGTCGTAGTGAAATTTGTATTGGAGCATATCTAGTATAAAAGGAAAGCACCCTCTCTGGACAAAGGTGGGATCATATGAAGCAACCAAGACTACTAAGAGTGGGATAAGCAAATCCTGGCTTTCTAGAGGCAAGGAAGTGAATGGGGAAAGGAAAGGGGTCAGAAAGGTAGAGGGCTGGGAGAGAACATGATGGGTTTGGGGGCAGAGGGAGGGAGGATGGGGCAGCAGGGGCTCAGGGCACTGCCAGAATGGAGATGAATGCAGCAGGAGGAAGATCCAAGAGGGCTCCCAGGGGCTTCAGGGTGTGAAATACATTTGGAGGCTGTGACTACAGCTCCTTGCTATGGCGAAGTCTCCATTTTTCCAAGAGTGGGTTGAAGTATGGGATAGGCAAAATAACTTGGTGTGAGGATTCAGGATCCCCTGGTATATTTTTATATAGAAAACTGTGGCTTGATCACAGAGATACTGCCTTTTTTCAGCAGATCTGGAATCTTGATTTTCAAGATCGTACTCACTCTCCAAATCACTTTTGGCTGAAAATTTGCAATGGAATAAAAACCCGTAGAAAACTTGTCTTTACCCTTCTTCCACAAGCTGTTGTACTGTAGCTGCAGTCACTGTAGAAATCCGTGGCCACACTGCATGACAGCTGAATGCCTGCTGCCTGTGGCTCTCCTTAGAACTCCAGCATGGGAGAAACCTACCTGTGTCATACCAATGTGCTCTTACAGAAGAAATCCCTCCAGCACTTTGACTTTTCCACACAGCATGATGCAACAGCACACAGAAACCTGGACAAGCCTTGGCCGTCACCCAGAGGCTCTTAAAGGAATGCTGCCATTTTAGCAGCACTATTTGCTTGGCTCCAGCATCCCACCTCTCTGCAGAGCTATCATCCTGCACAGAGACTCATCTGTCATGTTCTTACACTGCCTGCAGCTGGCTTGCAGGGCAGGTGTCTCTGCACAGTGCAGCACTGGGTGGGGCCGATGTCCCCTCCCTGCAGACAAAAGGCTCAAGCTGCAGAGGCTGGCAGCACTGAGTTACTCTAAGTGTCTGTATCCAGCTGCCAGCAGGGATAGTCACAACAGCTGGGGACACTGATGGAGAAGATGCCAGAGATGACAAGCAGAACCAGAAAACCTGTGATAGTCTCAGCAAGGCTGGGGTGAAGCCTGATGGAGTGGGCAGACATAACAGAGAATGCTTGAAAACAGAGACCTCTCTTTGTGAATGAATGTTTGGCTTCTGTGGAAAAGTTCAAGGAAACATGAAAAATGATGAATCCTAGCTAAAGCTCTAGGCATTATTGTAACACCATGTGTTATACTGTTGCAAGCCTCTTGCTGCGCAAATCTGAGAGCAGTAGGCATCAATCTGTTTGGGGATGAAATTATAAATAAGCAGATAACCAGTACATGAATAAAACAAATTGGAACCACCCTGCATATCAAAGAAATCTGTGACAACTGACATACTTTCACATGGGTGATTGGAAAAAAGAAGGAAAAAGAATCCAAAGAAATTTAACATAACAAGATGTCAGGCAAGCTAGAGTTGAATGCAGTAGGATTAAACACTTTCTTGATGTAATATCACTGCCTTCTCAGGATTTACACCTGAGACTGTCTTGGCCTTCTTATTTAATTACATGCTGATAGACCATCATGAGGCCGCATGGGAAATCTTGCAAGATCCTGTGACAGTTATTAAATTAGCATTTGCCTTCACCGTAAATATAATCTGATCAAAAACATTTCATGTGTGCAAAGAAGCCAAGTTTGAAAAAGAATGTTTCAGCCACAGAAAGAAATGGCATCTATAAAATCAGCCATTGTGGAGGAAAAGAGGTAAATGATCAGATATATTTTCTTTGAAAATGCAGAACAGAAGGGGTGATGTGCATGATATTCTTGTATATTTATCCCCTACATTACACCAGTCTTATTGAAATGTGGACGTGGTTTCTCAATTATGTTAATGTGAGCTACTGTCCAAAGAACTGAGTGATGTTGTCTGGTCTCCTACAGCAAGACAGTCATTTACACTTGCTCCCTTCTGCTTGCCCCAAGGTAAGCTGTACAGCTGGAGCTGATCCAGCCTAAAGCACATCTCTTTCAGGTATCTTCTGAGTGGGAACCATTCCCACAGCTGACTCCCTGCATGGAGGCAGGAGAAAAGACATCACACGTGCCTTTTTTGGTGAAGCTGAGCTTCAGTACTTGCGTCAGGGTCCCATGGTGCAGTACTAGAGGATTAAATAGACATTTACTTGGAGAACTGTCATAGAATGACTTCAGTGAAAAAAATGGGAAATCAGAATAAATAGGAGTTTCTAGGAGTTCCTTCTTTGCAATCTACCCGTTAGGAGCATTTAAAGGTCCCTAGACCTGTTCCTTGCAAGCTCCCTGCTCCTACCTTGCAAACCCTGTCAAGGCAAGGCAGCAAGGGGTGCTCAAGGCTGTGTGGTTTTAGAGCTGCTGGCAAGCGGCTCTGAGTTGATTCCTGAATCCTAAACAGATCTTCATCTTGCAAAGCACTCTCCTTGGCAGAGGTGGAAAGGACACAGGGAGAGGAGCACGTGCTCCTTGCAGCGTTACTGGTGAGGCCCATAACCACCAGGGGAAGGACAGAAGGGGTGACCCTTTAGATATTTCTCTCCTCTTTTTTTTCGTTTTCTGTGAGTTTAATATTGGACAAATGTTAAACACTTGAGCCTTTATCCAAACTAGACATCCAACACTTTCAAGCTTTTCTCATCAATTGGAATATAACTCCTAACAATGGGGACATAACATAGATTTAGCTTCACCAAGAGCAAACACATAAAATAAATAAAAGGTACTGTTGAGTTTCTGTTACAACCTGGCCAGTTCCTAGTAGGGGGGCAGTAAAAATTTTCCACAGAGCAAGTGGTGAACCAAAAGAACCCCTTTTTATTTTTTTTTCTGATGTGTCATATGATTGCATAAATACTTTCCATCTTATTGTAATTGCATGTAAACAGAAAAAAAGCAAATGGAGAAGAAAAGGGAATATTAAAGGACAGTGACTATGGAAAATAGTGGTAATTACTTTTAAATCAGATAAGAAAGAAGCAGACATAGCAAAATTATTGAAAATGCAGTTTTATTCTCTAGCATCAAATTCTCTTAAATGAGTTGCCTTTTTATTCATTTTTTCTCATATTCTTGCATTACTTCTTTATGACTCAGTCATTATGAAATATGTTCAGTTAGACTTTCCAAAGCCATGAAGTGAGGACTCCAATAAAGGGCCGAGTTAAAGTTTAGAAGAAGACTATATGTTTCTTTTCTCTTCATACTTCCAGGAACCATATAGGCTTTCCTCCAGGATTTATTTCTGTGTAAAACAGAAGTCACCCACAATCCGTATTTTCTTATAAACAGCAGAGATCAGAAATCTAGGATGGTTTCTGTGTCTGGTAAAAGGAGTGCTGTAGAGCAGCTCAAGTAGCTCCAATGAAAGGTAAATAAGGTGTTTTCATTAATTGCACGTATGCTGCCATAGTGATATAAATCACTAAATAGGGCCTGCTTTGGAATTCTGAAGGCAAGACTCTCAACTGCAAGTCCAGAATATCTGATGAGATAGAGAAAACATATTTCCCTCAAATCATCTTAATATCATATTAATATATTTGTCACATTTTAGAGAAACCTCTGGGTTTCTCTGAATGCCAGTCAGTTTTGCATGGTCCCAGAGGTCAGACCAGGTGATGGCTTTCTGAGGCTTTGGAACATCCAGGTCATGCTTCCTGTCTCCTGTGTGGGAATTTGGAAGGGCACAGTTCAAAGCTCCCAAGCTTTAATATTCCACCTGGAAATCACTCTGTCACAGCTTTGTTTTCAACATGCAGGTCTCATGTCACCTCTTCTAGGATGAAGACTAGCACAAGGACAGAGAAAGGGCCGTGAGATTCCCAGCATTTGTCCTCCAAGATTACAGTGTTATTTTCTCTGTTATGTGATGTTTAAGGTCTGGCCTGGCTGACTCTACAAATAGTTGCCTTATCTGATTGAAAAAGGGAGGTTGAATTTGCTTTCAGGAGTTGTGTCCATCTTTTATTGAGCTGTGCTATGTCGTTTATCTCCTGGGGAATGACAAAAGAGCCGTGTTCAGCTGCTCTCCTCCACAAGGAAGAACTCCTTGAAGGGAAGATGAACCAGGGAATGGTTTTCCTCAAAGAAAAAGAAGACTTAGTGAGTAATTTCAGCTTTTAGACATGATCAATTACCTAGGAAATTATCAACCATTGCTCCCTCTAGATTACAGGATAGGGTGACGGGGCAGCAAACCCAACTGCTGGGAAACAAAACTATGTCTTTGTAAAGAGACCTGAGTTGGCCTGATCACAGTGGGTATGACATATTCGCTCTTCCTTACCATGGGTCTGCGTGGTCTTCCCTGAGATACATTTTTGGGATGTTAGACACTATGAATGCAGATTTGGAGAGGAACGAGACAGTGAAAAGTACATTAATATGATTTCTTATGTGGCTCACTGTTGCATAAAGAGCAGAGAAATTTGGCAGAAGATAAACCTCCTCATATTCCAGCTGGTCCTCAGAGATCAGATGGACTGGGTTAACTTCTTATTAGAACCAAATGGGCACTGCAAATCTGCTGACATTCAGTAAAGTCCCAGATGCATAAATTGTGTGGGTTACACTCTAAGGCTGGTCTCATTCACAGTCACAGAATCCTAAGTAGTGCAGTTTACCTATAACACTGTAACTCTGACCAAGTTCAATAAGAAGTTTCATGATCCAAATTCATGAATAGTGTGGTTTATCGAATCAACAGGTTATTGATTCTTGTTAGATTAGTGGTGCTAAATTCACAAGGCTTACAGAGTATAAGCATGTACGAGTGTTTCTGGGTATATGCTGGTGCACTTGGAAAAGCAAATCTTACCAAGGAGACAGCTCTGCTTTGGGGAGGAGAGAGGAGCAAGCCCACCACCCCATCTGCAGGGTGGTCATACTCTCATCCTCTGCCAGGAAGGATTTCAAATGCTGAATTTATACTTTTGGGAGAAGCGGAGGTGAGAATGTAGTCAAATATTCTGTTACCACTGCCATAAATGGGGGGTGGAGGGATGGGAAGCCACTTTATACATAATTGAGGGACATCAAGAGTTACGAAGGGAGGGATTATAGAGGTTGTGGGGTTTGTTTAAGGGCAGAACAGAACCATGACATGTTCATATTACTTCCTCTGCTACCTGGCCACTTGCAGTGATAATGCACCCTAACGAATCATCCCCATCACAGACCATCACACCCACGGTAACCCCTTCACCACATATCCCATGGCATAGCTCATGGCTGTAGGTATCATTCCTTCACTCTTATAGGTACTTTCTTGGCTGTAGGTGTGAGGAAAGATATGTCAAATAAGATGGTGTTCAGGGAACTTTTGCTGTTTCTGGGAAAAAAATTAGGCAAACTTTTTAATAGTCTTTTTACATTGTCTTTTATTCTTCTTTCCCGCACTTCGCCTTTGAAATAAATTTTCCTGATACAATTCCCATTGTCATGATTTGTATACTCACTTGTGGTTTTGCCAATTGCAAAAGATTCATCTTTCATCTGTCCAAAGTTTTCCACACCCTTTTACCACCCATATTCTTATTATATAAGTAGAAAATTGCTCTATCATTTTAAGGCCTTAGTCTGTTATTAATAGTTTTGTTTTATACATGTAAGTTAAAACCCAGAACATTCTTTGTGCACATACTCACCATACAGGCTTGTAGTCCCCAAGTCTTTACACAGGAGAAATGCCAGAGAGTTTAGAAAAGTCATTTTCTTTAAGAAGACACAGAGTGATCTTTCAGTATCTTTGCTTCAAGAAGGGTTTGCCTTGAAATCCTGAATACGTGCTAACACAATTGGTGTCTACCACACTGGTTCTGAACTTCTGCAAGAAGTATATAAAGATAGAACATTAGAATTTTAGATCTGATTTTAAAACCATTTTCACAGAAAGGAAATTAAAAAGCTGACACATAAATTTCAAGGTCAATAAGTCATTGTAAATTGTGTGTGTGAGCATCAGCACTGCTGACAGTGTGCACCAAGCATATCCTTGCTTCATGCCACAAGTCAGATCAGGGCTGCACCCTCTCTGTTGGCTTCATGTTAAGGGTTACCTGTAAGAGAAAAAAAAAATCTATCTAAGCTAATAGAAAAAGAAGCAAGGTGATTAATGATCAATGACATCCATCCAAAGAGAGAATACTTTCTTGAACAATTAAATTGAGTCTCCATAATGTCATTAATTATAAAACACATTGAGCAAATTCAGCTTTGAAAAATGGCATTATTGCTTCTTGCAATAATATATGCTACAGAAACCATATACTCTAGAAACATTGCTATCAAGCACAGTGATACACACAATGTAAGAACTTCACTCCCATCCAGAGGAACTCCCAAAGGTCAGCGTGCCTGTGACTGAAAATGGAGCCCCATTGCAGCAATAGGAATTTTAACATTGACTTCAGTGGAAACATGCTATCCCTCATATATTTTCAGAGGAAATTGAGCCTAAGATGATGAATAGACCATCTGTACAGTCATGAATCTTAGCCATAGAAAATATTTAGAACTAATCGAAAAGGAAGTTGTAGGACCTTTTTGAACCAGGCTCCACAGGGCTGGTATTTCACTGTCACAGGTAATAAGAGAGAATTTGTGATATCGAGAAAGAACAGGTATGTTTAATAAAGGAAGTTGAAAAATACTCAATTCTTCCTAGAAAGATTCAACACACTGGTAAAAAAAGAGCATGAGTCAATCCCAGAAAAGTGCTCTTAGTGTACACATGTGTGTCTGTGTAGTTTGGCATGAATTATTTCATGTCTTTTCAAAAAAACCACTCCAGATCTGGAAAAAAATCCCCATTTATTTGCAATTCTAAATCAACAGATTATTTATCAACCATCTAAGTAAAGGTGATTCCACAAAATACCAAGATGCAAATATCTATGGTTTTTTACTTCTGTCATTAACTTCTTAACTTTATTTTCTTGATTGTAAACATAGTAGTCAAACATTTATTTGACCTATGGTAGTGTCTCCCTCCTATGACGTGCTTATATTTCTATAGGTTTTACTTTAGAATGTAATTTGGCTTTTGTTCATTTCTGTGAGGAACTATTAATAGGATGATATTATTTTTACAGACATGTTAAATATTAATCCAACCAGCACACAGTTTATGTTATCCCAAAATAGAACCTCCTGAAGGGAACTACTACAGTTTCTTCCGGGAGCATTTTTTTTTCTGACTTCCACCAGTGAGGAAGAAAATTTTATGTGAGCATATTTAAAGAAAGTTGCCCTTATTCATAATCTTTTCTTTTCCTTGTCTTGCCTTCTTTTTTTGTCCATCCTGAATAGTTATTGATCTGTTGAATAATATTGCTACCATTGTTTAATTCCTCCATGCAGGCAGGCAAGCTGGTTGTGGTTAGGAAAAAATTATCTGCTTTTCTTTCATGTCAAGACTCTTCATGCCATTGTACGGGGCAGTGGGGTCTAGGCTGCATCCCTAGAAGAAGGAAGAGCAGAACCCAGGTGGCTGCAGAAGAGCCCTCTGGAACAGAGGCAGTGCAGAGGCAGTCCTGGGCTTTATAAAACCCCAAGGCAAACAGGGGATTCTCCCAGACAGCAGCTGGAGAACACCTGCTAGAGAGAGCAGCTGTAGAAGACAAGGCTGACACGCCAGCAGGAAGGAATTGGTAACGTCACTGATTATTGCATTAACAAGCACTAAGGGGAGCACAGAAGAGCAGCAAAGTGCCAAATATCTAGAAACATCCTAAAAGTGGCTGAAGGACCCCTGAAGGGTGGGAGAGGAGGGCCTGGAGCTTGGAAGCAGCAGACAGAAATGCCCTCATTTGATGCCTCCTTTTGCATCTAGGAAACAGACCCAACACAGCCCTCACCATCCGCGCAGGGAAGGGATGCCACGGGCAGTGCTGCCTCTGTGCTGTGTCACACCAGGTGCTGGAGCTGCTCATGGCACTCAGCAGCCTTACAGGTGCTGCCCTTTCACACAGTGCTACTGCTTGCCATGCACTCACAGCTCCTGACTGAGGGATTACTACAGGGTCACCTCAAAGCAGAGAGTGCAGCTGCATTGAAATGCGCATCCTTTGTCTCCTGGTCTGTGTCAGGCAGTGGTAGAGCTGAGCTCTGCAGGATTGCTCCCACCTGGGAGCAACGCAGTGGCTGGGACTCAGCAGCTGCTCCAACCCCTTCTGCTGCCAAACCTCCAGTCCATCCAACCATGGCTGCACGCAGTGTTGCACTGTACTGTGGGGAGCTCAAAATCTTTCCTTCCTTGTGGCTTCTGCTTCTCATGCATCCCACCAAAAATCAAAATAAAATCACCATAAAACCCATCCAAAAGGAATGCTTTCTCCCTGTAGGGTCCACCTCTCCTGCTGGAGAAGGTAGTTAAAATATGTGTAGTAGTGGATAACATCAAAGGGATATAATACCCTGTAATTTTTCAATCTTAGTTTTGTAGACTAAATCTGAATCTTGTCAGTTGCAGTGTATTTTTTGTGAACATCCTACATTTAAATATGGAGCCAGTAATTTAGAGAGCAAGGTAGATGTTTAGCAGTGCATGGAAGCACACATAACTGACACCTGCTTTATACAAACCTCATAATCTGTGTACAGGCAAAGTTACAAAGGAGGCATTTGTTGAGATCTTTGTTTTTATTATGTAAACACTCGGATAGGAGAAAAACTTGCCTTGATAGGTGGATTTGGAAATATTTTTAAATATCCTGCAGGCATGTAAATTTTGGAAACTCCCCAGCAAACAGTGGCTTCCGTATTAAACATACAGGAATTGCTGTGTTTAAAAAATATGAGGGCTGTGATACAAATCAACATGTCAGGAAGCTAAAAGTTAGGATGGTGCTAATGTCTCTGTCCCAGCTTAGGTTCTGGTTGCTCACACAATGCACAGCACAACCCTGACTACATCAGTCACCTAACAGTGGATTTCCCTCAAGTGTTTCTTCCTACCATGAGGGTTTGTGCCCCAAATTCAAAATTATATAAGCAGCTATTTCTGTGTTTATGTCTGTAAAATTTATCCCAATATTAAAGTGGAAGTACAGTCTGGTGGTAATATGTATGGAGACACGTCCTGATAAGGTGGAATATCAGTCATTTCTTAGAGTAACCAATTCAACATCTTTGAACTTTTTGTAAACGGATGCTCGAAGACACCATGGAGCTGCTGTGGCTGAAATCCTACTGTAAATATTGTTTTCTCACTGGAGAACATTGCTAGGTTTGCAGTCATAGCTAAGATGTTACTTGGCAATAAAATCGTGATCTGAATTACACTCCAATGTCATTACATCATCTGCAACATCTGTAGTCAGGATATATTTGGCATTTCAAGGTTGGGAGGAGAGAGCATCCTCAATAACACAGCAGTGCTGGTGCTTGGGAAGAGCCACCGGGGAATTAGGTTGCCTCCAAACACAATGTTGCTTTCAAATGCTTATTGTGTGGTAGGGAATGGCCTCTGGAAACTATTATTTTAGAAACAACAACACAAAACATCCCTGTTTTGGGGAAACTTAGGACAGTAATTGCAGGATCCATGGAAGAGCACAAATAGCAAATCATAGTGGTACTGCTGAATGCAACGGAGTAATGGTTTCAGGTCATGCACAGCAAGTAGACAAGGCTTCAGAGGGCCTTCAGGACAGAACTGGGATCATCTGTGCAGGAGGATATTGTAGAAGAGGTTGTGTCCATATCGGGCTGAGACAAAAACCCCATTCATCTTTTGGTATTCTGCCTCTGCAGAGGCTGCTTGCTCCCTTCCTATGTCCGAATCAAAGGAACTAAAAGCCCAGTCCTGTTCTTTGGGATTTATTGTTGCAGTGGAATTTCTTCCTCCTGCAGTCAGAGATAAGATTTTGTTTTTCCTTGAGGCTCTTAGATCATAAGGCTGGCTTTGTGTTCATCATTCTGTGTCATTCATGCCTGTTGCTTACTCCATCCTAATGAATAACAAGGAAAAAAGAGTAACTTGTAAGCCTAAACCCACCACCGTGACCATGCCTTGTTAGTGATTGCCATTAAGGTATATTGAGTTTCTCTCCTGGCTAGAGGAAAACAGTTATTATCATGCCATTGACTTCATTTTCTTGATGTCTGTTTTGAGTGGCAGCTGCAGCATATATTTTATAAGGCTCACTTCATTTCTGACCACTATTAGCAAAAGCAGAATAGCAGAGCATGTGGAAAGAAAAAGGGGAAGGAATGAGCTGTCAGAGAGTGAAGATGAGAGACCCTTCCGATCCTCAACCATGCTGCTGTCAAGCAAGAGCCTGATGTACTGCAGATTTTTTAAGACATTTATCTATAACCCCTGGGGTAGGACACCTCTGCAAGCAGCTTGAGTCACCTAATCCACATATATTATTCTTTTGGTTTTCCAGGCATACCAGAATTAAAAGCATATTTTATACACATTTTCTACAGAGCCCATTTATTTTTTTTCTTTATGATGTTGCTTGGAAGATGCAAGCCTCTAAAGCTGAGAGAGCTGGCAAAACATACTTACAGAGGTGTAAGGATGTTACAGCATGAAGCAGAGAAAATGAGGCTCTGGCATAATAGATAAGGGCGGAAGTGAAGATGTTCCTTTCAATTAAGCATACTTTTCAAATTATATTTAATGTTTTGCTGCTAGGTAAAATAACATAATTATTTCTGATGCTTGTTGACAGCTGCAAAATTGAGTTAATGGAGAACAATCTGCTTTCTCAAAGGTGCCCAGGTAAAAAGAAGATAAAAAACAGCAATAACTCCATTCTTCACAACTATATATTTGTAGCTGAAACATCAGGCTCTGGAGGTTAAAGCAAAAGTCAGCTTGTTAGTCAAAAATGAATTACTAGGAAAGTTTTGTCACAATTTTTTTAGTGAACAGCCATTAAGACTACCACCCTAGCTGTGAAGCTTCAAGGATCTTGCCAATCCCAGCTACTTACCACAGTCTCCTTCTCCCAGTGTTCATCTGCAAAATGTTCCTCCTTACCTAGCAAATAAAAATTAGAGCAACACTCTCAAGTAATTGAAATATTAAATGGGAAGAATAGCATAGGAGGACTCCAGGAGGCAATACAGTTGAACGATTACTAAAGTGTAACCATCTTTATTTTGAGTAAGTGAAGAATTCTAGAGAAGTCTAGACCCTGTGTAGGAGACACAGGTGGCTTGCTGCAAAGCTGATTTTCCTAAGTCACCTCTGTGGTAACTCAGTCACATTGCTCCCTTTCCGCTCCCAGTTAATTCTCTTACTCTTCAAACACAGTTCTTATGTATCTAGAGAATATTAGCGACTTCACCTCATGCTTCTTATTTTGTACTAAATTTTACCAAGCCAGTCCTGAAGCAACCAGCTGGTCCTTCAAGTCGGTTTCTGCCAGCTGTTCCTGTCTGAGGTACTGTTCTGCAAAGAGGAAAGAGGCTGTTTAGCATCTGTGTCCTGCATCTCTCCTTTCCTCCAGACTGCAGAGTACTTGACCATGCTCCTGTTACTTTCCCTGAAGTCATGGCTGGGGTAATTCACATGGCAGCGAGGGAGCACACGCAGATAAGGTGGTCTGATTGCTGCGTTTGGGGTTACTTCATCACACACGCCTGCCACCTGCACTGACCAGCCTCGTGGGAAGGGGCACCTTCTCTGCCAGCACTTTGTGACAGTGCTGTGAGGGACAGAGCTGCTTCGTGGGGAGGTGCCAGCAGCAGAGCACTGCTGGGCAGCCCTGCTGTCTGTGAGCAATTGTGGCTCTCATGGGGAAGATTTGACGTGGAGTTGCTGCCAGTCATCCACCACAACAGAGTCTTGGCAACTCTGCCCACAGAGATGCAGCTGGGTGCAGAGACCTGCATTGTTTCCTTTATAATGGTGTTAAGCAGTCCCGATGGCTGTCAGCATGGAGGAAGTCACAGAAACCAGGATAGGCATGGATATTGTTCTATATGTGCATACACATGCATGGTATTTGCATAGTTCTTTCAATTTAGGGAACTTAGTATCTTGAACAAGACCAACTTTACTACAAACTAGTGGTGTTCTTAATTAGACAGTTACTGTTTTTTAACCTGAAGCTCCTTTATTCTTATCACATTCCCTTGTTCTGACACCAAAATGAATTAAAAATAAAAGGAAAGATGGAAGTAGATATTTGAAATGCGTTACCTTGAGTGTATCTTTTTCTCTGTGCAATTTTTCAGAATCATCACTGTGAAGGTATATGGGGCAGCCAATAAGCTGAATGGCCGCTTAAAGTAGGATTCAATGTTTGTGGGATTATCAAAAACAGGCAGTGGTTCATAATGAAAAGACTCAGATTTTGAACTGCATTGCAATCTGATGAATGGCCTCAAATGAAAAACAGGGCTGTGAAGCTTTGCAGTGTTGAGGGTGGCCTAAGTTCCATATTCTTATAGTTCTATAATTACCATATAGTCTTAAAACTAGCTCTAGAAAAATAAGTAATGTTCTCCTACCTTTTCTGAATCAAATATCCAGTATAAATGAATTAAAGCTAGATTTCTATCCTCTATGTGTATTATATATTTTTAAAGAATTGTATTGATGAGAGCTCAGTAATTCATAATTATTATCTCCAGTGAACATATTTCTGTTAATAGGATTTCATTTTCTCAGATTCATTCAATGTCTTCAAGTATTCACTGAGCATCTTCCTCATATTTTAATTCTATAAATGGACTGCTAGTCTCTCAGAATGCTTAATATTTTGAATTTTCAAATAAAGCCCAATAGATTATATTGGACTGAGCCTCTTTCCTTCTAATATAAGTATGTAAGTATTTCTTTCTGCATGAAGATTTGTTTGAGAGATTTCGTGTTTGGTAAATACTCTTAGATGGGATTTTGAAATTCATTCCCTTTGTGCACAAAACACAAATGTAATATTACAGTTATACACACATATAAAATTGAGCAATATATGTAGGAAATACTGCACACTCAAAGGTATGTTGAGCTTCACGGTTATTAACAGCAACTTTTTTCAGTTGTCTTCCCGTAAATCTTGAGAGTATTTGCTGATGGGCAGCAGGCAGGAAGCAGAGAAGCAGCATGTTTTTCTCTTTAGGGTGCTTTGAGGTGTCACTGACTGGCTGGACATTGGCAAATTTGGTGTCAGGGCCAGGCAATGCCAGCCCAAGTCTGGGACAAGGAAAAGGCTCCCCTCAGCCTCTGACCTGTGGCCATGCCAAAGGGGGCAGGACAGGAGGTACCAGTGGGTGGCGAGAACTACTGGTGGATCTCAAAGATCAACAACAGCACAGACTCCATCAGAGTGCATTTCTTCTCTAACTCAGTAAGTTTTCATGATCTGGAAGCTTCACTATTATGATGCAATTTTCATTGATAGTCCTTTTTTCCCCTAGCCGTTTATTTCACCGGCAGAAGGATTTTTTTCCCACTGCCAGCAGAAGGTGACTTACTCAGAGATATGGCAACACGACCTGCATTAAGAGAGTTTTTGAGCAACCCCCTTCATAGCAACCATTTTCACTCGTGAGCTCTTGTCAATCCTAAAATTCACCTGCACTTTCACTATTTTGCCAATAGATCTGAATGAGGACTCGAGCTCTTTGCTCTCTGTCGAGAGCAGAGCAGCAGGAGGTCCTGCACACTTCAGGGCTGAACGTCCTTGTGCAGCCACCTGCCCACAGCAGCTGCAGACACCCCCTGGGAACTCAGCTCTGAAATCACTTAAGTCGTCGAGTGAAGCTCTCTAATTTGGGCCTATGGATCTCAGTGCTTGCTTTGTTAGGTGGTGGGTTGTATTGCAAATTTCTGGGACCTCAGCACTGAAGGTGCTCTGGCTGAAAGACAGAAACTTAAGGTTTATTGCTTAATGTACAGCTATACTGTTTTGGAGAGCTGAAATTGCATTTCTTCTTTGGTGGCCTTCATGTCTGTTCACGGTTTGGTCAGCGCAGTGTCGGGATCCTGTGAGATTACACTTGTAGATAAGCCTAAAGAAGTAAGTATGCATTCCTTCTCCCTTTGCACATACCTTTTTTGAACTTTTCTCCTTTCAGCCTGTCAGATAAGGCAATCAAGAATCCAGCTTTGCCATCTCATTTGATTGTATTCAGCTTGCAAAGGTGAATTCACAGCAGCAGTCAGTGAAGGCTGGTATATAATGAAAAACCACTGTCCCTGGATCAGCCCCCTCCAGGTGTCTGAGACAGGCAATCTACTGGTGTTTTGTGGATGTAGCCTGAAGAGCCAAGAGGAGGCAGGATATGTTTCAGGGTGGCATTTGCTTCTGTTTTCCAGGACTTGCAGCCCTTGTGGACTCCCCCAGGGCAGAAGGCTCACTTCAGTACAGAGTGCATGAGAGGATGCAGAACCGGTAACACCAACAGCAGTGTGGAGGAACAAGCAAGCCATGCCAGCACAGCAACTCCACTGTACATATATACTGCCTTTGGAGGGTCCTGCTCTGGCAGACAGTGCCACAGCTCTTCAGGAGCTCCTTAGGAATGCAAAGGCCATAAGTAGTGGCACTGCTCTGTTTCCAGAGTTCCTTACTCAGTGTTCCTATGATGGCTGTATTCTTTGGTGTGTGGAGGTGTGTCTTCACCTCACTCTGGAAATGGTGGGAGCTGGAGGCAGAAGGCTGTGTTACCAAAGGCCTGCTGAGTCTAATGAGGTGTATAATCAAACACCTGGAATCTCATGTTTAGTGCGTAATTTCAAACAGAATTTGGTATGCTGTAGGAAAACGTAACAGAAAACTCCACGCATGAAGAAACAGACACATGGATGATCCTCCCTTTCCCCTCTCCTTGGGACTGGTCCAGAATCAAAACCTAGTTCCCAGCCCTAGAGAATACCAAAATCCTTCCCTGCGTGGCTATTAACCTTCTTGATTGTTCTTCATGAACATGTCATCTTCTTACACCAAGTTTCCAGTATGACTCCAGGCCTCTTTCCATTCCAGTATCCTCTTTCCAGGCATAAGTTTTGGGTATTGGGTCTTGACATGAAATTTTCTGTGGAAGTAGTGAGCCATTTGTGCTCTTTGGGTATTTTTGTTCTTTTGCCTAGTGGCTCTATGAACTGGCACTCTTGACCATGCTGGAGCTAGGACTAGTGGCTTTGCTAAGTCTAAACCCTTATTCCAGAGTGCTCCTGCCCCTTATTTTGCAATGTCAGACTGCAGTTTCCGCTGTGTCCAAGTCCAAAGTGCTTTTTCTGCAATAGCCCCGACAGTAGCAGATGACACTACAAAGTGTCAACACACTGAGTAGAAAAGCAAAGTATAGCTATGGCTGTGCACACAGTACCTTGCTGCTTTCACATCTCTCCCACTTGCTTTCTGAGTCACAGCACTCTGCTTAAATGGAAATAAAAACCACTAACAGGAGTCAAGCCAGCAGAGGCAGGTTGGCTGGAGCACAGCGCCTGTCCTCGGCACTGCCTCATGGATCAGCAAAAGCACCAGGCGAGCTCCAGCTGCAGATGCTTCACCTTTATCAATGAAGTGCAAAGCAAGAAGCACTTTATTTAATTTTCCAGATGCAGGGATTAGTTATAAGTTTGCAAAGCACTTTGCCTGGCGCAATAGAGTACTCCACAGGTGGAGAGTACGGAAGTGGAATAGATAAAACACACCAAGTCATTTTTCTTAAACAGGGTCACTTCTCTGATCACACCACTCCTTTACACTGATTGTCTACTTGGCAAGGCAAACACATTCTTCTCTCACATGCTCTGCACTCACTTTGTTAAGCATCTGGTGCAGACAGCAAACGGTAAACCATCCTGTGTCTGCTGGAATTCAGAGGCCTCAGCCTAGTGACTGGTGCAGAAAATGGAATGAGCACCTTGTGGCTCACAGGCATTTGAGGTCATCAAACTGCCAATTCGCTGTCTTTGAAAAGCAGAACACTGTGGCTGCCTGGTGGGGAAGAGCAGGCATAATTGCAGGAAGTCAACTAATTCATACAAAATGAAGCTAATCATTAATGGTGGGGTACACAGCCACTCTTCTTCAGTGCTGAACAATTATTTCTAAGTCATGTTTCAAGGCTAACATGGAACAAGATGTGTGGCTCAGTAGCTAGAGCAGAAAGACTTGCGCTGGGTG
The DNA here is from genome assembly GCF_015227805.2 of Hirundo rustica. NCBI lineage: Eukaryota > Metazoa > Chordata > Aves > Passeriformes > Hirundinidae > Hirundo > Hirundo rustica. The sequence continues at coordinate 22,695,208 of NC_053450.1, read as the reverse complement.
AGCTAATTTCCATTCCCCTCCTTGCCCCTACTCCTTCAGCTGAAGCAACTCTCCCCTCTCAGGCTGTCAGGATATACTTACTGGTTACTGATAAGTATGTTGATATTAGAAGCAGAAATTCAAAGGACCAGATCTGGCTGGGGTTTCTGCTCACTAGACATTACTGCAGTTGAGCCCCTCTGTGCTTGTTTGACCCAGAGAGTGAGAAACCTAGAGACCTTGCTCTAAGCAGGGACACTACTGCCCTGACCACAGTTACAGTCAACCTCTGCTCTTGTTACGAGTGATGAAGATGCAGAAATAGGTGAAAGATCAACCTGAAATATAAGAGATCCAGAGTATGATCTAGCTTTGCCCCCACGCATTTCAGTTCTGCTTTATCTCCTACTTCGCTTCTTTAATTGTTGCAGGCGCAGTTCAGTATGGGGCGCTGCTGCGTGGGAGAGATGTTTCCTTCTGACTAATTCCCGCTTCCCAGCAATAGTGTTCAGAGGACTGCAGCCTGACATTGCAAAATAAGGGGCAGGAGCACTCTGGAATAAGGGTTTAGACTTAGCAAAAGAAGACAGCAAAGACCAAAACAGTCCTGGGTGTAACAGGTTCTCAGTGACGAAGCCGTGAATGACAGGGAAGATCATGAGCATAAAGAGGGATAAGGTTTGGACACTCACACAAAGACAAAAACCTTGTATCTCATCTCAGTGTCTCAACATCCTACCTGCTACTGTAAGCAACTCAGCTCTCCATGTGTGTTTGTGCCTGTGTATGATGTTTCACTCATATTCAGTTTGGGTTTTAAGGGGTTTTCTGTCTTCTTTCATGGGAAAAAAAAAAAAAAAATTAAATCTTCACTTGGCACTTGCATTAGCCAGCATCCAGCACTAACACAACAAATATGCTGAAAGACACGGATATTTAAGTCACCAACAGGTAGGACATGACAGTGCCTTTCTGCTGGGTACCTTGCTCATAAAACCACAAAAATACTTCCTGGAGAATAAATTAGCTAGCCAATTTCCTCTGTTTTTCTGTTTGTAAATTGCTTCTAAATAGCTCATGTTTCTCTTGAATGCACTTTTGGTAAATACATCAGGCTATGGACAAGCAGTTTATTGTGACTGCTCGGTGTTTAAGGCTCAAGCAGGTTTCAATCATTTTAATTTTATACAAAAGCTATTTCTATTTTCTGGATGGATAATAAAAGTTCCACAAAGCCTGGTTTCTGGTGTGAAAACTCATTCCTAGGAGTGCCACATTTATGTGTGACTATTTAATAATTTTCATTTTAAATAATTTCTTCCATAAAATAATTCTGTCTTAAGGAGCCCAGCGACCCCAGTTTAAAGGCTGTGCAAGCTCCAGTAAATGGATGATTCTCCCTTGGAGATTCAGGAATGGCTCTTTATCACCATTGATATATTGATCTATACATTGATCTTCATGGCCTCTTTGGAGTCACTTCAGTGCTCTGTGTAGCTCTCAGGAGCCTCAGCCCAAAACATGAATGACACCAGGCCAGTACAAACTGAAGGCTGGGACACAGGCCACACATCTCTGGGTGTGGAAATAGAGTGGGGAGGATATGATTTCCATGAAGACAGCTAAACTAGATCTTTCACATTCACAGACTATCCCAGCCCATGGAGAACCTTTGTTGTGCTATTTGGAAAGGCTCTTGGAAGCAGCCACTGCTTTCATTAAGACCTGGCCCAGGCAGGCTCACAGCAGAGCCTATCCTGTGTTTCTCTCCCAGGTGTTTACAGAAGAGATCGGTAAGGGTACATCCTCAGCTATCTCCTGCAGAGTTTGTTTTCTCTTCCTTGCCTTTCTAAGCAGACAAAGCAACAGCATCAGCTGCCCCAAGGTGCCTGTGGACACACTGCTCTCCCAGATGTTGAATGGGGCTCCTCGGAGACAGACCATGGCTGAATAGGAAGACCACAAATGATCCCTTTAAAATGTATCCTTGGGTGTAGGTGCCCTTTTGCCATACACCTCAACCTCTTCCACAAACATCATACAGGCACTACAGCACAAGAAGCGCCTGCTAATTAGTAGGCACTGCAGGTGCAAGTGCTCCTGTGGTTGCCCTTGCTGGCCTAGCCCATTTGCACACACAGCACGTTTAACATCACAGACCTGAGCTGCCTCAGCAAGCAGTGCCAGGTCTTTATCCACTGGAGCGTGTTATCCAGTGATGTGCCTGCTCCCTTATCCTACAGAGTACTTAGGACAGCATTGCAATGAGGAACTTGGGACTTGAAACCAGCCACGTGGGGTAGGACAAGATTTTCCCTGGTGCTTATGTGAGAGGAGGTGTAACTATAGCAGTTAGATATAAACTGATCTGCAGCTTCAGATTCTCATCAGAGGCACCCAGAGGTATCAGTGGTATTTTAGCAATAAACATCTGAGATGTTGAAATTTTTGCTGTTTCATGTAGCTGTTTGGAAAGCAAATTTTTATGGTGTTGAAAACATACAAGTTCTAATGTCTAATCCAGTCATCCCCAAAACTTGTTAAACACAGCAACCAATGTCCAAGAATATTTTAGCTAGTATGTAAGACTATTCCTTTGAATAAAAACTGAAATGTCTTTATTGGTATTCGTTAAGCCACTCAGCTGCATTCCACAAACATTTGTGTTTACCAGAATGCTTATAAAAAGGAAAAAAATGTTGTAAACATTCAAGTGAATGTGGATTTATACAAAAACTTTTGCCTTCAGAACATTAAAGTAGCCTTAAAATGTCTCCTCTGATTCAGAAGGGATCTGCTGAGGGAATAAAAATACTGTATAACATCAGTGGTAAAAAAAAATCTAAATAACCCCATAGCCTTTGGTATGCTTATTCTGGACTTATAGGCATCTGCTGAAACCAGATCTGAGCTTTTATTTTTACAAGCCTATTTATCTAGAACGGGTTTCAGAGAAAAAATTTTGAATCAAGTTCTGTTGCGCTTGTTTGTTCTGTGCTTTATAAAACTGTTGAGAATGATTTAATCTGTGCATGATCGTGGGACAGAAGATAATGTAATAATAAAATTTACTAAAATCACATCAAAGAAAATTATGTTATACTGTGAAGTCAGGAAAAAATTGCTACTTTATGTAAGAAAATGTCTTATTTTCAGTGAAGTTTTCCAGAATGACAGATACAGACTGATGTGGTGTGTGGACTTGCACTATTTGCAGCCTCAGCACTTGTCCCTGCACTTTTTCTATGGGTCCTTGGGTCACCCTAAAGCCTCTGGCCTCTGGGTCACCCTACTTTCACTCACTGTGATCCCTTCCAGCCTGGGCCAACTGTCTGGAAACCTTACATCTTCCAGGAGATGTAGCTGCAGGACATCTCAGCATTGCTGATTTCCTCAAAAACTGGAGACATATTTTCTAGCCTTTAAGGCATGAAACCGAGATGTCAAAATCTCTGCAAGCCATAGTTCTTCCAGCAGAAAAAAACCTACCCAAAACAGCAGAGAGCCACAGAAACTATTGCACTTCTTGGTGTGTTATCTAGTCACCCTTATGGCAAAGAATCAGCAGTCCAAAAAGCTCTGGGAGAATAAACTCAGGCTGTCAGTGACTGACCTGGCTTGGATGAGGCTCTCTCAAATGACCCAAACTGCTGGGGAACAGCAGAAGAGCCCTTGGAAATGGGGGTGCAGACCAGGAATCCTTAGGAGAAAGTTGTCTCCATTTACTTACTGAAATATGAGCTAATACTTCCAGCACAATCAGCATCTGTCTTGAAACACTTGTTCCACAGAAAATGTAAAAATTTCTTAGGATGGATTTTCTTGATTTGCAATAAAGTTTTCCATTCTTGCAGAGTTTCTTATTAAATGTGGATAACTCAGTTTGAATCAAAATATTCCTTTAACAAGCAATTCTGAAAAACAACACCGATCATTTCTTCCTTTTCCCAAATTTCCTTAACTCTTTCATCTGACCACAGACAAAATAGTTATCCCTCTGCTCCAGTACTACTTTTGTTGTGTCTCTTTTTGATAAAGGTACTACAAATTGAAGAAGGGATTACATAGCAGTTTCAGAGATTTTGGCATGAGACACCTTCAAGTAACTTTGCAGCACCTTGGAGAAAGTAGCTTACGAGCCTGACTGCAATGAGCAGGTTTTCTTCAGGTGACAGACTACAGATTGTGGCTTCCTCCATGAGAACGGAGACCACTTGGCCATGAAGTGTACAGAATTTTTACAAGTGTTAAATGTTCTTATCTTTACAGGCCAGGATACGTGCCTATAGGCTGACGTGTCAAATCTTTTCTGGAAAAGTAGGAAAGAAGAACTGTGGAGAGAAATCTGCAAGAATTTTCTTGTTCAAACACTGGGAGGGCAATAATTGCTTAAATCAGTCATCTTTAGAGAGCTACATGTGCCTAGGTTGTAGCTGGTCAGATGTACTCTCTGGTCCATGAAGATTCCAAATCCAGAGCTCACCAAGGGAGATGCTGAAGAAATGGATTTTCTGATCCTGAAGACCAGGAGTTGGAATAATTCACTGTGTTATGTATTTCACTTGGCCATTGGAAAAATGGCCTGGATTGAATTGGAACTAAATGATCTATTTGTCTTTCCTGCACTGGTCATTGACCTTGCTTTTGAAAAGAAAGTAAGTGTAGAGAGTCAGTCACCACAGCAAGAGAAAGCTACAAAAGAGAACTCCACAATAATTCTTTTCCCTGAGTAAGAGACTTTCAATCCCTTTACCAAAGTACTTGCAATTCTCATTTCAAAGTCATGGAAATAATAACTAATACTGAGTAAAAATAATTATATATATTTAATCAAAAGTTAGAAAATGTGGTAAACAGCCATTGGCAATGATATTTCTGATTATATAACTGTGCCAGAAAAGGCAGCTAACAAAGCACAGTTACTATTCCAGATTTCACATTCCCAACTGAAAACTGTAGCAAATACAAAATCTGTCAATGAATAGTACATTAAGAAGGGTTTTTTGAGAATGTTTAAAGCAGATCCTGTGGCATGTGACTGCATCTATGTATTGTTTAGTGGCCAGGACACACGGTCAGTCAGGACATTAGAAAAAAAACCTGCTCTTAACCTCAAGCCATTAACACTTGTTTGATGAACTGAATCATGAGGGCTGGTTGTGCTTTGGTGAGCTGTAAACAAAACCCCTTGTGTAAATATCCACTCAGATAAGAAGTAAATTCACCGCGGCTGCATTTCCACCTACTCACGTGTGTGCTGTAGCCACTGCACTTCAGGGTCACATAAAATGTCTGTGTCATTCCACAGACAACAAGCAGTCACCTTTTTAAAGGTATTGTTCTATCTGACCAAAGATTTGGTGAAAATCAGGCAAATGCTATGGTATGTCACAACATGGAAACCAGCAATCTTTGAATATGGCAAGTTGCAAAGAGTTTTTCTGCCTGGGAACAGTGCTCAGCAAACCAATCCTATCTGTACTTATCACCACAGTCTGTGCACATGGCCTCCATGGGCAAATCATGCTGGGAAGTCTGAGCAAGGCAACCAATGAAGCAACAAAAGATGTTTCTCATGAGAGAATTGAAATTATCTGTTTTGCTGGCAGTAAGCTATTTCTGATAGAAATCCTAGTAGGACCAAATATTTGAAAAAGATTTGGCTAAAGAGAGAGAAGATGCTTTTCAGCATCTCTGGGAAGAAGACTGCATAGAAGGAACCACAAAGATAGGTGTAAGACTGTTCTTACAGATTAAAACCCTTGTCCCAAACACCTCAATACCTTTTCTGCACTTATTAAACAATTATAGTAGTTTCACGTTCACTAAATTCTGGCCTTAGTATTCACTCTTTTTCTGTGGGAGAGAGACTAAGAGAAAAGTAAAGTAGGCTCAGCCTTAAAAATGAACAAATAGTTTTATTAACACACACTAAAAGAATGGAAAATGAAAGTTGGGAAAAAAACTAAAACAAAACAGAATGAAACTCCAAAAACACTCTTCCTTCCCCTTACGAACTGTTAACTTTCTTACAGAACAACATAAAGAGACAAAACTTGTAATTTTCAGTCAGGTTCACTATTTGAAAATAGTCTTTCATCAATTCTTTAGAAGAGTCTCTCTTAGAGTCATGGATCCTACTGACAACCTAGAACATTTCTCTTGTGAGTTTTTTTAACTGTCACAAAAACAGCCACCCGGGGAAACCTGCTTTTGTGACCCTTCCCAGGAGAAGGTTCCCAAGCTGCTTACGGGTCATGAGTCTTAGACTCTTGCATACTGGGGTGTCACTTTTTAAAGACAAATCACTCTAAAGGCAAAGCATTCTTCATCTCATGGTACAGAGATATCTTCTCACTCCTTCACTGGTGCAGAGAGCTTCTCATCTTTATCTCTGTTCAAGCATCTTATAGGATTAATATTACTTAGTCCGTCACAAACACCTCTGCTCAAATCCACACATAAATCTAAATAAACATCTCCCCACATGCATATCTTTCCCATGATTTAATGGGATAATCTAAATATAGAGTTCATTTCCATGGCTCAAATAAGAATGGAACAACCAACTCTTCAACCCTCTGTCCGAATAGTCTTTTCATTCTTGCTCTACTGACTTCATGCTGTTTCTTCTTTATGTTCACTCTGTCTCTTTCTTTTCTCTCTCAGGGAAGGACCAAGCCCTGGAAGCTTCCTGTTGCCAGGAAAGGGTTAAATCTGCCCAGAGTCTCTTCTCTCTCGGCAGCTCATGGTGTTAGATGTTCAAGGCCACACAGAACTCACGCAGAAACATCAGAGATCAGAGCACCCGGGCGGTCTGGAATCACAAAAACCAGGCAGGATCATAAATGCCTTCTCAGCCCACCCCTCGGTGTAAATCAGGGTGGCCTCAGCCTAAATGGTGCCCATAGCTCTTATCAGGGGCCCAGCAGAGATCTCTCTCTGCTCCAGGAAAGTTTAGAGAAAGTAGTAGTTGTAAAGCAGCAATTTCTCCTTCCCCCCGCCGATCCAGGAGCCGATGGAATCCGGCCAGGCCTCAGGCCAGTGCCCCCCAAAAAGGGAGGAGCAGCAGGCCCAGCTCAATGTTACCTGTCTCTCTCTGGCCAAAGGAAAAAAGGAAAGGCCCACCTGCAGGAAATCAAGGGGTTTTATATGGTACTTCCAAAAGTCGTAGCCAACATTTTTCAGTCAAAACAGATGCCAGTATTCCAACTAACCCTCTGATAGGTCCCTGTCTTTTCTAAAGCAATTCCCAGGTCCTGACCCGGAAAATCATTCCACATTCCTCTATGGCTAGAAAACTAAACTCTACTAACCCATAACAACAATGCATAAGAATTACCAACAACACTGGGAAGAAGAGAACATCCCATCCTGCAACCTGTGAGCTGCACACTGTGTATGTATAGGAGAAAGAGTTTGGGATCAAGAGCTGTTGATCTGCTCTCCACATATTAAATGCTCTGCTCTTTTTACACATTAAATGCTTTGATTTCCTAATTGGGTTACATGGCTGTCAACTAAGGCATAGGACTTCGTCTTTGAATTTCCTATCTTCTCATTTTTAACAGTATCTTGAACTATTCTTGCTTTCAATGGGAAAAAATAACTTACTGGTAAATTTTAGTTGTTGTAACACATTAATTTGGTTTATCCTGTGTTTCATTTTTATATTGGGTATTATAATGTTTTTCTCTTGTACCCCCAGTCCCCCTTGGAAACTGTATCACATGGCTTGCCCCTGATCGGCTGCACTCATCCTGCACACTGGAATGTAACCCAACTCTGTCCCACTCCCACCTTACCCCTGATTGGGCAGTGGCTAGTCCCTGCCTCTGGGCCCGTCCGCCTGGGAAGAAGCCCCAGGACAGGGGGGACACACTCTCTCCGGCATCAGCGAGCCACGGGGAAAGAACTCCAGCCGGCAGGAACAGGACTCCAGAATAAAGCTGTGATATCCCTCCGGTGAGAGAGCAGACTCTTTCCTTTTGCCATCAGCAGTCGTCTGGATCTTGATAAAGCCATACAACATCTAGTAAGCAAGACTGAAAGTTTAAAAAACCCAAATAACCACCTACATTTATATATTTCTGCTAGTTATTTGCTTTACTGTAATATAAAAGGATAGGAAAAGAAGGAAGAAATGGCTGGCTTAATCTAAGCTCCCCACTTACATCATATCAAGGTTAATCAAAAGATCTCAGTAGGGATTCCTTCAATAGTCTGCCCTTATTAACATTTTAGGGTTACTCTGCAGGAGTTCTGCTGTGTATTTCAGCCTTACTCAGAGGCAGCAGTTTTTTGTGTCTCTATGTAGAGTACCACTTAATAGACTCAGGATGTAAGGAATTTCCTGGCATGTAAACAGAATAACGTATTAGAGAGAGTAGATCATTACTTCTAATACATTCCACTAAATGCATCTCAATTCTTACACCATTTTGATTTCACTCACAATTTTCTGTCCGTTAATTCCTGATTATATCAGGGTTATGTCCTTTTCCATTTCGTTATTTTCTCCTATTTCTTTCATTTTTCCTTTGACCCTTCATTCCCCCTTGACTCCTTTGTATTTTGATTGTATACAATTATGTACTTCTGCCCCTAGTTCCTTTCATTCCACTCTCTTTTATTAGCTTTTTCCTCCGTTTCTTCATGTTGTCCTCTTCTTTATCCCCACATCCTTCACTTTTTAGCAAATTGACAGATTGGTGTGAATTACTGAGGAAGATAGAGATATAAGTCCTTCAAGGATAGTGGAATTTATCAACAATCGGGTCTATGAACAAAAGCCAGCTTCTATTCAGGAAAAAAAAAAAAAAAAAAAAAAAAAAAGGCTGAAATGTTAGAAAAGAGAGAATGATTTGAAGGCTGGAAGTCAGCTTAGGAGTCAAGGTAATAGGCTCTACTTTGGCTCTACTGCAGACTTGATGAGTGACCTTGAGCAAATTACCCAACCTACATGTGCCAGGATGAGCAATTTACCTACCTGCTAAAATTACCATAACAATATTTCTGTCTTAGGAGTGCTGCAAAGTTTAATTAAGCTTGGTAAGCACTCAAACATTCTTCATTTAGTAAAATTACCCTCATTATGCATTAACCCACCATGACATTTTTCAGGCAGTGGGTGTCTTATCTTCTCTGTTCTAGACTTGAATATGACAGTATCCTTCAGCTACATTTAGCCAATAATTAAATGGTTTTGGAAAATATATTAATGAGAGCTGGAATTATAGAAATTTCTTGAAATCTCTAAAACACCTTTGAATATCACAAAACCCCTGAACAGACATGCAGCTGCAGAACTCACCCATCTCTTCTCCATAACACAAATTCCTCAGGTGACTGCATACATCTGCCTTCAACCTTCCTTTCCTTAGCATAGGACATGCCTCTCCAAGAGGCTCAGATGTTACTTCATTGCTGACACCAATAAATTTGGTGACTCCACATGGAAAAGGCTTGTCCCAACCTCTCCAAACCTCTGTCCAAACCTCTCCAAAAATTCCTTCAAACACAATGGGATGCCTCAGCCTCCATGGCACAACTTTGCCACAATTTTCATGATGGAATTTCACCCCAGGAGCAAGACAGCAGCTAGAAGCCTGCCACTCTCACTACAGAGGGCATGACAGCAGGTCATGGGGCTGTGTCACCCAGGCCGGGGTGCCTTGGGTCCTCCTTGCCATGCAGACAGCAGGGCCACACAGCTGTGTCACCCAGGCTGTCCAAGATGGCGAGGAGCCCCCTGCCTCTGTCTGTGTAGCTGTTTTGTCAGTAATATGATAATATATAATATAATAAACAAAATCATAACAATCTTTAGTTTCATGTGAGAGTCAGGATAGTGGAAGCACTTTGAAATAAGCCTTGATTTCCACACTTTGTCTTGTATAAGCACCTCTTCACGGTAATTCAGCTACACACATCAGAGGGGGGACTAGATTTTAACACAGCTTTGCACAAGGGTTTTGCACAAATGAAATCCAGTGAATTGTTTGTATCAGAAGTGGATGCACTTCTTTTGATTTATTCTGATACAAATGCAGATTGACATTTTGTTCATAACTAAACCACACCCCTGAAGATATTTCCAAGTTACTTCTTTCTGCAAAGATCCGGATAAGATCTCATTTCTGAGTCTCTTGGCTGACATGGCTTTCTTACAAATCCCACCTCCCTGAAAAGGGAAGTTAAAGCCTACTTCTCCTATGCATCTCAAAGAGAAATTCAGTACCTTTTTGTCTGACTGTTTATCATTTCTTGCAAATACTCAAATCCATTTCCTTTGGAAAAGTTTGTCTTTGTATGACAGGCATACAAATAGGTTTTATTATAGTGCTCTATTCACTGGTGCAGCTTAGCCTGGAGATAAAAAGGAATTCATTTTCTAGATTTTTCCCAAATGTCAGCTCTATATTATCAGAGTTCTTAACTCAAGAAGAATGGGCAAATGAAAAAAAAATATGAACCAATATATTATATCTGACTTCATGTTAGTGACCATGGGCCCAAATTTACCCCCCAGTGAACTGAATCAAAGTAGAATCTGGATTGCAAGATTAGGCAGAAAAGCACTGAGTAATCTGAATTTCAATAATAGTAACTTAGACCTTGCAATCTTTTAAATATTAATGCTGTACTCTGCTCACTGATTTAACCATACTGCAGTATATGCCCTAAAGGTCAGAAAAATTGGATTTTCTTTTCCTTCCTATTTTTTTTCCTTTAGCAATCTTTGACATATAAATCAACAATTAAAAAAAAAAATACTTTTATCACACTAGGACATTTCTACCCCTGTAAAGCAAAACACCTTCTCATGACAGTAAAGAATCAGTAGATAATAATCCCCTGATTGCTCTCTTTCCTATTGTTTTTTGCTGAGACTTGAAGGAAACCAGTCAGTGCGAGAGGCTCTTCAGACATGATTGCTGTAACTGCTTTTGCCACCTTGGCCATTAATTGTCAACATGTGATTTGTTTTTTTAGTGCTATTATTCAGTCCTATACAACTAGGACCAGAGCCCAACTGATGGCTTCTTTCATGGAGGGTAGCCATCATGGCCTCTCCTATCCTATCCCTACCCAGTTTCCTATGGGAAACTTATCCCCACTTTCCAAATTTTCCAAATTTCTCTTCACAGCAGTTTGCCCACAGTTCAAGATACTTCTTCAAATTGTGCTGACTGGGAGGTATTCCAACAGTATGATTTGTGGCACCAGAGTGGTTTAGATGTGTCAGCAGCTGCAGAGGTTGTGCTGATTATCAGAGACAGATAGAAGATGGGCAGCAAGCTTCACACAGTCAATCAAAGTCAAGGTAAATACATTTAGAAACAGAACAGCAAAAATAAAGCAAAATCCCACTACCTGAGGATTCGTACTGCCTGCTTCTTCCCCCCCCAGTGTCTCATCTTCAGGAGCTGGACTGAGGAAGCAAGAAGTGACTCCCACTGCAGTGAAGGCACATCATGTAGCTCATGGCTCCAGGAGCATGTTGATCCAGGTGTGAATTGGATTATTGTGCAGGTTGGGCAGCTCACAGGTTCCACTCTCAAAAGAAAGCATAACTCTTATCTTGTTAAACACCTGCATGCGCTGTTGTCTTTCAGCACAAAGGAGATATAAATGGCACTCCCAGGAACTCTCTTCTTTTCATCTCACTACTGATTTCCAGACAAATTTCTTCAACTACAAGTACAAGCTTAGTGTAAGTTTAATTGACTGTAATGGACATGATGTACCCAAGCCGTGGTCCTCATGGGGGACTTCAACCACCTCAACAACCATTGAAAGGACAACACAGCAAGGCACAGGCAAGCCAGGATGTTCCTGGAATGCATCCATGATAACTTCCTTCTCCAAGTGGCAGAGAAGCTGATGAGGAGAGGTCTATGCTGGACCTTGTTCCCACCAACCAGGAGGTGCTAATGGAGAACGTGAAGCTCAAAGGCAGCCTTGGCTGCAGTGATCATGGAATGGAGGATCCTAAGACCCTTAGTGCTGTAAGGAGGGTGCACAGCAATCTCACTTCAGGAGAGAAGACTGTGGCATCTTCAGAGAGCTACTTGTTAGAGTACCATGGGATAAAGCCGTGGAAGGAAGAGGGCCCAAGAAAGATGGTGAATATTCAAGGATCACCTGCTCTAAGCCCAGGAGTGAGCTTCCCAACAAAGAGGAAGGCAAAAATAACAGAAAGCCTATGTGGATGAGCAAGAAGTTCCTGGACAAAGCTCAAACAAAAAAAGAAAGCTGACAGAGGGTGGAAGTAAGAACAGGCAACTTGGAAGAAATATGAAGAAATTGTCTGAGAAGTCCTGGATCAGGTTAGGAAAACTGAATACCTGATAGAATTAAATTTGGCCAGGGATGTCAAGCTTCTATAGGTATGTTGGCAATAAAATAAAAACTAGGGAAAATGTCTGGGTTTTTTTTCAGGTTCAGAGAGCTAGAAGAAGTTTATCAAGTATTCTATGTTTTCTGACAAAGAATACACAAAATTTGCATTAAAATGCATTTTGTAGCATTGTTTCTGTTGCCTTTGTTACTGTATCATTAGAGCTAAAGTAATTTTAGTTTTGTTGTGAGGTAGCAATGGAATCCTTGCAGGCTCTTTAAGCTGTCTGTGTCCTTTAGCTTCTCTTTCCTCTAAGGATCAGAAATTAGGAAGCAGTGCTCTCAGAGGCTCACAGGTATACGTGGAAGTTGTCCCACACAGGCACTGTCCCATTTCGCAAGATCCTGATGACATGGTAGCCCTGGAAAATGGGAGGAGGTGCCTCCACATACTTGGAGAGACAGATGACTAAACAGGCTGAAAGAACCTGAGAACATCTCTCAGGCCTGCCCCCAAGTAACCTGAAATCCAGGCAATCTGATATTCTGGGTCATACTGATGATCTTTGTTTTCTTTTAACTGTACTGAATGTGGTGAATAAGACATTGCTGCTGGCTAAGAGCGGCATTTTCTGCTGAGTGCCTGTCTTTTATAAACATCACCATTTGAAGGCTGAAAAATGGAAATGCTCCGGACATGTGGCAATACTCCAGTAGGAGACTTTTATGCAAGCCTTTGAGTACAGCTGTGTGTGTACATGCACATGGAGAAATGGGAGGCAGAGAAAGAGGCTCTTAAGTATATTCTATATCACTCTCACTCTTTATGAAGTCTAATTTCTAAGGGATCATTGAACTATAAGTCATTGCTATAACAAAGTTTTGAAAATTTGATCTAGAAGAAGCTATGCCTGAATAGTTTCAAGACTAATTTGTGGCTTTTAAATTTTTGCTGACCATTATAAAATGGGTTAATTTCTTTTCACCCAGAAAGTTCCACCATTTTTATCAGCTCTACTTCTGAGTAAAGTAAACGTCTCCACTATTTATTCTTAAGGCAGGCATATGGAGTTAGATTCTGCATTAAATGTAAAACTCCAGAAGTTAGGCATGATTTTGAAAGCTCAATGAACCCTAATAGGCATTTTATTCTGCCCTGAGCTGCGCACAAAACCCAAATACTAACCCGAATTTTACATTTCAGTAGATGACAGTATCTAAAAGTGTCTAACTCCCTGTTGTGAATCCATCCAGCTAAGGACAGAAAATTTATAAAAAGCCCCTCATTGCATATGATACAATCTATTTGCCTCATAATTGTAGTCCTGGTTCTATAAAGAGACCCCCAGCAGTTGCTAATTGCATCTAGAAACCTCATTACATTACACCAATTGGATTTTTAATTAGAAATGCAGATGGTAACTCATTTATTACTGTTGTAAGATCCAACTGGGAAAGAAATTTCAACTCATTTTGGATGCATTCACCTTTTGAATGCTGGAAGAGAATGAGGAATGAGAATGGTAAAACTGTCTTTCAATAAAGATGCATTATTGCACCAAGGCTGAAGGTCACAAGGAGTAAAAAGAAAATGAATAGTGAAGCCAGTTTCAGAAAAATAAAGATCCCTACAAAGAGTTCTGCTGGGATACTCAGCTGGAAAGTTGAAAAGCTAGCCAAAATTATTTTGTGGAGTTATTAATATTCCCTTCTCCATTCTTTTGAATGACAAGAATGAAGACAATGAAGATGAGCATCTCAGCCTACAGCTGAAATTCACTTGTGCCTATGCTCCTTTCCTCACTGTACAGAAAAGAAGACCATGATACCCCTCTTTATACTGACAGCACTATAGAGCCTGCTGAATCTGTAGTGCTGTAAACTGGTGTGCCCAGTGCCAAACCACATCCTGCTCCTGATCAGGGCCACGGCAGGACCCAGCAGTCGCTTGATTACACAGCAGATGAAGATACAGTGTTACACTTCACAGATTGGTCATGACAACCCAGACCATCAATTTTCTCTGTTTGCCTTGTCCTTTCAGACTATAAATTCTTCAAGAAAGTGGCTTTCATTTTCTATGTGTGTCCTCAGCCTGGAACAAAGCAGACCTTGACACAGACAGTGAGATCAACCACTACAGCACAGCTCTTCTCTCTGGAGGTTTAAGTGCTTCTCCCCTATTTTTTGTTCAGCTGAGGGTTCTCATTTCATTTGTTTTGTTTAGAACCATTTGTTCTCTTTCTTCCACTTGTATGCCATCAGGAGAGAGGAAAGTGTTGTTCTTTCACTGTAATGAAGTCACTTGAAAATAAAATGCCATTAGCTGGTGTCAACCTGAAGAGGTGAGCTCTATCACCATTTTGGAGACTTGGTACAGCAGCTGAACTGCCTCCGCTACGGACACATTTGTGCGTGTGAGCCTCTGTTAAGTGGTCCTAATAATAAGTCTTCTTGCTTGCAAATTGTGTGAGCACAGAGCTAGTCTCAGATCAGAAAAGAGTAACACAAGAGCAACAGGGCACAGAATCTCTTAAAGTCTTCTGTTACCATTCAGGAAAGTGCAGCCTTTCTTCTCACATTTTTTTCACAGTAATGCTACAATTTCTACTGAGAGTTTGGGTGTTTAAAAAGAATTAAAAGCTTTTACTTCAATTTATAATGTGAATTATTAGAATTACACTTGTGTTTTCAGAAATACTTTTAATCTTTTATGAGTAAATGTCAGAGCCTTCTACACATTATTCTGGATAAGTGAATGGTTGTCATGCTTTCTTTCTATGAAACCAGAAAATTAAATACAGGCACCAGATAAGGAGCTAATCCTGCTACAAGCTGGAGAGAGAGCATTTTCTTTTCTCTTTGAGTAAGATGGGAGCAGGAATAGCCTCACTGGCTTCCAAAGAGCTGTTTCCTTTCGTTGTTAGTTAGGCATGCCACTTCACATCAGGAAAAGCTGAAAAGGCCATATAAAATTTAGCTCATTTGATGAATCCTGTTTTAAGATCCTGGTGTTAGTTGCTTTAACATGAGCAAATTTAAACCATCCAGCCTGCCTTTTTGTATTACATTTTTCTCATTTTCTTCCCCTATAAATAAATTAATAAATAAATCATCTATCAACTCGGAGTGAAGTTTCACTCCAGCACAGGTTTACTGTTTGAGGTTTCCTGAAAGCAGGCCTACTTCTAAGATACTATTTTGCTGTTCTGATTGAGAAAAAAAAAAAAATGCTAAAAAAAGCCAAATTATGAACTTCTGGAACAAAGTCTGTTAGTATAAGCATGGTACTCTTGCGAAATTTTGACAGCTGTATTCACCACACTATTTGTCAGTTGTACTTGAGGTGCTGCAGATCAAGGAGTCTCTCTCCTACGCCCTTGGAGCTCAAGGTGGTATTGATGCCTTGGGAAGACTGACCTGAAACAGAGATAAAATAGATATTTATTGAAAGGCCTTTAGGGTACACCTTGGGCAGGACAAGAGCCTGAGCAGGGCTATACCCAAGATGGATAAAAATGATCACAAAATGAATGACCAGTCATGAGGTCTCACACTTTTATAAGTTTTGGTCCATTTGCATATTGGGGATTAATTGTCCAATTACAGCTTCAGGTTGTGAGGTCTCTTCCTTCTTGTTTCTCCCTTCAGCCCACCGTTATTTATGCTTTTGGGCCTGAAAGCGTTGTCCTTGGTCTTAAGCAGGAAAAGGATTTGTTTTGTCTAACTACTCTGTGAAGAGACCTTCATAATAGCACTTAATATGAGGCCCAGAACTACACCCCTAGGCGGCACAGAATCTGAAAAACATGAAAGCTAAAACTTAAGGCATCAGTATCAAAGAGTATCAATTGCCATCCAGATGAGCTTTGCAAGGGGAAGAATGAGAGGTGAATGAAAAGCAGGAAGAAAGGAAACAGCAGCAAATGTAATGTTCTTTTTTTCTGTTGTATTTTCTATTAATTTTATATTGCACAGGGAGGTCAGGGTACAGTGGGGTGATCATGGTGGGCTGTGCATAGAAACATGTTCTTTTCTATAGGATCCCCACTCCTCTTTGCAGAAGGCACCAGGCAGTGAACGGCTCAGGAGAGCTCCAGGAGAAGTGACTGCCATAGGATGCATAAAGCTGAATGCTGCCTTGGAGAACTGGGCTGGTGCAGCATTCTACTTACAGGCTTATAGATTGCAGGATCCTCATACAATGAAACCCAGGATGAAACTCCAGGAGGTGTAATGAAAAAAAACAAGATGAATTACTCTGCTTTTAAATAAATACATTTTAGAATCCTAACAAACATTAAATTGCATTTTTATAAAGCTTCTGCCAGTTTACTAGCCACTGTTGTGAAAACTATGCATCTTGGACCTAGAAGCTGCATTAGTTAGTTAAGAAGAAAGCTACGGAGTGCAGATTTGTCATGCCTGTTACCTTGATTTCCCAAAGAGAAACCATGACAAAATGCACCGTTCCTCTACATGCTTGTCACAAATATCATCCTGCATCAATGCAGTCAATCCATCAGCATATCTCTTTCTCCCTGACCAGCTTAGCAAAAGCAAGAAAATATTAAGCACAGAAATTGCTATTGTGTACATACATATGAATTGTTAGCATGTAGCTTTGGGACTGTATATCAGGGTAATTTTGGAGATGTAACAAATTGTAGTGTATTTTAAAAACTCACTGATGCCCATTGACTTGAGTTACTAGCAGTAGAGAAAGGGGCTTAGCTCAGTTGCTACTGTACTTTCTCAGCTACAAAAACTAGAAAAAAAAAGTGAATGAGTACCCTTTTGGGGTACCTACCTCCATATAAACAAGGCACATAACTGCAGGTAAGCAATTATATACGGTCTTTTTCTTTGCAAGTTTCAGCATCCGAACAATTCTTTTTAACTTTGAAGGCAAGGATCACCATGGAAACATAATGAGGTATGAGAGTGATCTGACTGATTGACAATGTTATAGCAAAAGAAGATTGACGTGAAAGGCAAAGATAAAATTCACACTGTTGTAAGGCGCAGTTTCTCTAGTAGCTGAACCATTTGGTTTCATTTTCCAGACACTTATGTTACACAAGATTTTCTTGTCCTTATTCTAGAGGAACGCACTGCAGAGGTCACATTTTCTCTCTGACACTTTGTCA